>NC_087270.1:42675579-43006194 GCF_015220805.1 Pogoniulus pusillus
TATTTTTGGAAAGTCAGGGAAGATGAAGTTGTATTTCTTACAGTGTAAGTATAACAGTATAAAGAGAGATAAACTACTAGAGAGAAAAATATAATCACCTCAGGGAAGATGGGGAAGGGTCAAGCGGCGGAGAAGCAGCAAAAGCAGCAGCAGCCAAAACAGCAGTGGGGGAAGATAGCAGCAGGTGCAGCTCAAGTAGCAGAAGCCAGCAAGGGGAAAGAACAAGCTGTGCTTCTAGACATAAAGCTCCTGATGCTCCAGTGAACTTACATTAACTTATCCATTGTTGCCATTATATGGCCTATCCCTGGAATGTTCCTCTCTTCCCCATGTCTGAGCTAGAAAACGGCCACAAAAAGGAAAGGGGGACAGACACCAAAGCAAGTGTAGGAGCACCCACAAAGTAAGGTAGTGCTGCAGACCTGCCAACATGAGGTTTTGAAGAATGATTGGGGAGTAATGGGGAGCAGGTTGTAGACAGAGAGAGCAGAGCAGGCTGCATCTTTTTACATAGCAGGCTTCAGCTTTTGAAGTCCCCTAAGCCTATTCCACACAGCTCTGCTGTAAGCAAACAAGGAAAGGATTGTCTTGCTGGAATTACCAAAAGGTGGGTGCATGAACGGGTGCATAGAACACTGCACTGAGGCTCTGATTCACAGATTCACCCAATGGTTTGGGTTGGAAGGGGCCCTGGAGGTCACCTAGTTCCAACACCCCTGCCACAGGCAGAGACACCTTCCACTAGCCCAGGTTGCTCAAGGACTCATCCAACCTGGCCTTGAACACCTCCAGGAAGGGAACATCCATGACCTTCCCTGGGCCACCTGTGCCAGTGTCTCACCACTCTCACTGTAAATAATTTCTTTCTAATATCTCGTCCAAATCTGTCCTCCTCCAGCTTCAATCCATTCCCTCTCACCCTATCTCTACAAGCCCTTGCAAAAAGTCCTTGCCTTGCCTTCTTGCAAGCCCCCTTCAGGTACTGAAAGGCCGCTATAATGTGTCTCCAGAACCTCCTCTCCAGACTGAACAGACTAAACTCTCTCATACACCTCTCCCCATAGCAGAGGTGCTCTAATCATCTTCATTCCTTCCTCTAGATCCACTCCAGCAGTTCTGTGTTCCTCTTATGCTGGGGGCATCAGAACTGGACGCAGTACTGCAGAGGTGGTCTCAGCAGAGCAGAGGGGCAGAATGTGAAGCAACAGGCAGTATTGCTTAAGCACCCTCCCACACAATCAGTTAATTCCTTACTGACAACATTTATATGAGCCATTTCTCTGGCTAGGCCTGGATTTAGGCATTGAGACTGAGGCTGTCCAGGTGTTAGATCCTGCCTGCTGAGCATCTGGCAAAGCTGCGTCAGTCAACTTCTTTCTGTTCACAGCCAGGAAAAGAAGAAACACAAACAAAACCTCTCCAGTATTTACTATTCAGGCAGCTGTGGGCTATGAGGGCCTCCTCTGACTAGTCCAGATACACATCCACTCTGTGAAGACATATGGAGGTGTGGATGGCCTGTAAAAAACCCTGTATTCATCCTTAACCTATAGACCCCCAAGAGCTTCTGCATGCTATCCTAGCACTGGGAATCCTGTGGCATCAGGGAGGGTTAACAGCCTACAGTGCTAAGATTAGGAGGCGCCTGTCAGAAATAACTAGAAACCCTGGTGCACATTCTCCCAATGATTTGGCCCAAGAGAAACAATTTGATATGTCTCCTGGCTGGGACACTTGAAAAGATCTCCACAGAAAGATGATGCTGGCAAGAGTCTGGGAAGTCTATGAGACAGTTCTACAAGAAAAGCTACAACATCACAGATGGCACTGAGTTGGTAGGGAACCCCCCAGAGGTCATCTTGTCCAAACCTCTTGTAGTCAGCAGGGACACCTCCAACTGCATCAGGCTGCCTAGGAACACATCAGGTCTGATCTTGAAGGTCCCCAGGAACAGGGCTTCAACCACATCGCTGGGCAACCTGTGCCAGTATTTCACCACTCTCATTGTCAAGAACTTCCTCCTCATGTCCAACCTAAATCTCCCCTGCTCCACTTTCAAATCACTGCCCCTCACCCTCCCTATCACTCCAAGCCTTCTAAACAGTCCTTCCCCAGCCTTCCTGTAGGTCTCTTTCAGACACTGAAATGTAGCTGTAAGGTCTCCCTGGAGCCTTCTCCCCTCCAGGCTGAACAGCCTCAATTCTTTCAGCCTGTCTTTTTAGGATTGGTTCTCCAGCCATCTTTGTGGCCCCCTCTGGACTTGCTCTAGCAGGTCTATGTCTCTCTTGTGTTGTGAGTCCCATAACTGGACACAGTAGTCGAAGTGAGATCATTACACAGATGCCGAACACCAAGCACTTCACTAAGCTGAGCGAGTGCTGCCCCAACACGCATGGAAATCCAGGAGACAACAGCAGGATAAGGTGAAGTTTGGCTGCCCTAGAGGAGGCATCTGGCTCTGCTGCATGGAGAGAGAGGTGAAAATTGGTTACGCCTCCTCTCCACATATGACACCCCAGTCCAGGGAGCAAAGAGGCCCAAAGGTTTTCTGTTGCAGGCTCCCTCTTTGTCCCACCAGCAGCAAGGCCCAAGACACAGCATGAAGCTGCTGTTACATGCTTGTACCTGGCAGTGCTCTTTTTGCATGTCCCTGGCTGCTGCAGCCCACTCTACCACGGTGGTCATCAGGCCAAAGCAGAGCCCCTGAGCTCAGAATCTGACTTGCCACCTGGGAGGGTACACAGCAGGCAGAAAGGAGAAGTTTTCCCAGCAGCAGGCATCTGGCCCTAGGCTGACACATGGAGAGGAAAAACCTGCACCACGGAAGCGTGAGCTGACAAGAGAGGATGAAGAACTACCCAAAGTTAAAATCCTTGCTGAAACAGTCAAGCAGACCTGCAGAAAACAGGGAGGGCTAACATCATAAAAAGTTCTCTATAGGGATGACTAAATCTTGCTGTTACATAGTTATCTGCTTAGATCAGCAACATCTGATGCTCCTGATGCACTGTGGTTGTCTGCAGGCTCCAGCCATAGGCAGCAGATGATTCAAAAGCAAGTTCTTCCTTTGTCTAAACTATCCCGCTTTGGAAACTAATTGCATTTAATCACACGATCAAAGCCAGACTCCCCGTCGCTGAAGAAAACCAATGCAGTTTGGTTCTTCCACTTCATAGCTTCAGCCACTCCAAACTGCTGAAACACTTAAAAGCAGACAGCATTTTGCCAGGCTTTAGAGACCCACAGTCTGCTTGAACCACACCCTTCGAAGGAACAGCCCGGGCCAAACCAAAGCTCTCACAACCCGACAAGGAAACGCCATCTGTGTTTCCCTCAACCATCCAGTGCTCTGCAGAAATCCAGGCAATAATGGGCCTGCACCACTGCTCAGGTGGGTTTTCCTTCCATGTAACACCCAGATAACACTCTTTATTACTCCAGCGAGAACATTATGTGTCTTTGAAGGAGGTTTGATTTCCAGGAGACTCTTCCTGGCATCGTGTTTGCTTTTGCAGCGCTTGTTACTTTTGCTTGGTGGTGTGGAAATGAATTTGAGGTTAAGTGCAAACACTTCCTCTCGGTCAAGGACAGACAAAGAAGTCAACATAAAATCACCCACTACTTCCAGAGAAGGACCTTTTCTGCCAAGTTTGCACCAGGCCAACTGTTGGGACATCGGAGCACAGGAGAAAAACAAGCAAATGAGAACTGAAGTGAGCTCACAAGGAAAGTATTCTGCCCCGAGGGATGTTTACCTCCTAAATGTGGCTTATAGTCTCTTCTGCAAATACTGCTCAGACTCTGGTAAGATAGAGGGGCAGTGAGATTTTTATGCAGCCAGAATGATTGTGCTGTTGTGGACACACAGGTCTCTGTGTGTTGTTATCCCTTGTATTCAAACATACAGCTCATCTGCAACCCTTTAGAAATGTGTTCATGTAACGGAGAGGTACAGGAACCCCGAGGTTAGCAGCCCCTCCTCCCTCTTGCACGTATTTGTATCTTTGACTTCTAAAGCTTTCAGGTATCTTTTTACTTAACTTCACGTGTAGGGACACTGCAGGAGTGAATTTTTGGAAGAATGAGGTTTGGAATAATTCCAAAAGCAAGTTGCTAGGAGATGTTTGTCTTCTCCTAAATGTCACTGTTTGCAAATTAATTTGAGCTTTACCATCCGCACACTTAGAATTGGCAGAGTTTTGCTCCATGCGTCAAGATCTATTTCAGTGTAACTCAGGGCAGAGTTGTATATGCAAGCAAATAAAGGATTCTGTACTGTTAACAGCTTAAACAAAACCAAACATCACAGGTAAAAAGCCCACAGTGAAGCTGTTTTAAGGATGAATTTCTGCAAACAACTTTGCAGCACAGTTACTCTGAGTTGCCAGGGTGACTGGAGGCAGGGAGGGGGAGCGGGGTTGCTTTGTTTTAAGACTCAAATACTCAATGGCTTGAACTCTGCTAGCAGAGCCAACTCCACCTTTCCAAACGGACACAAGGACTATCACTGTTAAACACGGGTTACACACTTTCACCCTCCCCCAAAACACAGGAGAGTGTTTCTTACCTATCTGGTCCTCGGGAATCAGGGATTCGATCGGGGGATCGAGTTCGGAGCTTTGGGACAAATAGTTCTTGACTTGTGTCATGAACTGCCGAATCGTTTGCAGCAGATCGGTGCTGGAGACATGGCACTCCTTGTTTTCCTGGAGAAAACTGACATAGTCCTGCACCAGGCATCCAAAATAAGTGCGTTTGTCCCGGGACAGCTCTGCAATTTTCTTAATCATCCTCTTTTCGGGGGTCATGAAGGAACTGAAAACTCCACTCACTTTCCGTAGCTGAGATTTCACAATCTTGGGGAGAACGAAGGAGCTGTTTCTTTTCTTCTTGGACTTCAAAGGGGGTGCCATGCTCTCTTGGTCACTCTCCCCCTCGAAATCTTCCAGGCTGCTGTTAGTGTCCCCCTCATAGCCAAAGAGCGGCATGCTCCGATCCAAGTCCAGGGAGTCAGAGGAGGAGGTGGAAATGCTCATGTCGCTCAGTCTCTGCCTGCCTCCATTCCACGCAACGTGTGACTCAGAGCTCGTGGCTGCTGCCTTTCTGGCAGCTGCTGCAGCTGGCTCGGGCAGGGCTTCACCTGGAACGCCAGCAGCTGCGGGCGCAGGTAGGGAGCCGCAGCCAGGCCGAGTTACCGCTGAGCCCTTTGAGCCACCTTCCAGCTCTGAGCACAGAGCCTGCTTCTTCAGGCGGGGAGGCGGAATAGGGGCTGGCTTACTCTGCAGCAAATCCAAGCCTCTCTCTTTCTTATGGTTGACTGTTTCTGGCATGCTCGGCTGCTTTATAGTCCTGGAAAGCTGTGGACTCGTGAGGATGCTATTAATAGACGGTGGCGGTGGCCGGGGTGGGGGGGAGCGAGGCCTTGCAGTGCCATTCACGTCTAGAGTTCTTGGGCTCTGCCTTTTCAGACTTGCACCGAGGTCCTGGCTGTGTACTTTTAAGAAGAGGGGATTAATGAAGCACAGGGCTCCGTTGGTCTGGCTGCACTCCAGCTCCGAGGGCGTTCTGGTCCGTATAGAATGCACTCCATTTATAAGGCAGAGCTGACGGGAGCCTTTGCAAGCGCCGTCCGAAGGCGCAGGCCGCTGCGGCACTGAAGGATCGGGGGGGTCGCTGCTAGCCGAGGAGCTCCAGAAGTCTGAAAATCATCGTTGCATTAACATAAGAATGCCAGACAGCATGCAGAGGGCCTTCAGCACATTCGGCTAAACTTCACTAGTTTCAAGTATTAAGAACTTTAGACAAGCTTTTATTAATTCAAAGGGGGGGAAAACCCAAACCAACTACATTCTGAGCAAACCACTTAGAGCACCACCAGACACAGCTGCCTGCATGCTGCACTCCTGGGACTGCTCTTACTCACTTATAAATACCATGACCTATGTGTAGCTCCAAATCAGCCCACTGAGCTAAGCTTAAAAATAAAGCGAGAGTCAAAGCATGGAGCCTGAAACACAGCAAATCTTACCAACCTGAGAGCAGAAAGAACAAACTACTTACAAGCATCTCACTCAAGGAAACAAGCCTAGATTCTCAGCTGGCATTAATAAGGCCACTCCATTACAGACAACAGCTGGGCTGATTTCCACCAGCTGATAGCCACTTACAGCAACTCAGGAAAAATTCTGGTCTGGTTTCTTTTGATAGTGAACACATGAAAAGCCAGCTCACGTTTTGATGTGCTGGGGGGACTCACCACCTTTAGCTACACAGACCAAACCCTGGTGTTTCTTTAAGAGCACTGGCCTGCAGCCCTGCCTTTGCAGTGGTGACACAGTTTGCCTGAGGTTCTAGACACTCAGCAGCACATAAACAGATCAAACCTGAAGTCCCACACCAGCAGTGTGGAAAATCTGTCATGAACCAGCAAGTTTCAGCTACAGTCTCTGCACCTGTCCCAGCAAAGTACCAGCAGGTTTGTGAAACAAGCCCATTGTCATTAGCTCCTGAAAGTATGCAGGCTGAAAGCAGGCAAAACCTTGAGGACAGCAAACAGAACGAAATAAGGGAGGGACAGCAGAGGAGGGAGATGTGGATAAATTTTGCCTCTTTTCCTGTAGTATCAAGATGCCTCACTCGGGGTGCTGAGCAATGACACCTGAATGCTAAACACTCCACAACAGAGTCTGTGCCCAACAGCTGTGCCTTGCCCACAGGGCAGCAGACAGGAAATGGCCCACGGTGACAGGCCCCTGTCACAGAACAAATGCAGGCACTGACATAGTTCTCTATGTAGTCATATAATGCTGCTGCTTTTTTCCAGCTCCATCTTTCCCCTTCCTGCCTGAGGATCCCTCAAGCAGACTGGCCAGCGTGCCTGGCACGTGGGCTAGTGCAAGGATGCACCACGTAAGCACGGCTCCGGGTGAAACACGAGAGAGACAGAGAGGACCTACCAAGTTTAGCATGTGAAACCTCACAGGGTGGCAGGAGCCTCAACACAGTCACCACCAGTTGGTGCTGCTCTGCTTTATGTGCCTACGTGCTGTTGACCTGCCCTGTGAAGGGCTGCCTCTGAGGCACAACGGAACAGAGTTCTGACAGGAGCTACAGCCCCCCTTGTTGAGGCATGGAACAGGCTGCCCAGAGGGGTTAGGGAGTCTCTTTCCCTAAAGACATTCAAACCCCATCTGGATGTGTTCCGGTGTGACCTACTCTGGGTGATCCTGCTCCGGCAGGGCTGTAGGACTAAATGATCTTCCTTCCAACTCCCAACATTCTGTCACTCTGTGGTTTTGTGCCTACGTGTTGCTTAAGGAAAGCCCCTTGGGAGTTTTTAGGCAGCTCTTGGTCCAAAGCATTGAAGGACTGGCTTCCTAGCATGCTCTTTTGCATGTGAACATCTAAAACTCCATCGAAATCTTAGTTTGTCGTTTGGGTTTTGCCCGCAGAAACTATGACCTTAACCTGGTGTGCAGGAGGTAACTGTTTGCAAATACAGCATGCACAGACACTCATGCATCAGTCTCCTCAGCTTTCAAATGTATTAAAGAAACAATGCACAATGCACAGACTGCTCTGTTCAAGAGTAAGACCAACTCTGCAGCAGGCAGGCCATGGTGCTTCCAGCTACTGAGGATGCTGTGGTTAGTTTGAAGGGCTCACTCAACACCACTGTCATCATCTCCTATGGAGAAACTCACCCAGTGTTACTCTAGGGCTTCCAGGTGTCACTGGGAGACTGCCTTCACTACACTACCTCAATCATAGAATCAACCAGGTTGGAAGAGACCTCCAAGATCATCCAGTCCAACCTACCACCCAGCCCTATCCAGTCAACTAGACCACGGCACTAAGTGCCTCATCCAGTCTTTTCTTGAAGACCCCCAGGGACGGTGCCTCCACCACCTCCCTGGGCAGCCCATTCCAATGGGAAATCACTCTCTCTGTGAAGAACTTCTTCCTAACATCCAGCCTATACCTACCCTGGCACAACTTGAGACTGTCCCCCCTTGTTCTGTTGCTGGTTACCTGGGAGAAGAGGCCAAATTTCTTTTTCCTCCTGCTTAAACATTCACCTAATCAACAGTTCCAGGTTTGCCTCCGTTCCCAAGAAAATCCATCTTTCATCTGCTTACCTAAGCTTGCAGAAGTCATTTGTCTCCTCTCTAAAATGAAGCCCTGAACTGCATTGCTACTACAGCAAAGCAAAATGCAAAGCAGTGCAATGCTTCCCTGGGTAGGCCTTTGCTGCAAAGCTCTAGAGAGCCTCGTGCTAACAACACTGATTTAGTGAGGATCTATTTCTAACCCAAAGATGATTCAAAAATCTACTGGGACAAAGACCGCTGACAGACAACCCTCCCTTCCTGCAAAAGAAAATGAGGCCATTCAGCACTTTACAAGAGTTGCTCAATGATTTCATCTGGGTGGAACCCATTTCAAACCTCAGCAAGCTTTGCATCTCCTGCAAGCTCAAGATATGTCTTAACACAAGCCTGTGTTTGGTTGCAGCGCTCAAGTGACAAGCACATCCTTGCCTTTTCTTCTGTTGTTCTACAGATGTCACCAAACCAATGCGCATGGATGCGTTCTGCGGACCACGGACACCTTCCTCCTGCTGCTAGCATGCTACTGATCTCAAAAACCACCATTCTAAGACCACGTGCCAATCTGAATGGAAGTTTTAAACAGTGAACCTCAGCTTGTAGCACACACCTCCCTGGCAGCGCTAGCAAATCACCACGCTGCTGCCTGCTAGGTCAGCCCTCAGACAAGAGTAGCCTTTGCAGAAGCAGCTGCATCGAGCCTCTGTCTGAGGATTTTAAGACTTGCTTTGCCCAAGGACTGCTCAGAGAGGAGAGAGGGGAGGGAAGGAAGGACAAATGAAAGGAAGAAAACAGCACTAACAAAAAACATCAACAGTAGGCAGGAAGGGCATGAAAGTTCCCATTTCTAAGTACAAGGTATGACCTTCCCAAAAGGAGAAGCTGCTTTACGTCACCGACCAATGCAAACTACCAACTAATACAGACCTTTTCTTCAAGCCTACAGCACCTCTACAGAGAATAACATCTATGCAGAGAACAACTTACTCAGTCCAAGCTGAGCAATCTCTTCAAGTTCAGCTTCTGTCTTTGCTGCAGCAATAGCATGAGGCAACTTGAGGGTGAATGGCAGGACATCCCTGTCGTTGAAGAGAACAAACACTTGTGGTTTTCACAACATCCAGAGTTTTCAAAGCATTTGTTTTCAACACTAGCAGTGGCTGAACTCTAAGTCAGATAGCAAGAGCCTCAAACACAGAGCACACAGTGAAAACATTACCAACCCCAGGGCTCTTTTAGCCTGGAAAGCGGTGTGAAATGCAAATGACAGTCAGGTTCCCAGGACTCCCTTTAGGTTTATTTCCACATGGCCATCCTGGCTTTCTCTCAAGACAGTCCAGCAAATGCAACTCAGATGAACACTGTCTTACCTGCTAATACAGTAGAAAGCAATGAGCCTGAATAAATCAGCAAAGCTTATTCCAGAGCCCTCCAAGGAAAATGCTGCAAAGAAAGTTACAAGAGAGAAAGAATCACACACCTAGCCATGTTTTGGGTATTTTTGGTATTTTTAGAGAAGCTTTGAGCCACAGAATGGTCTGGATTGGAAGGAGCCTTAAAGACAATCGAGTTCCAACCTCCCTGCCATGGGCAGGGACAACTTCCACTACACAAGTTGCTCAAGGCCTCATCCAATCCAATCCAATTTGGCCTCTCCAGGGAGTGGACAACCACCACCAACCTGGGCAACCTGTTCAGTGTCTCACCACCCTTACTGTAAAGATTTTTTTCCTAATCTCCAGTCTGAATCTGCCCTGCTCAAGCTTCAATCCATTCCCTCTTACCCTATCACAGTTAGCCCTTGTAAAAAGCCCCTTCATGGCTTGCTTTCCCTTCAGGTACTGGAAGGCTCCTGTAAGGTCTCCCCAGAGTGTTTTCTTCTCCAGGCTGAACAGCTCCAACTGTCTCACACCCTGTCAATGCATGGAAGGTTGCCCAGCACTCTGATCATCTTCATGGACCTCCTCTGGACCTGCTCCAACAGTTCCATGTCCTTCTTATGCTGGAGGCACCAGAACTGGATGCAGCCATCTGACTTACATTAATCTCTCTTTGTGGCAATTCTCACCGAATGGATACAAAGATGAAGCAGAAGCCACCCCTAAAGAGAAGGGATCTTTCACCTCAGGACATAACCGAGACCAGAACAGAAGGAAGGGCACTGAAACATAACAGTAGCGTCAGAGTGGTTCCCGAAGGACATAGACGTCAGCCTCCTGGCAGCCTTGGATAACTGCTACAAAGGGGTGAATGTGGAGCCTGTGACTGCCATGGCTGAGTTAGAAAAGCTAGACCACAGAGAGCGAATCTCCTGCTAGTGTGGCATGCACACTCCCTGCATGCAGAGAGATGCCTTTGGAATTCCCAAATTCCCAAAGGGGAGTACTTCCACTGCTGTAGATGCTTCAGACACCTGGGCTGAAACAAGGCAGACCTCTGGGCCTGGTGAGGAAAGCCAAAAACCACACAGCAGCTTTGGATACCTCAGCAATGGCTCTCCATAAGTACCAACTGTGGAACCTGGTCACTATCCATTCTCTAGGACCAGTTCCCCACACCAAGGTTCCAGTGCTACCGACTGCCTGCAGCTGAATCAGAGGAAAACTTCTATCCAGCCTTTACACTGAAGGACAGGCCAACCTGGCCACTTATGTGCTCACAAAAAGGCAGATCCTCAAAGAGAGATGCTTAACAACACAGACAGGAAGCATGCAGGTGATCTGGGGACAAGCTCAGGGGAGCATTCAGATCCCTGAGCCTCAGCGACGACTGGCGAGTAAAAGCATCAACAGATACTTCCCCCTTGTGGTAGAATTTTATTCATGAAAGGCAATGCATTATTATTGGGTTTTCTAGAGGGCAGACAAGGAATTCGTTTGTCTAACAAGCTTCCAACCACAGCATTAGATCAACCATCACTGGTGTCTTCCTCTTTTCTTCATCACACCTTGTTTGTAACCAGAACAAAAACCAGAGACACAGAACTAACTCTTTGTTCTTAGGGGCAAGGAAGGGAGAAATAAAAAGGAGTAACTCCACTGAAATTATCTGCTAACAGAAACAGAAGTTAACTACAGACACTCTGCTCCAGGGCAGCTTAATTGAAATTACTGCTGATTTTCTTCAGCTTAATTTGTTCTGCTTGCAGTATCTGCACCACAAACACCAGCTGCAGCTTCCTCCTTTCATTCCTATGTCTCGGGCATATCTTTCACACTTTCCCTCTTAAGAGATGAGAGCAGCACTGTTTTGAAACTGACTGGAACTCTCTCATTTCCTCATTTGTATTGGAAAACAGGGAACAAACAGAATTGGTGTTAAAAAAGAAAGATAATTGCTCTCACATCAGAGACTGTTCCAAGGAGTTAAAATCCATGCAGTGATTTGAAAAAAAAATCATGCAAACTCATCACACCCACAGAAAAAGACACTCTGCTCTGGTGAGACCTCACCTGGAGTGCTGTGCCCAGCTATGCAACACTCAACAGAAGAGACACAGACCTGCTGGAGTGGGTCCAGAGGAGGCCACAAAGATGATCAGAGGGCTGGAGAACCTCTCCTACAAAGACAGGCTGAAAGAATTGAGGCTGTTCAGCCTGGAGGAGAGAAGGCTCGAGGGAGACCTTACAGCTACATTTCAGTGTCTGAAAGGGACCTATAGGAAGGCTGGGGAAGGACTGTTTAGAAGGGCTTGGAGTGATAGGGTGAGGGGCAGTGATTTGAAAGTGGAGCAGAGGAGATTTAGGTTGGACATGAGGAGGAAGTTCTTGACAATGAGAGTGGTGAAATACTGGCACAGGTTGCCCGGGGATGTGGCTGAGGCCCTGTTCCTGGGGACCTTCAAGATCAGACCTGATGTGTTCTTGGGCAGCCTGATGCAGTTGGAGGTGTCCCTGCTGACTACAAGAGGTTTGGACAAGATGACCTCTGGGGGGTCCCTACCAAGCCAGTGCCACCTGTGAATCTCATGACAGAGCTGCATCCAAGAACAGTCCCCGAGTACAAGGAAACGCAAGGAGGTGTCTCTGACAGCAGAGCACCGCATTTCTACAGCGGAGGGTAACTACCCACAATGGTGAATGAATCCCAGACTCAGCAAGGTTCATGGAAGAAGCATTCCAGCTCTGCCCAGCACAGGCTTAGGCATTTCTGCATCTCCTCCC
Source organism: Pogoniulus pusillus (assembly GCF_015220805.1). Taxonomy (NCBI): domain Eukaryota; kingdom Metazoa; phylum Chordata; class Aves; order Piciformes; family Lybiidae; genus Pogoniulus; species Pogoniulus pusillus. Next base: position 42,687,851 of record NC_087270.1, read on the forward strand.
TTCTCGAGGATACTCCTGACCCACCCGCAGAGCCCTCCTCAGCACTGTAGGCAGGCTGTGACACTATTTACATGACTTCAGGTGTCTTCTGCTGTGGGTTTCACCAATGCACAGAGCTCCTAGCTCGCAGGGGGTGACAAACAGCTGGTAAGGGTGTAAGTCACAACTTACTGTATGTGCTTTCTTTTATTGCAAATTCTTTTAGGCAGGGCCCACAGTCACTGGGGAGATGCAGAGAGACGACTTTCTTCTGCAATCTTGCAGATTTCCTAACCAGAAATATCTGTTGTGGAGAAGGCAAAGGACATGGGTTTAGCTTCAGACATCACAGGGAAATGGAACCAGAACAGCTTACTGGTTACTGATCTATGTAAAGCTGCTCAGAATTTTGTCTGGTTGTTACTGTTCAGGTCCAGGAGCTTGGTGGAAAATGGCAGTTCAGAATAAGCAGTGTCTCAGCCTCAGTAAGGTCACTACTTCCACGACCAAGCCATTATGCCTTTAACTCTCCAGTTGAACACACAGCAAAACTCAACCCTTGAGTCAATGTGTGGAGGAGACTAATGATGGAATGGCTCCAGTGCAGCATTAGAAACATGCCATGTGGCTCATCCAAGCAGACAGGGCCTGCTTTCTATCACAGCAACCTTACTGCAAGCACCAGTGAAGGATAAAATACTGACATCTCCTGTTTGTCTGTTTCTCTCTTGTTACAAACAACTCCCGTTAGCAAGGTTCAGCTGTGGAGCTCTAACTGCAGCATTCTCAGCTCCAGAGGGCCCCAAGCTAGTCCCAGTTTCAGAACCCAGGTTGCTCTCCAACTGGTCCAGCTGCCAAGCACTCAAAGCCCTCATCTTAGATTATCAAAGCAGAGAAGAAATAAGGATGGGATGTTAGGTGGGGTTTCATTTTCTTGGGGTTTTGATTTGGTTTGGCTTTAGCAGTTGCACCAGACAAACTGAAATGTAACTTCTTACCCCAGGAGGCTGAGCCTGCAGAATTTCCGTGGCTTCAGCATCGCTCAGACCAAGCTGCAGCCACACAGAGTGAGTATGGAGGAGCCTGTCCAGTATGCTCAGCTTGTTGGATAGGCTGTCGTATCCAGAGTCCCGGGGGCAGCTTTTGACATCGTTTTTCTCAGGAGAGGCATTTTCCATGTCCTTTACTAGACTGTGAAAATTAAATTTAAGAAGAAAAATACAAATGTAGATGTGCTAAATTCTTCTAAACAATCACTCAGATCAGCAAGTAGCTATCACAAAGCTAACAGCATCCTGGATTGGTGTTTCTCCTACTGAGAATTCATATAATTAGCATACACAAAAATTCTCATCCACATAAGATTTCTTGCTTTCATTTATCTTCAGTTTAATGAGTAGCTCTTAGATAAGCTTTGCCATTCCTCTGTTAGCTTGCTGAAATCCAGCAGTCACTGCAGGTGTGCACACAGACATGATCAACTGCCAACTCTTCTTTGTTGTATTCACATTTGGCAAAACTTCGCTTCAAAGCTACTGATGCAACTCAGATCTTTTTATTCCCAGAGGGGCTGCAAGAGCTGCAACCCAGAGAAATCTTCCCCTGTCTTGCCTGCCAGGAAAAAAAAAATCTATTCAGAACTCTGCCAGTGGAGCAATCCACTACCTGTTGGTGAGCCCTGCACCAAACACAAATCCTTGCTGTTTGCTTGTAGGGATCGTTTTCTCAGCAGAAATGCACAAACTGGCATCACTTCACCTCACTGCCAGGCCACTCACTCTGCTCCGCCAGCTCTGCCCTCTGCGCAGCCTTTTTTCCCCTCGGCTGGCAAGTGGTCAGAGAGCTCAGTTGGGAAAAGGCAAAAAAAAAGAAAGGGAGGCAGAAGAGGCAAAAGGAAACTTGTTATGCATTCAAAATCCAGCTAAGCTGGATACCAAAACCACCTTCTGTTGTGCAAAGCGCCACCAGCACTCACGTACCGCCGGACACCCAGCACAACCGCATGCCTGCTGCTGGTTCAGAGCCTGCATTCTCCAGCTGAAGTACATCCTGTGAACCACCCAGCCCTAGAAATCACCACGGAACAGTAACTCTGGAAATACCTAAGTGTAGATTAAAACCCCCTGCAAGCTCAAGATCTGACTCCTTACAACGTCAGGCACCAAGACTTCTCCCTACGACTTTCTGTGACGGCAGAAGAGGCCCTGAGCAGCAGAGGGCAACGCAGCTGCATTTCCCCGCTGCAGGCTGTCTCACAGCCCTTGGGAGCTCTGCGCTTTGGACAGGTAGTAAAGCATCACTAACAGCATTTACCACCTTCAACATGCCAGCTGCTCTACCCAGAACAAGTGGACAGAGACTTACACAAGCCCAGGGACGCGGAATACTTCACAGCAACCAGAGATCTGACCCCCCAGGCTCAAAACAAAACCCACCAACCAAATAGTGAGAAGCCTCCAACAACAAAACTGCTTTTTTGTATTTTGGGTCAGCATTTTGCAGCGTCTCTGAACAGGGACAGAAAAAAGAAGCAAGGTAGAGAATTTCCACTGCATGAGCAGGAAAGCACAGACACTTTTTATTACCTGGATCCACCACCACTAGCAGATGACCTCTGTGCTTCTCTGTCTTTGTCCCACAATAAATAAGCAAACACAAGGGGGACACCTTTCATCTCTGCAAGGCATCTAGAATTTAGAAGATTCTACAATCTTCCCTCCCAAATGTCAGAAGCTGATGGTAACTGTGCACATGCCTTCAAGGGGCACATAATGCACAGAAGCACACTGTGGGAAGAAGGGAAGTACTGCTTACAGCAGTTCTGACACGGCTCTGAGATCACAAGTAGGAGTCCTGTGTTCCTCTTTCAGCCTTGGCCCCAGCAGAACCTGGTGTTGTAACGTATGAGGCTCCACAGAAGGCAGATGTGAACGCCAAAAGCACTGTCCTGAGCTGCCCATACTGCCCAGAAACGTTCCACGCACCTTCAGAGCCAGCCAGCCACATTACAAACCAAACGACAGCCGTAGCAGTGCAAATTCTACACCAACACTGGCTGGAGCATTAACTAGATCCTTATTCCCATTCCTTGCTCAAGAGATGGAAACAAGACACGTTGCAGGAGAACGCCTGAGGAGGAAATAAATGCTTGCCACAGAAGAAAGCTACCTCACATACAGCAGATGTGCATGACTGGTGTCTGGCACTGCCTGCTACCACAGAACAACATAAGGTTAGTAAGAGTGTGCACTGGAATCGTCTCCCAAGGGAAGCAGTAGATTCCCCTACATTGGGCAGTGGCAAGGTGCTGGGCCAGCTCATTTCAGCTAGGCTACCACCTAGACAGGTTGGACCAGGTGATCCTTGGGGTCCCTCCCAACGTGGCATTCTGTGTCTGTAGGGTCACAGTGGTCCTGGCTAACTTACACTGCCAAACACACCCAAATTACTACACGTCAGGAGACTAGTTTGAAGAGGGAGCTGCTGGGTTTTCAGAACCTCTAGGTACCTAGATAGGCACAATCCCTCCCACATGCTGAGATCCCAGGAGGAATGCATCCTGTGAACCCTACATACACACACACACACCCCCCTTGCTGCAGCTGCTTCTGCCCTCCTCAAGAAATAAGCAAAATATTCTGAGTATCTGGTCATGCTGAGACCTTCTGACACTCTTAGACACAATCAGTGCAAATGACCCCAAAGCTCCTCATCCAGATCACCAAGTAGGATGCATGATCTGCATCCTAGAAGGAGGACATCAGAACTAGAATGCAATCTGCAGGAAAGTAAAGTAGGAACAAACAACACTTTAAAAAAATATTTCCTATCCGAGCAACAAAGAAAGAGGCAGGGAGAAGGATCAAAGCTGGTGAGCCCTAGCAAGAACACAGCTTGGAAAATTGACAAACAGATAGAATCTGGGCTGCATCAAAAGAAGTGCAGCCAGGAGATTCTGCAACTCTGCTCTGCTGAGACCTCACCTGGAGCACTGCGCCCAGCTCTGCGAGAGCCAAACCAAGAGAGGCTTTTGGGGTTTTGTTGTTGTTAGATGGTTGGTTTTCTCACAGTGACTCTCAATAAAAGACAATCTGACTAGGTCACCTTAAACTCAAGATCAAAACACAAGTCAGCCTCCACGGACGGTCTGCCTTAATGCAGGGGCACTACAGTGGTTCTTCTCCGAGAGGAGAGGAGTTTCAATGCACCTCACAACAAATTAAAAGAAAAGACATGAGTCATGCAAGTTTCCTTAGGTTTGAGAAAATGTGTGGGAAGTAGAGAGAGGTAACTGCCAAGATAAACAGTGCCACGCTGCCTCCTGATCAGACAGCTCACAGTAAAGGCACAAGGAATGGGTTGAAGCCTGTAACCAGGGCGATGCTCTCACATCCACCTCAGTCATGTACCTATGCAGCAAATGTTCCTGCCCTCACACTTGCTAAAGTAACTTGACTTCAGTCTCTCAAGTCCTACCTACACTTCAGCCTTGTAAAACCTAAGCTTCTAATGTCTCTCCAGTTTTGCTTGTGAGACTTGGGCCAATGAGCCAATCTGTTCTCTGAACCTGTTGCCACCCTCCCCAGCCTCCTGCCCAGGCAAACGCTGGCCTGAGGAGTGGACTCCTCTCTTTGGGATTATGGACACAGAGAAGGTGCATTCAGCTTGCATGCACGTTCTGTCAGGATGACCAAGGCTGGTCCATGAGTTTGCTGTGTTGAATTAAACTAAGTTGCCTGCTCTAGGATTTGCACACACGTGCACATCCCTCTTTGTGGAAGAACTTACCTACCCTTCTGAGGGCATAAGAGAAAATGTCTCAGTCTGCTCCTACGCTATGGAGAAGGATGGTTATTAGTGAAGAGAAAAGAGCATCCCTGGGTTTAGCCTACCAGCTGCATGCCAGATGCACCTAGGAAATGCTAGAGAAGAGCATAGGGAGGGCCCAAATTTAATAATCACATGAACACAGAGACTCTAAACTGCCTTTACCTGTGTCCATATTTCCACACTCCATTTTTTTGCCTGAATGGTCTCTGTTTTCAGGATACTTGCACACTCTGACCATATTACCCAGGGAAGGGGGGTGGGAGCAAGAGAGAGAAGAGGTCTGCTGTTTGCCCATAGCAGTAGGATCACAGAACGTTAAGGGTTGGAAGGGACATCTGGAGATCTTCAAGTCCAACCCTCCTGCCAGAGCAGGACCATATAATCTCTTGCAGATCACACAGGAACACATCCAGACAGGTCTTAAGGGTCTCCAAAGAAGGAGACTCCACCGCAACCTCCCTGGGGAGCCTGTTCCAGTGCTCTGTGATCCTCTCCCCAGCAATGCAACTTCATTAGCCCTGCTGTCAACACTTTGCTGTGGTGCACTTAATTGGCATGGAAAAATGTAGGAAACAGGTATCAGGAGTGTCCAGTGCCAAACATGAGGAAGGGAGCAAAGTTTTGCCCTTGTTTCTGTCACAGCAACCAAGCATCAGGAAGGCAATAAGCTGCAGCAACTGCCAACACCAGCAAAGCATCCCTGCATCACTTCACAGACTGCAGATGAGCTTTGAGGGTCCCTTCCAAGCCAAACCATTCTATGATTCTGTAATAAAGAAAACAGTGCATGGCTAATTAGACAACTTCTATCTTTGATAAAACTTCTCTATTCCATAAAAGCACACAGCTCAGAATTACGTACTCATACCAAAATGGACCTTATTGATTCATTGATTGGTTTGGGTTGGAAGTGACCTGAAAGATCATCTAGCTCCAAGCTCCCTGACTGGGGCACGGATGCCTTCCACAGCCCAAGGGTTGCTCACAGCCTCAGATTTCACGTTCTACATTTAGCAGCACCTTAAAGGCATCAGAAAAGAATGAACGTTGGCTTTTACTGGGTGGCTGTCATGTCACAGCAAAGCTGAACACAGTGAAGTAGGCACAGAAGTTGCATTACTCAGGGTTCCTCTGGTAGCTTTACCTACACACAGTCATGAAAACATCGCACAGCTAAAATGAATAAATTCAGGTGTTTTAAACACAGAGGTAAAAAAAGAGTGCTCTGGGCTGGTGAAATGAGGAGATTTGACTGTCTCCAGCCAAAGGTTACCACTGAGAACCAGCAAATCTCAGGCTTTCACGCATATGATGTATTCAAAGATACCAGAAGCCTTTTCCTAACAGAAAATTAGCTAATGATCATTGAAACTAATTAGCTGGATCTGCTGAAATGGAGAAAGTATCCATTCTGCCCCTGCAAAAGAACCGGCCTCTCAAAGGCTTTCAAACGTCAACAACGGGCAACCGGGGTCACAGCCAAGGACTTTAATTAGTTCAGTTGTCTGATGTTCTTTAGCACTTGGGCAACAAAGGTGCTGTTCACTGTTTTATTTAAGGAAATGGACCTTGCAGTGAGTTTTAGCACATTTCAGAAGTGTTCATAGAAAGGAAAAAAAAGAAGGAAATGCTAAAAGCATGGATGTTGTTCTGAATAAGAACCCATTACTCACTTCATTAACTCACTGCCTTGAAGAACAAAGCCCACCCCAGCTCCAGAGCTGGCCCAGACTGTGCAGTAAAAGGGAATGCCTGCATGGGTTGCTTTCCTCTTGCAACAAATATTTCAACATCAAGTTAGAAAACGTGTTCACTTCTTAACACAACGATTGTACTATTGAACAGCCACCACTAACCAAGCACAGCAGCCACAGCTTAGGTGTAGAAAGCAAACACTACAAATCTCCCCAGTCCACAGAAACGTGGCATGGTATGTTTTAAAATGGCAGAACTTTCATCAGCACTGGAATATGCATCTTGAGTCATTTTAAGGCAAAGGAAATGCTCCCACCTACCTATTTATTACTTTCAATATGTAAGATACCTGCATTTAATGGAACTGGAACACAAAACCCGCTGAAACAAAACCCCATGGCAGTCAACGTTTTGCCTCCTAACCTGAGAACACCAAAACATAAATCCATGTTGTTGTACCACGAATCTTCGCAGAGCCACTTGAAGCAGCAAACATTATCAGTCTTTGCAGCATGAAAGCAAAGGTCACTGCCACAGACAACTGGAAGCACATTAGCAGCTTCCTGCTTTAGACGGTCATCAGTATCCAAGGTTTGCAGTGAGGATGCAGAAGCGGAGTTTAGAAACACTAAGGCAAACCCACAGAGCAGCCCAAATCTCTGCTTGTTCCTCCTGCACGAGGGCAAACTGCTGGAATCAAAAGCAAGACCACCTGCACCCCTGTGCTGCCGAGCTGAAGAGTGCTAAGGTACAGCCGACCGGCAGAGCGCGGGCAAAGGCATTCCTGGCCCGTTACACCTCAAGGAGCTACACGATAACAAACACGGAAGTCACCTTGGCAAACGAGCAGGCTCATCTTCCACCGTGAGGTCTGGCTGTACCATCTCCTGTTTCAGTTCTCCGATTTCTGAGGCAATTGTGTCAATGAGCTAGAAAAGGGACAAAAACAGCGTGACGTCAAGGAGTGGAAGAGGCGTGGAGAGAAGCAGCCCGGGCAAGTTTAGTCACCAGAGATTACAAACTCTTTTTTTTTCCCTTCTTAAATTGCATCCTATTTGGACTTCCCCTTGCAGAGGAAGAAGTTAAGGGCTGGGGCCGCTGTTGGAATGGCAGTCCTTTCTGGTTTGTGCCAATACCAAACCTTCCCCGTTGGCAAGCTGGTTTTGCTTAAACGTATTAAATCTGCAGCCTCAACGTGCAGAACAGCTTAAGAGAATTAAAAGATTTGATTTTCTGTAGCATTTATTTTCCCAAGTTAAAAAAAAAAATCAAAACCAAACCAATGACCAGCCACCACTTCCCTTAGAAAAGTTCCATCCAAATTAGTTATTTCAGAAGGGACACTATGCCAGCATTATGATGCTGTGGAGGAGAAGTAATAAAGCAAGAAGGAAATGGCTGCTTTCCACATGAGGTCTTGGACTGCACTTGAACAGGACAACTTCAATTAAAAAAGAACTGCTCTGTGACACCTCAGCTCGGGCGCAACACGATCAGCACTTTGGACATGAGGGCACAAATGGATTTCGAAGTGGGAGAGGTTAGCACTAGAGCTGCATCCTGAGAAGTAGAGCATTTGCTAGCCAGATGTCTGGGAAACATCTTACTGAGCTTGAGTTTGCAAGGCTTGCTGTCCTCGACATTCTCTACAGCAACTGCATCGAGTTTGCTTGACACACCGCACCACGACAGCACGCAAGCCCTGGCAGCGCTCCCTCGCTCTGCTGAAACCCAGTGCAGCGATGCCATCTCCTTTACCCCCACCCTTATACCTCAGAGCAAACAAACAAAAACCCCAGCAAATGAAATCAAACCAGCTTTCAGTCCAGGTCAGAAGAGTCTTCAGAGCTGCCACAAGACTGCCCCGAGTCCCACTACTGCTAGAAAGCTCAGCAGAGCTGCATCCTAAAGAATTGCAGGCAACATTTTCCTATACTGTTTTATTGGCAGTTTTCCTCTACCTCAGAAATTCACCCCCTGCTCTGCTGCGCAGCATAACACTGATCAGCTCAAGAGAACTTTCATTCTCCACTTAGGATAGGCCACCTCCAGTAAGCGTATCTTATGTGAGAATTAATCACCATGTACTACATCCCTGCCACATGGCTTCTTTCTGGCAAGGTCAGAGCTCCCAGCCATGCTGCACCACTGCCATTACAGCCTACACAGATCTTCCCCCTGCTGACTCTCAAACGCCCCTGAGTCACTGCAGTGAGATGTGAGCAATGCCTTCCTGACCACGGGAAGGAGCAGCAGGAGGAACCTGCATCACCCCAGCAGAGCAGCCTCACATCTCATTGCAGCACGCGACACCACGAAAACAGCACCTCCAAAAAGGAGCCATCAGGCACGCTGCTAGGCACAGGTAAATTCCTCCTTCCCTCTGCACAGGCGAAGAACCCAGCCCCGACGTGAGCAATACAGGTGGCACTGCTGACGGATGAGCCCGGCTGAAAGGCCACTGCATCATCATGCACAGTGATGCTGCGGGCATCGCCTCAGAGGGGAGCTTCGAGCTGGGTGCAGTACCAGATTCTACCTACACGTGGCTGATTGTACCTTGCAGATCACACTGGGTGTTTTTGTTTCTTCTAAAGCCTCTATCACCATCATTCTTAATACATTGGTTCTTGTAAACCTCTGACACGATGCAGCTGCAATCCTCACTGACCTGATGCAGGGGGAGAGTCACGCTGTGGTGTGCTGCCCTCCAACAGTTCCACTCCTTCCCTGCGGCGAGCTTGGCTGTTTATGCAGCTGGTTCAGCTTGCTAGAAGGTTAAGAGACTTCTTCATTTTGTTTATGCTGTCTTCATGACGGGAACGTAACCTCTGAGGGGTCGGACAAGCTCCAGAGCAGATCCCAGAAAACAGCGAGTACCAGGCTGGCAGTCCATCTGCCCATTTCATACTAGCTCCCACCTGCCCCAGTGTGAAATCACACCCTGCTGCCCAGCCACCTCAGCTAACAGCCCAGAGTGTGGGGCTCTTTGTGTTGACCTGGAAAAAGATAACCTATGCCCTGGTTTAGGCACTCCAAAATAGCCAATAACTGGATTCATAGATTCATGGCATGGTTTGAGTTGGAAGGGACCTTGAAGTTCATCTAGTCCCAACTCCTCTGCTACAGGCAGGGACAACTTCTACTAGACTAGATTGCTCAAGGCCTCATCCAACCTGGCCCTGAACACCTCCAGGGAGGGAGCACCCATGACCTCCCCAGCCAACCTGTGCCAGTGTCTCACCACCTTCTCTGTAAAGAATTTCTCATCTCCAGCCTAAATCTTACCTCTTCAAGCTTCAATCCATTGCTTCTCATCCTATCACAAGCCCTTTAGGAACAAAAGAATTCTTAAAAAATCTCTTTGGTGGTTGTTGTTGGTTTGATTTGCTTTGGTTTTTCATTTGTTTAATTGTTTTGCCTTTGCTTATTTTTTGTTATGGTTTTCTTTTGGTTTGTCTCCTTTTTTAATAACCTGCTAATATTATTTTCTGCAAATGGCAATTAATTTTCCTTAAATTAGAATCTCAGAATCAGTCAGGGACCACAAGGATCAGCCAGTTCCAACCCCCCTGCCATGCCCAAGGACACCTCACACTAGATCAGGCTGGCCACAGCCTCATCCAGCCTGGCCATAGACACCTCCAGGGATGAAGCTTCCACCACCTCCCTGGGCAACCCTTTCCAGGCTCTCACCACTCTCCTGCTGAACAACTTCCTCCTAATTCTTTTTCATGTTAAAAACCCAACCAAACAAGAAGTTACTCTTCTGATTTAAGAATCAAACAGCCTTGGGGAGTTGCATCATTTGCGTATTCTCATAACTGCCTGACACACACTGTTATGACATCATCTGACACATCCTTTTCTATTAAAGATCATAAGGCTCATGACATCATTTCTGAAGTATTTAGGATCAATGAAACTTTTGCTCACTACACAGCCTAAGCAATGCTTGCATGATGAGCATTACACCAGATGAGCTGTTAATAATATGCTTCTACAAAACACAGGAAGGATCCTGGGCAGGTGCTATTATTAGATCCAACCCTGAAAAAACAAGCAGCAGCAGAAGGCTGCCACTTTCTTAGAGGAAGGGCTCAGAATATCTGAATCCTTCAGACAGATCTCTCTACTTGCAAAGAGCCTGATTCCTGTTTCGCTGGGAACAATGAGAAGACTCACTTGTTCGTTTAAACAGACTGGAAACCAAGACCTTAAGGGGCAGTTTCCACAGGAAAGCGCAGCAGAAGTGGACGGATGTATTTGTCAGAGAGCCCTGGGACTATAGAGCAGGCACAGGGTCACGGAATTGGTTTGCTTGGAAAAGACCTCTAAGCTCATTGAGCCCAACCACTGAACTAGCACCACCAGGGCCATTAAACCATGCCCCAGAGTGCCATGGCCACAAGTTCCTTGAACACCTGCAGGGACGGGGATCCCACCAGCAACCTGGCCAGCCTGTGCCAATGCCTGACCACTCCTGCAGCAAGGAGTCATAGTCTCCAACCCTGCCCTGCCACCATTTCAGGCCATTTTTTCTCATCCTATCACCTGATACTGTGCAGAAGAGTTAGACCCCCACCTCGCTACAACCTCCTCCAGAGAGTTGCCTCAATGCACCTGAAGACCTAAAACATGGTTTGAAGGAACCTGCTGCTGCTTATTGAAGGCTGTGAGAGAGCTATTACCCTGCTAAGCTACATAAAGAAGAGGCTTACGTGAAAAACAACCTACCTGACAGCAGGACGTGTCAGGAGAACTGCCTAACGTTACAAATAAAGCCAGAACTAAAAGGAGACCTTATCTGACAGGATAAATAGCCTTTTGTCTGTCTCCTGGTTTTCCTTTGGAGGTTACTTCTGATAAAGCATCATTCTCTAAACTAAACAGAAACTACAATACAACTACTGTAAAGCCAAGTAATAGCCATGACTCAGGGAGCATGAATTCAGAGAGCAGCCCAGCAGAGTATTCCCTAACCAAACCTATCCTAAACATTAGATTGCCACAAATATCCATGTACTAACTGCTTGCATTCCTACAATGCACGAAGGAAACAACAAAATGCAAACATCTTCAGCCACAATGTCTCCCTTCATAACACATCAGGCTCCGCTCATTGTCCGCCGAGTCCTCATTCAACGCCGCTGAGCTCAGCTTCGAGGAGCTGCCAGGGCTGACAGCGTAACTCACAGACCGGTTTTGGTTGGAAGGGGCCTCCAGAGGTCACCTAGGCCAACCTCCCTGCAGGCAGCAGCGACATCCTCCACTCCATCAGGTTGCTCAAAGCCTTGTCAAACCCGACCTTGAATATCAGGCACCTCCCTGGGCAGCCTGTTCCAGTGTTTCACCACCTTCACGGTAAAGAACTTGTTCAAACACCCAATCTAAATCTTATCTCCTCTATTATCAAACCCTCATCCCTCGTGCTGTCACTGGGGGGCTTTGGAAACAGTCCCTCTCCTGCCTTCTCCTAGGCCCCCTTCAGCCACTGCGAAGCTGCTATTATGCCTCCCCAGAGCCTTCTCTTCTCCAGGCTGAACGACCTCAGCTCCTCACATACACACCACAGGCAACTCAGGTGAGCTCCCCAGTGCCCTCTCACCAGAGCACAGATGTTCCACTTTGTTTTACACCTTTCAGGACGTCACACAAACAGCAAAAATCAGAGCAAGTGTGTTGACTACAAGCAGCACGCTGCCCAGCAGCAACAGTCACCTTTCTGAAGCTGCTCTGCCCCCACACCTATCACTGCTCTGCGCCCGCGGGAGCTCACAGAACCATGCGTGCTTAGAAAGGGCCTCCAAGGATCACCCAGTCCCAGCCCCCTGACAAAGATCACCTAGGGCAGGTCACACAAGAACACCTCCAGGAAGGTTTTGAAAGTGTCCAGAGGAGAAGACTCCACAACCTCTCCGGGCAGCCTGCTCCAGGACTCTGTTGCCCTCGTTATAAGCAGGTTTCTCCTCATGTTGACACAGAACCTTCTGTGTTCCAGCTTGTACCTGTTGTTCCTTGTCCTATCACTAGGCACCACCAAAAAGAGTCTGACACCTTCATCTTGACACCCATCCCCCAGATATAGACATTAATAAGATCCCCTCTCAGTCTTCTCTTGTCAAGACCAAGCAGCCCCTGGTCTCTCAGCCTTTCATCATAAGAGAGATGTTCCAGTACCTGCACCACCCCCATGGCTCTCCACTGGACTCACTCCAGCAGATCCCTGTCTTTCATGAATTCAGGAGCCCAGAACTGGATACAGTACTCCAGGACTTGGTAGAGAGGGAGAATAGCATGCTCAGGACCAGACACAGACCAGTGCCTGTCTCAGAAGCCCAGCAGAACTACAGGTCTTATTCCTCCTTCTACTCACGAAGTCTCTCTTAGTCTCAAGGCAAAACCAGGTGGTTTTGACCTAATGTCTGTTTCAGGACAATTAGGGACGAAAAAAACCCAAACCAAAACCAATCACTCATTTCTCACTGCATGGCAACTCAGTTCCTGGGGTTTTCTTGTGTTGAAATGGAACTAAGCTTGCACAAAGACTGAACAAAAATGTCACCTTTCAGAGAGTGCAGAGAGTCAGCCAAGGGGACCTCTGCAGAGTGTTCCCAAACCCTGAGATTTACAACATCTGAAGAGGAAAAGGTAAGATCAGTGATTCTAATAGGACATGAGGACAGAGGCTAAGGACAGCAAGGATCAGTATCAGCCTGGACAAATGTGTCTCAGCATTTACAACCCCCCACTTCCTGCCAGCATCTCATTTTTCATTCTTTCTGGAGACTTGCATCCTCTTTGGCATCACATCTTTTCCTTCCTGTTTTGATAAGCAGAGCGTAGCAACCCTCAAAGAGAAGCCTGTGTGACAAGGTGGCAAAGAGCCAGAGATGAGCCAAACTGGGAATGCTATTCCTGAGCATGTCCAAGGGCATTAACAGAATCAAATACTTTCATGGATGGCTGACATTTCTGGTTATTTTGCAGAGTGAGCTATTGCTTCTGAAGACCACTAACACTGTGCAGCATCCTGCTCATCAGTAAGCAACAAAGCTTTACCTGATGCTTGATTTTGGGACCAAAAAGCTTTAGTGGTGTAAAACATTGCTGTCAGTTCAGTAAAGATTGGAACATTTTCCTAAGGAGGGGGATGGTTCAGTAACAAGGACGTTTACCAGAGACACATGTGGAGTTTCTTGCATTACACAGATTCCCTCTGTATCCTCTGGCAACCTATTCAGTCCCACAACTACCAAGCCCAACTCCATCTTTGACTCATTTTTACTACTTGCTGGATTGGTGTCCTCATCAGTGGTGAGGTATAAAGACCCCAGAGAGTTTAGCCTATAAAACTACAGGGTTTGCCCTTTCTAAACGGGATACAATACTGGTTTTCTGGTGGTAGTAACAGTCAAAAGGATCATAGATCAGTCAGGGTTGGAAGGAACCAAAAGGATCATCTATTTCCAACTCCCCTGCCATGGGCAGGGTCACCCTACCCTAGATCAGGATGGCCAGAGCCCCATCCAGCCTGGCCTTAAACACCTCCGGGGATGGGACCTCAACCACATGAAACATGATGAACATGAAAAACTAAGAGATGATTTGAAGCTACAGCAATGAGATCTACTTAGGAATCAGAAAGAAGAGTTGGAATTTCCTACTGGTATTTGTCAATGAATTTTCTGATAAACACTGCTCCTCGTGAGGATTTAAGTGCCCTGACAAACAGCACTGTCAGCATGCTGAAGGTTTCTTGAGCAACCTTAAAGTAACAAGCACAACATGAGAGGCATAAGCAGAAGCACACTACACAAGTCTGTGCATTTGGAAGAGCAGTCTGAAGAACAGGTTGGTATGGGTATAAAGGCTGCATTCTAATGACTGCATTTCCTACATGGAGACAAACAAAGCAAATTAAAAGAACAAACTGAAACCAAGGTCGAGTGTGAGGCCCTACACTTGGGTCGAGGCAATCCCGAGCACAAATATGGGGTAGATAAGAAGTAGCCTGAGAGCAGTCTGGGGGAAGAGGGCTTGAGGGTGTCAGATGATGAAAAACTCAACAGCTGGCAATAGTCACTAGCAGCCCAAAAGGCAACCATGTGCTGAGCTGCATCAAAAGCAATGAAAGCAGCAGGACCGGGAGGGGATTCTGCTCCTCTCTCCGCTCTCAGGAGGCCCCATCAGGAGTACTATGTCCAGCTCTGGAGCCTCCAGCATGAGAAGGATATGGAACTGCTGGAGCAGGTCCAGAGGAGGCCATGAAGATGATCAGAGGGCTGGAGAACCTCCCCTGTGAGGACAGGCTGCAGAGTTGGGGCTGTTCAGCTGGAAGAGAGGGCTGCAGGGAGACCTTAGAGCAGCTTTCCAGTACCTGAAGGGAGCTACAAGGAAGCTGGGAAGGGACTTTTTACAAGGACTTGTAGTGTTAGAATGAGAGGGAGTGGAGCGAAGCTGGAGGAGGGCAGATTCAGCCTGGGGATTAGAAAGAAGTTATTTAGAGTGAGGGTGGTTAGACACTGGCACAGGTTGCCCAGGGAGGTCATGGATGCCTCCTCCCTGAAGGTGTTCAAGGTCAGGCCTTCAGCAAACTGGGCTAGTGGAAGGTGTCCCTGCCCATGGCAGGGGCTTTGGAACCAGATGATCTTTAAGATCTTTTCCAAACCAAACCATTCAATAACTCCATGAGTCCATAAAAAACCCCTGATATTCCTTTCTCTTCCAGCTGTAGCAAAGGTACCTGCTGTTGTCACACTTGCACAGGCAGAAGAAAATAACTTCACTGTGCACACAAGGCACAGACACCAGGTACACCACACAGGCTGGATACATCCATGCCTGCAGCTCCCAACCTGTAGGTTCAGAAGGGGAGCCTAGCAGTGCAACTTCCCAGGCATGCTGAGAGGTGTGAAAACGTAGCTCTGAGGTGCCTTTTACTCCCACTGCTCCTCAGGCCATTCCCCTGTCAGGCTGTTCTTATGAAAATTTAAGACAACCTTTCTTAATTGACAGTGTTTCTTATGGCCTTAAGAGCCCAGTACTCAGGACTACTGCATTCCTGATCATGCTGAGTAGCTACAAGCATGGTATCCTGCAGACAAGTTACACAAAATAGCTATTCACCTGTTTTCCACACAGGAGTTACTTACACTGAAAGACTGCAGAACATGACATGGCCTCTTGCTTACGGTCCCTCTAACATCCTGAGTCAGTCTCTGACCCAAAACATACTTTCCACTGGAATATGCTCTATTACATGAGCTGTAAGCCACAGGACAGCTCAAAACAGCCCCCCAGAACATAGAAACACTGAATGGACTTATTTCTTTTTCCTCTCTATAAGCACATCTATGCCAGAACACAACGATGAGCTCTTAGTGCCTGTATTACCAAGGAACCTGGAGTGAGGATCTTAAATGAGGCAACATTAGAGTCCTTTAAAGTATCTAAAGTAAGGCATCTGCCTTGCTGGATATTTCAGAGTGAGCTATGTGCTAGCTTCTTGGTGATTTCAAACAACGTGGGCTCAGGCTTTAAAAACAAACAAAAAGCAAACAAAAACTACAAACTAGGCAAAGCCACCAAGACACAAAGCAGACTGAAAAAATGAGTGTACATTTTTGGAGGGCTGAGATTACCTACAAACAAGGAACTCTGCTTAACACAGGCAAGGAAATGAAATTCATTTTCAAATCAGTAATAGAACTCACAAACCTGTACTGCAACTTGAAGCTAGACAAATCCAGTTTATGAAAGCTCTGATAATTTTATGCTTAATGCCTATGTTCTCAGCATTAGCAGCAAAAAGAACCCACAAAAGGCCAGCAGCTGTTTTACACCAAGTGTACCCAAAAAGGCAAACACACGGAATAACTAACTGGGTAGTAATCTAACCACAAACACCACCTGTGAAAAGAGAGATGCTCAGTGAAGTTCTTTCCATCTCACGGACACGTATCAGACCGTACAGCGCAGCCTGCAGCACTCATGTCACATAAAACCATGTGCTTTACCTTCTGAAAACAGCTCATTTACCTTAAAGAAGCTTCCTCTCTTGTCCAGACAGCGGGCTCTCATTGTCAGAGATGACATCTTCCACTGTATGCCTTCAGCTCCTAAAAGCAGAGACATTTTTTAGTAGTTAGCCCAGCCTGTAGGAAATTCCTCTCTAAGCCACAGAAACAGTCACAACAAGCCTCCTGCCAAAACCCTTTCCATCAACAACGTGGTGCCATTTGTTTCCTGCCAGAGTCCTTACACATCCCTGTAGTCCATCATTTTTCCATGAACAGAGTTCCATGTTTCTCCCTTCTCCTCGCAGCTGATCCCGTAGCCGTGAGTACATTTTAATGTGCTCATTAAAGAAGAATGCTACAGCATAACCATTGCTGTGCTTGTTTGCTTGGCCTCAGCCTGAGCACGAACAGGCTCGAACGTTTCACGCTGCTGCAGTCACCGCAGTGCCGGGGCTGAGCGGGACACGAACGGAAACCACCGCCCAGGAGCAACCTCACCAGGAGTGCAAAACCCACCACAACCCCAAGAGGGTCCAGATCAAGCCGACCAGCCCCAGCACCCCCAGAAAACCCTGCCTGGGGCTCCTGGGCGCAGCTACGCCTTCCGAGAGCCCTAGAATGGCAGCGCTGCTTGCGTCGGAAAGACCTTCCCGATCCAGCCCAACCGCCCCCCAGCGCGGCCGCGGCACCACCGCCTGCGCGGCCACGGCCGCACGCTGCCTGAACGCCCCCGGGCACGGGCACTCCGCCGCCGCCCCGGGCAGCCGGTGCCAACCCCTGACCGCTCTCTGCATACAGAAATGACTCCCAATGCCCAGTCTAAACCTCCCCTCACACCACTTCAGGCCGCTTCCTCTCACCTCTCACCTGCACTAGAGAGAAGAGACTAACCCACTGCTCACTCCACTCTCCAGTGGGTGGGGGCTGCAGAGCAATGAAGCCTCCCTTCAGCCTCCGCTTCTCCAGACTAGATAGCCCCAGCCCCCTCAGCTGTTCCTCACCAGACCTGCTCGCTACACCCTTCACCAGATTTGTTGCCCCTTTCTGGACACATCCCAGCACCTCAATGTCCTTCTTGTAGCCAGGGCCCCAAAACTGAACTGAAGAGGAAGCCTCACCAGTCCTAAGCACAGGGGCATGACCTCCTCCCTATGCCCGCTGCTAGGGGCCAGGATGCTGCTGGCCTCCTTGGGCACCTGAGCGCACCACTAGAACCTGAAGATGAAGCTGGGAAGAAGCAGCAGCACTCTGCTATCAAGTAAAGTGAATAAACAGCTTAACAACCAAAAGAGTACAACCCCACGTAACTAGCACACGTGCATAACACCGTGGGACTGTTCTGCTGCTGACCAGCAGAGCTGCTCTGAAGTCACAACCAATTCACACCAGTTTGCAGTGACAAACCCCTGAGATACACAGAAGACAAGTTCATGGCTAAAAAGTTCTTCTCAGATTTTTAACAGTGAGCTTTTACTTCCATGTAGCCAAAATTATTGTGATCAACAGCACAATGTCCACCTGGAGACCAGTGGCAAGTGGTGCCCCTCAGGAGTCAGTGCTGTGTAACATCTTTGTCAGTGCCATGGACAGAGGAGTCGAGTGCAGCCTCAGCAAGTCTGCAGGTGGCACCAAGCTGTGTGGCACAGGAGACTTGCTAGAGGGCAGGGATCCATCCAGAGGGACCCAGACAGGCTGGAGAGCTGTGCCCAGGCCAACCTCATGACATTCAACAAGGCCAAGTGCAATGTCCTGCACCTGGGTGGGCACAATCTCAAGCACAACTTCAGGCTGGGTGGGGAATGGCTGAGAGCAGCCCCGAGGGGTCTGGGCTGGTGAAAAGATCAACATGAGCCTGCAGTGTGAGTGCAGCCAGACACAACCCTGTGCTGGGCTGCAGCCAGAGCAGCGTGGGCAGCAGGGCAAGGGAGGGGATTCTGCCCCTTGCCTCTGCTCTCCTCAGACCTCACCTGCAGTCCTGGGTGCAGTTCTGGAGCCCTCAGCACAAGAAGGACATGGAAGTGTTGGAGCCAGCCCAGAGGAGGTCACCAAGATGCTGAGAGGGCTGCAGCAGCTCTGCTCTGAGGACAGGCTGAGAGAGTTTGGGCTCTGCAGCCTGGAGGAGAGAAGGCTTCCAGGAGACCTTGCAGTGGCCTTCCAGGATCTGAAGGGGGCTGCAGGAGGGCTGGGGAGGGACTATTGACAAGGTCTGGGAATGACAGGAGGAGGAGGAATGGGTTTGAAGTGTCAGAGCGGAGATTGAAAGTGGATGTTAGGCAGAAGTTGTTTGCAGTGAGGGTGGTGAGACACTGGCACAGGTTGCCCAGGGAGGCTGTGGCTGCTCCCTCCCTGGAGGTGTCCAAGGCCAGGCTGGATGAGGCCTTGAACAACCTGTTCTGGTGGGAGGTGTCCCTGCCTACGGCAGGGGCTTGGAGCTGGATGATCCTTGAGGTCCCTTCCAACCTAAACCATGCTATGATTCTATGAAACTCTTCTCACTCACACATCTGCTGACCACTGGGAAGGTTGCTGTGGTTGTGCTGGATGTGTCAGCTGTCTAAATGGCCAATGCTGCTGGTGCAAACCATTACAGCCAAAGCTAGAGGCACAGCTTTTGACCTGACACACACAGAAACTACAACACACACGGTGCACAGAAATTCAAATACACAAGGCAGGGAGCAGCAGGGAGAGACAAGTTCAGTGGCATGGCTGCAAATGCAGCTCGAGCAAGATGAAGCAGCCAGGGCGGAAAGTTCCCGTAGTCAAAAAAACCCAAATTTGACACAAACCTACACCAGCCTGCACAGGCTTCTGCTTCTCTCTACTGCTTCAAAACGTGGCATGGACGTGGAAAAGTGGGACCAAGGAGGAAGGAGGAGCTTGGAAGAAAAAAGGGGATAAATGAAAAGCCCTGGCAAGCAGCAGCATGGGGAAAGTGCAAGAGGTAGAAGCAACAGAAAACAAACACTCTTCTCTTGGGTCTAACATGTGGCAGGAAGCTTTAAGCAGTCACCCTGTCTGCGGAGGTCAGACCACAAGACCAATAGAAGAGGTTACATTTTTCCACTTAGATTCTGGTTAAAGAGTAGCCATGTAGGGGGGGTCAGAAATCAGTCTGTTTCCAGGCAAGAGTTTCCAGACTTCAAAGGTTAAAAGAAATATCCTCGTTTCTGCACTCTGCTGAAAGCCAGACACAAGAGGGTGCCCAAAACAGAAAACGGAAATAAGAATCACAGAACATCAGCAGTTGGAAAGGACCTCCAGAGATCATAGAGTCCAACCCCCTCCCAAGGCAGCAGCACCCAGGGTAGTTCTCACAGAAAGGCATCCAGGCAGGTTTGGAAAGTCTCCAGAGAAGGAGACTCCACAACCTCTCTGGGCAGCCTGCTCCAGGGCTCTGCCACCCTCACTGTAAAGAAGTTTCTCCTCATGTTGAGCTGAAACCTTCCCTGTCCCAGTTTGCAGCTGCTGCTCCTTGTCTTATTGCTGCTGACCACCAAAAAGAGCTTGGCCCCAGCCCCTTGACCCCCACCCCTCAGATATTTGCACACATGGATCAGATCTCCTCTCAGCCTTCTCCTCTCCAGACTGAACAGCCCCAGGGCTCTCAGTCTCTCTCCACAGGGGAGATGCTCAGGTCCCCCAGTCAGCCTCGTGGCTCTGCACTGGACTCTCTCCAGCAGGTCTCTGTCCCTCTTGAACTGGGGAGCCCAGAACTGGGCACAATATTGCAGGTGTGGTCTCAGTAGGGCAGAGTAGAGGGGGAGGAGAACTTTCTTAGCCCTGCTGGCCACACTTTCCGTGATGCCCTCCAGGATGCCAATGGCTCTCTTGGCCACAAGAGGGGGGGAAGAGGAAAAGCTCTAACTTTCTTTGCAAATGAGCACACTGAAGTGACCAGCTTCCAGGAGTCTGCAGAGCACTGCAACCCATGCTGCATTACTTAGAGCCTGTCTAAATAACCTGACAGCACCAAGCCAGTAAGAGACTGAAGTCCAGTGAAGAGGGTGGGTTTGCAAGTGCTGTTCTATCAGCTGAGCTGTGTGTCCTGCACAGGTACACACACTGCTCTACTCTGGGAAGCATCAGGCTCTTTAAAGACTTTGTTCAGAAAAGCCAACTAGCCAACCTAACAGTTGCAACAGAACAAGAGGGTTTACATTTCCATATAAAGTTTTATTTCAATTAATTCTGAAAAGGGAACCTGCACCTGCAAGAGTGCAGGTGGAGGGAGATCCAAGAAACACAGAAAAGCATTAGAATAAAAATTCAGTTTTCCAGGTTCATAGAATGGGCTGGAAGGGATCTTAATAGACCATCTAGCTCCAACCTCCCTGCCATGGGCACAGACAGCTTCCACTGGCCCAGCTTGCTCAAGGCCTCATGCAACCTGACCTTGAACACCTTCAGGAGGGGGCATCATGATCTCCCTGGGCAAGCTGTTCCAGTGTCTCACCACCCTCACTGGAAAGAATTTCTTCCTAATCTCCAGGCTAAATCTGCCCTCCTCAAGCTTCATTCCATTCCCTCTCACTCTATCACTCCAAGCCCTTGTAAAAAGCCCCTTGTGGCTTTCTTGTAGCTTGCTTCAGGTACTGGAAGACTGCCATAAAGTCTGCAAGTTGATGCCATACCTTTACATGACACCACTAACTTCAGCTCCACAGAGCAAATGTCTGAAGTGAGTTCCATGAGGTGCTGCCTAGTGAGACCATGCAGTTGCAGACACATCTCTAGTTTTGGCCACTAATCAGCCTTTGCCAACAACAACCCCTTCAGAGGAATTCCAGTCTTCTGACACAGCCTGGCTTTAGTTTGGCCACACAGGCATCCTCATGCAATTCTGTTATCAAAACAAGACCTTTACAATTAGATCTTTATGTTCACCTCATTCCAAAGCCCAAGTTTAGAAGCTTCCACACTCAAGCACACAGAAGAATGTAAATGTACAAATGGAGTTTGCCCTTCCAAAAGCAGTATGGCTCCAACTCAGAAGCAAGCCTCTAACAAGGCCAGTACTTATTTTGCTTTAAGAGGTTCTGAAGCTCTAAACCTTTCCATAGCTGCTGTTACTAGCAAACTGTATCCTCAGCTACATCAAGATGAGTGTGGCCAGCAGGTCAAGACAAGTGATTCTGCCCCTCTTGAGTACTGTGTCCCCAGCATAATAAGTACATAGAACTGTCACAGCAAGTTCAGAGGAGGTCCACAAGGATGATCCAAGGGCAGGCTGAGGAAGATGGGGAGCTTACAGAAGAGAACAGTCTGGGGAGATCTTATAGCTGCCATTCAAAACCTGAAGGGAGCCTACAGGAAAGCTGGAGAGAGACTTTTTATCAGGGTGTCCAGTGACAGGAGAAAGGGGAATGAGTTGAAGCTGAGGGACAGCTGCTTTAACCTGAATCTTAGGGAGAAGTTATTTGGTACAAGGGTGGTGAGACTCTGGAATAGGCTGCCCGCTGCCCAAGGACACTGTGGATGCCTCCTGCCTGGAGTTGTTCAAGGCCAGGCTGGATGAGACCTTGGGCAACCAAGTCTAGTTGAGGGGTGTCCCTGTCCACGGCAGGAGAGTTGGAGTAGCTGATCTCTAAATGTTCATTCCAACCTCAGCCATTCTATACAATACTACTGCCTCTGTGACAACAACTCTGAGCCTCAGCTGAGTTAAGTTCTGTTTGCATTGTCACTGCGTGAAGGACATGGAACTGTTGGAGCCAGTCCAGAGGAGGCCACCAAGATGCTCAGAGGGCTGCAGCAGCTCTGCTCTGAGCACAGGCTGAGAGTTGGGGCTCTGCAGCCTGGAGAAGAGAAGGCTTCCAGGAGACCTTGCAGTGGCCTTCCAGGATCTGAAGGGGCTGCAGGAGGGCTGGGTAGGGCCTGCTGACAAGGTCTGGGAATGACAGGATGAGGAGGAATGGGTTTGAAGTGGCAGAGGGGAGATTGGAACTGGATGTTAGGCAGAAGTTGTTTGCAGTGAGGGTGGGAGACACTGGCACAGGTTGCCCAGGGAGGCTGTGGCTGCTCTCTCCCTGGAGGTGTTCAAGGCCAGGTTGGATGTAGCCCTGAGTGACCTGTTCTAGTGGGAGGTGTCCCTGCCCATGGCAGGGGTTGGAGCTGGATGATCCTTGAGGTCCCTTCCAACCTAAACCATGCTATGATTCTATGAATATCTGCTGGTAAAATGGATGGGCTGAGGTGGGTACAACACTCCAAGAAGTGAGGTTGGGCCCCTACCTGGCTCCCACTTTGGAGCTGAGAGGTAGCTCCATGGTGCACAGAACCAACTGCAGAAAAATAAACTTCTCCACACAGGTGTCCACATTTGATGCCTGCTCAGATCCAAAACACACTGCTCTGAAACTACGTTTGTTGAGTTGTGACAGCAAGAGGCTGTCAGAAAGAAAGATCTCCCTGCTTTGATTGGGAAGCCAGGTGAAGAAAGGCAACAAAGCAGTCATCTTCTGCACATGCTGGAGCTGAGCACTGTCTCCTTACTCTGTGTTCTAGGGAACCAAGGCAGTGAGTCTAGAAAGATTTGCTTAGACATTGCCTGGGTGACTGCTCAGAAACCCATCTGAAAATGTCATCAAGCTGCAGAGCCAACTCACTGTATAATTCATGTGACCTCCTGCCTCGCCATCTGGAAGACAGCCCTGCCTGTGCTGAAGTGGTCAGAGCTTCACCTACTTACCAGCCTCCACAGCGCTCGAAGGGCAGCAGGTGCTAGACTGCTGCTCCCACGCTTCGGTGGCTCCCTTCCAGCAGCACCCATCTCTCCTCCCACCGCTCTCCCAAGCCAGGGCAAAGCTCACGTCCACGAAGGAGAGGACAAGGGCAGGACAAAGGAGTGCCTGGTGTGCTTAGCAAGTGTCCCTGCAAGACCATGCTGCTCCGTGGATGCTGCGCCCACGCAAGCTGCGTCTTTCCCAAACCCCAGCGCTTTTCATCTTGCCTCCCTTCCCTCCTCCTCCTGGTTTCCATTTACATCGGAATGCCAGAGCACCAGTCAGGCGCCTGGATGCAGCCAAGGCTTCCGACTTCTTGTCGAGACAGCTCCTACTTTTCCCCTCTCCTGAAATTTTATGTGACATTTCACAAGTCCTTAACTGTAGGAGTGCCACTCATCACCTTCCTGGACTTACTGGGATCCTTCCCTTTGATCCCCTCACTCCAGTCTTGCTTTTACAAGGCAAGACCATCCCACTCCTAGCAAAGATGAGACAGTCTGTATTCCCACCCTGAGCTGGAAAGCAAAGGCCACAGTGATCCAAGGGACTTACAGTCCTTACCTCTGCTTGGCTTCCTAAGGAACTGAAGCGACACAGCTGCACAACCTCGTTTCTTACTTTCCAATTATGACTTCTGATCTCTTGCCCAACCTAACGGGATGTGAATGAGGAAGAGTCTTTGCTCACAAAGGCTAACAAAAGGATAGAGAGAAGAGACACCATTAATGCTGTCACTGAAGGGAGAGCCTTCCTCTTGCTGACCAACCAACAGGATTAGCAGAATCCACTTTTTAGCATTTGAAGCCTAAATTGCCCCACTGCAGGAACTGGCTGTCCTCCTTCACTCTGAATGTGAACCACCCAGCACAGAGACTCACAGAACCTGCTCCAGGCAAACAAAAAGGGGTCTGCTATTTTGCAGCCACAGAAGAACAGGATAAAATAGCATTTCAGACTTTAAGTATAAACTAGCAAAAGTTAGCTGATGTCAGAGGAGTGATGCTGACTGACACCTGTCCACGTAGCCCTCAGGCCATTCACTTTGCCAGCAGAGGAGAAGAGATGCAATCCCTACTGCCAGAAATTAACAGATTCATAGAATGGCTGGGGTTGGGAGGGTCTTCCACTAGACCAGGTTACTCAAGGCTTCATCCAAGCAGGAACATCTCCCAGGACAGGGCATCCATGACCTCCCTGCATCCATAACCAACCTGTTCCAGCATCTCCCCACCCTCACTGTAAAGAATTTCTTTTTAATTCCCAGGCTGAATCTGCCCTCCTCCAGCTTCACTCCACTCCCTCTCATTCTAACACTACAAGTCCTTGTAAAAAGTCCCTTCCCAGCTTCCTTGTAGCTCCCTTCAGGTACTGGAAAGCTGCTCTAAGGTCTCCCTGCAGCCCTCTCTTCCAGCTGAACAGCCCAAACTCTGCAGCCTGTCCCCACAGGAGAGGTTCTCCAGCCCTCTGATCATCTTCATGGCCTCCTCTGGACCTGCTCCAGCAGTTCCATGTCCTTCTCGTGCTGGGAGCTCCAGAGCTGGACATAGTACTCCTGATGGGGCCTCCTGAGAGCGGAGAGAGGAGCTGAATCCCCTCCCTCACACTGCTGGTCACACTTCTTTTGATGCAGCCCAGGACACAGTTGCTTTCTGGGCAACAAGCAACCATTGCTGGCTCATGTTAAGTTCTTCTTCAATTGACAGCCCCAAGTCCTTCTCCTCCAGACTGCTCTCCTCAGCCAGCCTGTATTCGTGCTCAGGATTTCCCCAACACAGGTGTAAGACCTTGCACTTGGCCTTGCTGAACTTCATGAGCTTGGCTTGGGCTCACCTCTCAGGGCTGCCCAAGTCTCTCTGGGTGAATCCCTTCCCTCCAGCACATCAGCCTGACCACGCAGCTTGGTGTCACCCACAAACTTGCTGAGGGTGCCTCAATCCCACTGTCCATATGACTGAGAAAGATGTTAAGCAGCTTTGGCCCCAGTACCGACCTCTGAGGGGCACCACTTGTCCCTGGCCTCCATTTAGACATTGAGGCTCTAATCACAACTCTCTGAGGGCAGCCATCCAGCCAATTCCTTACCCAGGGAGTAGTCACCTCTCAAGTCCAAATGCACGGAAGCTGGGCAGAGCCTAGGACACATGTACCTGAAATCCCTTGGTGACCTGGCTCTGCATTACAGTGAAGTGATGCTGGCTAACTACAAACACGTAGGAGTCAAACACTTCCACTGAATTCTGTACCTGAGATCCCTTGGTGACCTGGCTCTGCATTACAGTGAAGTGATGCTGGCTAACTACAAACACGTAGGAGTCAAACACTTCCAGTGAATTCTGCACCTGAAATGCCTTGGTGACCTGGCTCTGCATTAACAGTGAAGTGATGCTGGCTAACTACAAACACGTAGGAGTCAAACACTTCCACTGAATTCTGTACCTGAGATCCCTTGGTGACCTGGCTCTGCATTACAGTGAAGTGATGCTGGCTAACTACAAACATGTAGGAGTCAAACACTTCCACTGAATTCTGTACCTGAGATCCCTTGGTGACCTGGCTCTGCATTAACAGTGAAGTGATGCTGGCTAACTACAAACACGTAGGAGTCAAACACTTCCAGTGAATTCTGCACCTGAAATGCCTTGGTGACCTGGCTCTGCATTACAGTGAAGTGATGCTGGCTAACTACAAACACGTAGGAGTCAAACACTTCCACTGAATTCCGTGAAGCCCTTTTCTGGCAGGTTACACTGCAAGCCAAAAGCAAGGACTTGTTACATAATGTGCAATCCTGCACTGGAGAATGCACTAAGAGATACAGAGCCTCAGAGGTTCAGCCAACTCAAGCATCCTGAAGCATTCCATTTTCCTGTTCTCCTAGCACACTTGCACACACACCCCCAGCCCCCAGCCCATCCATCTCGAGCCTACAAAGCTTTGGTTTGTCTTAATTACTCTGACACTATCCAACTCTTGGCAAAATTCAACTTTTCCTTTTGAAAGTATTTCCTCTGAGAAGTTGACTGAAAGCCTACTTCCAGGGACACAGATACAACTGTGCACAGTATCACTTTGAAAAAAATCTATCAAATAAGAGCTTCAGTCTGAAAACTTTTCTCACTGCCAGGATTTTGCAGACCTCTCCACTCAAATGTCGCATTGTGTTAGCACAGCTGTATCCACAAGCAGAAAAAAGTGCAGGGCTTATGCAAAAAAGATTCTAATTTCCACCATTCTTCTGGCTGCAGAAAGGCTTTACAGTCTTTGGGTTTTTTCCCCTTCAAATAATGCAGGGGCACACTGCTCGTAGCAAACAAACCATGCACACAGCAAAAATGACAAAGTACTCTTCACGGTGTCATCTATCTGCATTCTGTGATCTGAGAGCATTTGAAAAGGCTTGCAGACAACAAACACTGCCTGACCAACCAATCTCTGTTCCCTTCAAGCACTGGTTTCACTCTTATCTCTGCTTTGTGGTCCAGAGGAGGCCACAAAGATGATCAGAGGACTGAGGCACCTCTCCTACAAAGAGAAGCTGAAAGAATTTGCTTTGTTCAGCCTGGAGAAGGCTCTAGACAGACCTTATAATTACATCTCAACATCGGAAAGGGACCTACAGGAAGGCTGGGGAAGGACTGTTTAGAAGGGCTTGCAGTGACAGGATGAGGAGCAGTGGTGGTTTAGGTTGGACATCAGAAGGAAGTTCTTGACAATGAGATGGTGAAACACAGGAACAGGTTGCCCAGGGAGCTGGTTGAAGCCCTGTCCCTTGAGACCTTCAACATCAGACATGATGTGTCCCTGGGCAGCCTGCTGTAGTTGGAGGTGAGCCTGGTGACTGCAGGGAGGTTGGACAAGATGAGGTTTGAGGGTCCCCCCTAACCCAATGACATCTGTGAATCATGAGTTTATGTGACCTCTCCTCTGAAGAAAGCCTGGCTGCCACCGCTATGATGTCAGTGAGCAGCATTACCTCTGCACACAACGAGCCCAGAAAACACAACTCAGAGACACTCACTACACAGGCAGGAGGGCCATGAAAGACTGTTTGCAATCCTTCCCAGGAAACAAAGAAAAAGAGAAGCAGAAATACACCCCACTCATTAACTTCTCCAAAGCAATGAGGAGATGACAGGTGAACTGTGCTCACTACTGCCTCAGGGTGCCTCTTGGTGCCTCGTGAATCTGACACCTGAAATGCAACGCCACCAAAATTACCTCTCACTAATAAGTCAGAGGAATTCCCCCAGGAGATTATTACCCTTTCCATAAAGAAGAAAACTGAAGGCAGATAGGATGTAAAGGCAACCAGAACTAGATGACATAAATATTCATATGAGTGAAATAAGGTTAAAATCACATCCCAGCTGCTGACACGCCTCTATGCTTCCAGGTTCTGTCAGTTCTGACACTCATCATTGCACACACACTCACTCTTAAGCCTGGTTTCCTGGTACAGGTAGAACAAGGCACTGCAGACCTCCACAGCAACAGCTGCTCCTCTCCAGGCAAGGCTGAACTGCAGCAGAAGCTTTGGCACCCAATGACTCCTCCCCAGCAGAGGAAGAGGATCAGGAAAAGAAGAAATGAAAAGGAACTGAAATAAAAATGGGCTGAAAGGAACAGCAAAACAAATACCAATGTCAGTCTGAAGCATGTAATGTTACACCCAGCCTGGTGAATGCACAGTTTCATTTGCTTCCAAGCCTTCTGAGCTAGACTGGTGACTTTATTGAGGGCAATTTTCAGCCCACTACACCCAATAAATGGGAAAGCAGTGCCCAGGAGCAGAATGGTGACAAACAGGAGAACGAAGAAGAACAGGAGGCTCCCCTCTCCTCAGCAAAAACCTCAGCTGGCAAACTCCCCTGTCTCCTTCCTTTTCATAGAACCAACCAGTTTGGAAGAGACCTCCAAGCTCATCCAGCCCAACCTAGCACCCAGCCCTAGACAATCAACCAGACCATGGCACTAAGTGCCCCAGCCAGGCTTGGCTTCAACACCTCCAGGCACAGAGACTCCACCACCTCCCTGGGCAGCCCATTCCAATGCCAATCACTCTCTCTGCCAGGAACTTCCTAACAACATCCAGCCTAGACCTGCCCTGGCACAGTTTGGGACTGTGTCCCTTTGTTCTGGTGCTGGCTGCCTGGCAGCAGAGCCCAACCCCACCTGGCTGCAGCCTCCCTGCAGGTAGCTGCAGACAGCAACGAGGTCATCCCTGAGCCTCCTCTGCTGCAGGCTGCACACCCCCAGCTCCCTCAGCCTCTCCTCACAGGGCTGTGCTCCAGGCCCCTCCCCAGCCTTGCTGCCCTTCTCTCAACACCTTCCAGCACCTCAACATCTCTCTGCAATGGAGGAGCCCAGAACTGGACACAGCACTCCAGGGGTGGCCTGAGCAGTGCTGAGCACAGGGGCACAAGAACCTCCCTTGTCCTGCTGCCCACACTGCTCCTGAGCCAGCCCAGGATGCCACTGTCTCTGCTGCCCACCTGGGCACTGCTGCCTCCTCTGCAGCTCCTCTCTGCTAGCACCCCCAGGGCCCTCTCTGCCTGGCTGCTCTCAGCCACTCTGGCCCCAGCCTGTAGTGCTGCTTGGGCTTGTTGTGGACAAAGTGCAGAACCCTGCACTTGGCCTTGTTCAGTCTGCCCACCCATGCAGCCTGGCCAGGTCCCTCTGCAGGGCTCTCTCTCTGTTCACTAGAACAGGTCACTCAAGGCCTCATCCAACCTGGCCTTGAACACCTCCAGGGAGGGAGCAGCCACAGCCTCCCTGGGCAACCTGTGCCAGTGTCTCACCACCCTCACTGCAAACAACTTCTGCCTAACATCCAGTTCCAATCTTCCCTCTGCCACTTCAAACCCATTCCTCCTCATCCTGTCATTCCCAGACCTTGTCAGTAGTCCCTCCCCAGCCCTCCTGCAGCCCCCTTCAGATACTGGAAGATGTCACAAACAGTTTAAGTTTCCTTGGGGCTATAATTCCTGACACCTGTATTTGCATCCTGAAGTATCAATGCTCCTCATCCTGGTTAACACAGCAATGCTGTTAAAATCACAGGCAGCTTTCCAAGGGCTCCTTTCAGCTCACTATGCTCTCAGCCACAAACCAGCAGAAACTGCTTAAGGATCTGCTCCCCAGGCAGACTCAGATCTTCAGGGGGTTTGAACTACTCCATGCTGGGTATATTTACCTGAGTTCATCTAAAGGGGGAACATCACTTCCAGACTTCCACATGCCTCTTTCTACATCCAGTTTCAGCTGGTCATCACTCCTGCCTAAGCCAACCTTTCGCCTGCAGGCTGCTTTTCCCCCCTTGGTTCCTGAACCTACTTACTGGCAGCCTTCTAGGAGATAAGAATAAAGAGGAATTACTTTGAACTTCTCTCAGCATGACACTCCCAGGAGAGGTTTTAAGTCCCAGTAGGTTTTGGATTGATCTGCTGTCTTACAGCTGTCTACCCTCTTCTTTTATCTACTTCTGAAGCCATAAACACAGACATTTGGAAATGCCATCTGAGAAGTGTCAAGAGCTGGCCTGCCTGGGCTCCACAGACACAGACAGACATGGGATCACTCTTTCCAACAGGAGCCTGCAGTGAGGCAAATACTGAATGCTCAGCAAACCCAGCCCTTGAGCTTTGCTGAATGTGGCACACTACCAAGAGAATGTTTGCTGCTATGGCTGTCTCTCTGCACCCCTTCCAGTTTCTTCTTCCTCCCTTCCACTAAACAACCTTTTCCTGCTTGCTCCCATGGATACTTTCCACATTACTGAAGAGGAATAAAACCCCAAGTCATTTCCTTTGGCACAGCACTTAACGGTGAAGGACACAACCACATCTCTTACGAGAGAATGACTGTACTTGGTGCATTCATGTCTTGTTTTGCCTTTGGACAGGTCAGAGAAATACACTTGTAAAAGTGGCTTCCATTTGGATAACCCTTCAGAAGGTTCCAATCTTCTCAAGTTCCCTGGCCTGCTATCACACAAGACTAGAACTTCACAGATTGCGCTCAGTTGGAAAAGACCCTCCAAGGTCATCTTCTCCACGCCCTCTGCAGTTGGCAGGGACACCTCCAAATACAGCAGGCTGTTGAGGGACACATCAAGTCTGATCTTGAAGGTCTCCAGGAACCACATCCCTGGGCAACCTGTGCCAGTATTTCACCACTCTCACTGTCAAGAACTTCTTCCTGATGTCCAGCCTAAATCTCAATCTCCTCTGCTCCAGTTTCAAACCACTGCCACTCATCCTATCACCACAAGCCCTTCTAAACAGTCCTTCCCCAGCTTTCCTGCAGGTCCCCTTCAGATACTGAAATGTAGCTGTAAGTTCTCCCTGAGACCTTCTCTTTTCCAGGCTGAACAGATCCAATTCTTTCAGCCTGTCTTTGTAGGAGAGGTTCTGCAGCCCTCTGATCATTGCTGTGGCCAAGAAGCCAAGCATGACACACTATTCTGATAAATATTGGTTTTCTTTTCTTCCATCCCATCCATTTATGAAGAAAAATTAAATAATGAAAAACAAAAGTTTATGCTAGACACCAACAAACCACAGGAAATTCAAACCTGAAGCTACTGAAATGTCTGTCCCACATTAATTCCACTCCTCTTACTGCTTTTTATACATGGGCCATGGGGCTGACTCACCTGAGCTTCCTGGCTTGGGTCTCACTCTCTGTAACTCCAAGTCATGTAAACTCAAGTCATCCTTCTTGTCCTCATGTTGCTCTTCTTCATCCTCCTTCGGAGGACAATTGGTGCTTCTGACCTCTCCCTACAACTTCTCCCTTTGATAACCAACTTGGGTACCTCCATCACCTTCTGTTACTGCTGACATGCAATTCATCATCAATGCAAAGGCTACTACTGCCTTCCCATGCCTCTACTCTTTTTCCACCAACAACCAGATTCTCTGCACACTTTGCTGTTTTAACCATTTTCTTACCTCCTACTAAAGCTCTTATCTTCTATCCCTTTCTCCCTAGCCATTTGCATAAGGCACCTGGAAAGACAAAAGAATTTCCTATTGCATGATGTCTCCAAGATCTGGCATTTTACACAGCTTTGAGCAGCCTTCTCATCCTTCTTGCTTCTCCCAATATCTCACCTGAATGTGAGAAGGTGAAACAAGACCACTGCCCTGATAACTTGTCTATCTGCTTCTTTCCTCAAAAGATCAGGACATATGGACCCTTGTGTATAAAGAGGGAGATGTTGATGATACAGCCACCACCTGGCTCTGACAGCAACAGGAAAGGCTGAAAGGCTTTCCCAGGCTGTCTGCAGAATGGTAGGGGTTGGAAGTGGCTCAGAGAGATCGAGTCCAGCCCTCCTGCTAAAGATCACCTAGGGCAAGTCACACAGGAATGCATCCAGGCAGGTTTTTAAAGTCTCCAGGGGAGACTTCACAGCCTCTCTGGGCAGCCTGGGCTCTGTCACTCTCATCATACAGAAGCGTCTCCCTGTGTTGACATGGAACCTCCTGCGGTCTACCCTGTAACCCATTGCTCTTTGTCTCATTACAGGGCACCACCAAAAAGAGCCTGGCACCTTCATCTTGACACCCACTCTCAGACAGTTATAGACACTGACAGACCCCCCCTCAGGCTTCTCAAGACCAAACAGCCCCAGGTCTCAGTTTCTCTTCATAGTCCCTTCATCATCCTTGTAGTTCTCTGTTGAACTCTCTCCAGCAGATCCCTGTCTCTTGAATTAAGGGAGCCCCAAAATGGACACAGTATTCCAGGAAAAAAGGAAGGACACACGAGGACCTCCCTCTCCCTGGATTTTAGGACAAGCAGTTTTCCCCTTCTCCGTTCAACCTACTTTTGCTCTCCCAGTGTTCGTAGAGGGAATACAATCATCACCACACTTCGCTTCCTCAGCAGCACCAGCCACACCAAGACCCGTTTGATTACTACTAAAAAGTTCTCTTTCTTCACTGAATTTATGAGTTCAGAGAATCTACAAGCAGGAGAACTCCTGAAGAAGGAAGTGTGGGTGTGTGATTCCCCACTATTAGGTTGCTTCTGTAAACAGTTTGTTTTCTTTCCCCTCTCTCCTGGGACAAAGTGTTTCAAAATAAGTGTTTCAGAAGAAAATAAGCCTCAGTAAGTTGGAATGGTGAAACTAGGTCAAAGTATTGACAAGAGCAGACTATGCTGAAGTAAATCACATGTTTACTCTATCAGGATGACATTATGTTCACAGGTCACAGACTGTCAGGGGCTGGAAGGCATCTCCAGAGCTCATCCAGTCCAATCCCCCTGCCAGAGCAGGATCTCCTATAGCAGATCACACAGGAAAGTCAGGTGGGTTTTGAATACCTCCAGAGAGGGAAACTCCACAGCCCCCCTGGGCAGCCTGTGCCAGGGTTCTGTCACCCTCACAGTGGAAAAAAGTCTTCCCCATGTTTACATGGGGAAGCTTCCACCCCTTGCCCCTTGTCCTGTCCCTGGGCATCTCCCAGCAGAGCCTGGCCCCAGCCTCCTGGCACTCACCTTTACATATTGATAACCACTGCTGAGGTCACCTCTCAGACTCCTCTCCCAGCAGCACAGCTCCTAACAGAGCTGTTCCATTCCCTTCAGCATCTTTGTGGCTCTGTGCTGGGCTCAGTCAGGTCAAGTAAAAAGTGACACCATCAAACTCTTTTTCTGTCTGATGCGAATCAAATCTGATCATGCCCAGGAAGTGAGGCAGCAGTCAGACAACAAAGTCTCTTCCATGTTTAATTCTTGCTGACACATTGGTACCAGAAGATTCCCATGGCTGTGAGCAGCAACCACTGGCCATCGCTGCGTGCATGTCCTGGGATGCAGGTTTGCTTGGTCCTTTTACAAAGAGAGAACTGTTTAACAGCTACACAGATTCCATCATTCCCTTTCTGAGGAAAACAGAGACAGCTGTCAGTGGGTGAAAACTGGGCTTGTGGTTACATGCCACAGTTTCTGCTTCTGCATCTGGTGCCAGTTATTTCTGTACAGCTTCTCTGGATAAATTCAGTAACATGAAAGAAAACCTTCCAAGTCTATTAGCACTTAAAATAAACAAGACCTTTTCTCTTTACTCTGTACCTCAGCTATGATGCATCCCCTGCACAAACACGAAGCAGACTCTGGGGAGTCACAAATCTCTTGAGTAACTCTACCTTCTGTGACTGGCCTAGGGGAATTCAATCCACCCCTAAAACTCATCATTTCTTTCCTTTTCTGCTCTCCTCCTGCTTAGAGCCACAAGGATGATCAGGGCACTTGAGCATCTGCCCTATGAAGAAACACTGAGAAACCTGGGGCTGTTTAGGCTTGAGAAGGGAGGACTGAGAGGGGACCTCATCAGTGTGTACAAATACCTGAGGGGTGGGTGTTGAGAGGCTGGGGCCAAGCTCCTTTTGGCAGTCAGCAGCAGTAAGACAAGGAGCAGCTACATCTGGAACAGAGAAGGCTTCACCTCAACATGAGGAGAAACTGCTTTACAGTGAGGGTGCCAGACGCCTGGAGCAGGCTGCCCAGAGAGGTTGTGGAGTCTCCTTCTCTGGAGACTTTCCAAACCTGCCTGGATGCCTTTCTGTGAGAACTACCCTGGGTGATGCTGCTTGTGCAGGGGGTTGGACTCTATGATCTCTGGAGGTCCCTTCCAACCTCTAATAATGTTCTATGATTCTGTCACTCTGGAAGCATAGCACCGAAAGGCAAGTCAAGGAGAAAAGAAACATTTTTCTTTCACAGCTTGTCAATCATCACCTCACATGAGCAGGACCACTGTCCTCTGTCTCCTACTTGCAAAGTCCTGTCCCAACACCTTCTGGAGAAGCTGAACATGAACAATGCCCAGAAAGAAGCTGGTAACAGCTTCCTCCTATAGACACAAATCAAGCATGATTCATTATTTCCCCCAAGGCCTGCACAAAGGACAACTGGAGCAGGCCAGAGACACCTCAGTGAGGCCAACAACCCTCATTCTCCAAGTAATTAGCTGGGATGTGATGCTGAGTAACCCTGGACAACATGGGCCGAGACACACTGCTAATCCACTCTGCCCATCCCCTCCCTCACCAGCTCAGGGGACTGCTGCAATCAGCTTTCCTAATGCCACTACAAGGTTCTAGCAGGAACAAAGCTCTTGTGCTTGCCTTTACAGTCCATCATGTAACAGAAGCAGCTGCTGTAAGCTGCTCTGCTCTTAGCTCAAAAGGCCAGAACCAAGGTTTTTCCCCTTCAGCTTTGCACTGCAGAACTTTACTGCAAACTGCAAGTTGTGGATGCAGTCTGCCTGGACCACAGCAAAGCCTGTGACAGCATCTGCCAAAGCAAGCTCCGGGCACAGCTGGCAGCTCGTGGCTTGGACACATTCACTCTGATATGGGTCAAGAACTGGCTGCAGGGCTGGGCCCAGAGAGTGGTGGTGAATGGTGCCACATCCAGCTGGCAGCTGG
Organism: Pogoniulus pusillus; assembly: GCF_015220805.1. NCBI lineage: Eukaryota > Metazoa > Chordata > Aves > Piciformes > Lybiidae > Pogoniulus > Pogoniulus pusillus. The sequence continues at coordinate 42,722,546 of NC_087270.1, forward strand.
CACCAGTGCTGTGCCCCAGGGATCAGTGCTGGGCACAGTCCTGTTCAATATCTTTGTTGGTGATCTGGAGCAGGGGATTGAGTCCCACATCAGTGAGTTTGCAGATGACACCAGGCTAGAAGCAGCTGTGGAGCTGTTGGAGGGTAGGAGAGCCCTGCAGAGGGACCTGGCCAGGCTGAATGGGTGGGCAGAGGCCAAGGGGATGAGACTGAACAAGGCCAAGGGCAGGGTTCTGCACTTTGGCCACAACAAGCCCAAGCAGCACTACAGGCTGGGGCCAGAGTGGCTGAGAGCAGCCAGGCAGAGAGGGCCCTGGGGGTGCTGGTAGAGAGGAGCTGCAGAGGAGGCAGCAGTGCCCAGGTGGGCAGCAGAGACAGTGGCATCCTGGGCTGGCTCAGGAGCAGTGTGGGCAGCAGGACAAGGGAGGTTCTTCTGCCCCTGTGCTCAGCACTGCTCAGGCCACCCCTGGAGTGCTGTGTCCAGTTCTGGGCTCCTTCATTCAAGAGAGAAGTTGAGGAGCTGGAAGGTGTTGAGAGAAGGGCAGCAAGGCTGGGGAGGGGCCTGGAGCACAGCCCTGTGAGGAGAGGCTGAGGGAGCTGGGAGTGTGCAGCCACCAAACAAACAAAAAGACACAAACAGGCAAAACCAACCCAAAAATCAGGACACCCTATCAGACCCCATCTCACTGGAATAGTAAATGCAATGGTTCTCAAGATGAGACTATGGCATGGCAAACAGAAGACTAGCAAAGGGGCCCAGTATGCCTGCCAAAAGGGTGTGCACATGTCAATGTATTATCTTTAGCAAGGAACAGGACATGCAAGACAGAGCCAGAACACTTCTCTGACTCCCCGAGCTGCTGTTAACCATATGGGAAATAGACTCTAAGTGATAGCTGACATCTGTCCTGTCACTCATGAAATTATGTTTTTCATACAGACAGCAAAACCCCTAAATCTGCACTCCAACCATTTAAGTATTTGTCTTGGCAGATCAGAACTTCCAGAAAAAGAATTGGCAATGAAGTGAAATATGTAAAGGGACACACTGCAACCCAAACACTAAGAATATCTCTCTGGGGAACTCCTGCCAAAATGGATGAGCATTTATCAGTGCAAGAAACAGCAGTGTCAGAATGTGTATGGGATGGCTAAAGCCAAGATTTGCATTAGCTGAAGCAAAGCTGCTGCTAGTGGATGGTCAGTCTGCCTTCCTCCTCTCTGCCCCAAGCAATGTGTCAAATGCTCCCAAGCAATGCAGGCTGCAAAGTGTATAGATCTCTGGAAGGGATCTGCAAGAAAGCTGGGACAGGACTTTTGACAAGGGCTTGTTCTGGTAGGATGTAGAGGGAATGAACTGAAGCTTGAAGAGGGCAGATTTAGACTGCAGATCAGGAAGAAGTTCTTTCCAGCGAGACACTGTCACAGGCTGCCCAGGGAGGTCACAGATGCCACCTCCCTGGAGGTGTTCACAGCCAGGTTGGATGAGGCTTTGAGCAAGCTGTGCCAGTGGAAGGTGTCCCTGCCCGTGGCAGAGGCTTTGGAACTGGATGACCTTTAAGGTTCCTTCCAACCCAAGCCATTCTAGAATATATTATATAAAATGAAGACCATGACAAGTTAGAACTGAGGCTGAGTAGTTCCACATGACAAGTTGAGAAGACTCAAACGTTCCTGCTGTGCAGTTAACTTTTAACACAGCAAAAAACTACCAACCAAAGTTCCTGGACTCTATCCCACTTCAAAGCCTATTTCTCACGTGGCAGAACAGGCAGGAAGGGAACCTTTCAGGGACACAGGAGAAGGGCAAATAGATTCTTGACCCACATTTGTAGTGGGCTTAACAAAAGAGTTTTACAACTGATATCTTTAACTACTGGAGAAGTTTACTTCTAAAATGTCAGTTACTTAAAAACAGCTTAGAGAGACTTCAGCAGCAGCTCCCAGGTCTCACAGAGTCAGAGAAAGGCTTCAGGATATGAGTTTTACTACAGCCACTATTAACGTCAGTCCAGCCCAAACTCCTAGCAGTAAGAGCGTTCACATTTCCAACCACACCCTGCCAAAGGGAGCTCTTGCCAACTTCCAAAACAACCATCATTTTAACCAGCTGTCTCGGCAGGTGCTAGGAGAGCCACAGTACAAAGCTGGAGCTGTCCTGTGGCACAAGGACAGCACCCTCGAGGCTCCTGGGCAGGCAAACCAGGCAGGTGTGGCCTTCAGCAAACACGCTGCAAGAACTCTGCCTTCCTTCCCCCAGCCTATTTGAAGTGTTTATCACAGGATCACTCTGGTTGGAAAAGACCTTTCAGGTCAGCAAGTCCAGCTGTTGACCTAGCATTACAAAGTCACCACTAAACAATCATAGAATGGGCAGGAAGGGATCCCCAAAGCTCGTCCAGTCCAACCTCCTCTGCAGTCACTAGAGGCATCCTCAGCTACATCAGGTCGCCCAGAGCCCTGTCCAGCCTCACTCTGAATACCTCCAGAGATGGGGCCTCAACCACCTCCCTGGGCAGCCTGTCCTTCAGCATCACATCTACATGTCTTTTAGGGACTTCTGGGGTCTTGCGACTGTTCTGCTGTGGCACTGAAGGGTGAAGGCTTGGCTGGGAACTGTGGGGACTGCAGAGTGCTCTGCAAAAGGGGTGTCAGGCTGCTGGGTGGCCTGGCCCACTTGCCTGATGTCCTCATGATGATGGTCAGGGAGTCAACAGCTTCCCAGCTACGATTTTTCATCTTGTATTGACTGCTGCGAACACTGTGAAGAAATGCCTGCTTTTCAAACCCCCAGCTGTAGCTACAACAGCTTACTACAACAAGTCACTGAGAACCAGCATCTCACAGCTGCCAATATCTGCCTTCCTCAGAAATGACAGTATCAGCAGCTCACGGATCACAGTCCATAAGGCCAAAGCCCAGCTGGCAAAAGCATGCATGTTTCTTTTTGTGAAGGTTATGGTTTTGTCTTGTGGTCATGGAAGGAGAGAAAGAAAAAAAATCAGCTTAAAATGTGAACCGCTTTGCAAAAAGTGGTGAGCAGTCTCTCACACATGCAGACCCAAAACTGGCAGCAGATGCACCCAGACCTCAGTCTGGCCCTTACTAAACACCCAAGTTAAATTTATCAGAAAGCTCACCTGCAGTCAGCACGAAGCTTCAGAAGAAGGCAGGACCTTGCTGCATTGGTTAGGGACACTGGTTTAACTGGGAGACAACAGCTGGGAACCCTCTCCATTGGTCCATGCCAGAGAAACCACCACTTGCCAGGGTATTTGGTTTATTGCCTCCAGTACCTGACCAAGCATCTTAACACAGGATCACAGGATGTTAGGGGTTGGAAGGGACCCAAGGAGATCATCCAGTCCAACCCCCCTGCCAGAGCAGGACAATGCTATCTGACACAGATCACAGAGGAACACATCCAGACAGGCCTTCAAAGTCTCCAGAGAAGGAGACTCCACGACCTCTCTGGGCAACCTGTGCCAGTGCTCTGGGACCCTTACAGGAAAAAAAATCCCCATTGTATTGAGGTGGAACCTCTTTTGCTGCAACTTACATCCATTGCTCCTTGTCCCAACCCAGGGAGCAGTGAGCAGAGCCTGTCCCCCCCGCACCTGGCAGCCCTCAGATACTTATAAACATTTATCAAGTCCTCTTTAAGTCTTCTCTTCTCCAGACTAAGCAGCCCCAGGGCCCTCAGCCTCTCCTCATCATCCTTGCAGCCCTCTGCAACAGATCCCTTTCCCTCTGAAACTGGGGAGCCCAAAACTGAACACAGTATTCAAGATGAGGTCTCCCCAGAGCAGAGGGGGAGGAGAACCTCCCTTGTTCTGCTAGACACACTCTTCCTAATCTTCAGGGTAGAAAGACATAACAAGGTACTCCTCAGCTTGGATAGAAGACCCCAGAGGGACCTTATAGTTGCCTAAAGAGGTGGTTGGGACCCTATTGCTGAAGATATTCAACATGGGTCTTGCTAGGGCTCTGGGCATCCAGTTGAGGATGCCCCTGCCGACTGCAGAGGGGGTTGGACTGGATCACCTCTGGAGAACCCTTCCAAGCCAGACCATTCTATGATTTTTCAAATACCTGAAGGGAGCCCTACAGGAAGGCTGCAGACTTTTCCTGAGGGTGTCTAGTGACAGGCCAGGTGGGAGTTGCTTCAAGCTGAGGGAGAGCAGGTTTAGACTGGACCTCAGGAAATTCTTCAGTACAAGGATGGTGAGGTGCTGCAGTGTGTTGCCCAAAGAGGCTGTGGATGCCCCATCCCTGGAGGCATTCATGGACAGGTTGGATGAGCCTTTGAGCAACTAAACCTAGCTGAAATGGAGCCTTGCTCAGGGCAGTGAGGTTGGAATGGGTGATCCCCAAGGTCCCTTCCAAGCTGAGTCATTCTGTGGCTCAGTGTGCTGTGCTGGCTGTTCAGTCAGACCTGTCTTCTGTCATCCTTCCATGCTCCACACCTCCATGGTCTCAGCTTCATTTGAATCACTAAGTTCAGCAAGGAACTCAGTCGAGGCAGCCAAGCAGGTATTTCCATTGCTTTCCACCCATCCATTCTCAAATGTCTTTAATTAAATACATATTTTGCCACACTCTCAAAAAGCATCATCCATTAAGAGAAACTATTAAGCAAAGGGTTAAGAGGAAGAGCAGACAACTTGGGAAGGGGCCTGTCAGCATAGGTAACACACATCACATGTGGCAGGAGAACCAGAAAGGCTGCAGGTTATTTTAATGCTTCAACAAGTCTGGGTCACCATGCCCTGGAGTTCATTACTGGAATGCATGGATTTGTGTTCAAAAAATATCAAGACATCACTTTGGGTGCAAACAAAAGAAAAAAAAGGGTTTGTTTTCTTTTCCTGTCCTTCTCCACAGCCGTGCTTGGAGCACTGTGTCGAGTCTGAGTGACATTCAGACTCTGGAGCTGCTGGAGCAAGAACAGCATTTGCTCTATGGAAATGAAGTTGCTCCTGCCTCCAGGCCTGTACACATGAGTCTGGGGCAGATGACTGTCAGCATGTTCCACAGTACTCAAAGTCCTTCCTTCTCCCACCCCCCAGGGCAGGTTTGAATGGGGAGAAGGCAGTGCAAAACCTGCTGTCCCCTGGGCCTGCAGGGGGCACAGGGGGAGGCCCTTGCACGCTGCAGTGGGGCCGGTGCTGGGCTGGCTTTGGTGCCCAGTGCAACGTGGCAGATGGGCACTTCCTCCAGAAAAGCACAAACAGGGCAAGGCAGAAGGCCAGGGGGTTCCTGCCTTGAAAGGGCTCCCGACAGGACAGGTTCCTGTTGCGGCAGAATTCCCGTTTTGGACAGCTGCTGCCTTTGCACCCAGCTCTGGGTTTTGCACCGTCCCTGCCTTTGGATGGTTCTCCCCACCCTGCACCCTCCTATGCAAACCTGCAGGCTTGGCAAGCCTTGGAGTGCTGCGAGAGAGCTGCCTGCAGCACGCAGGCCCAGCTGCTCCCGGACCATAGCAGCAGCCAGCTTCCCGGCTGCCTTCGGGACTGGGGGGACCCCAGCAGTGCGGCTCTCCTCTGCTGCTGCTGAAGCAGCATCGCTTCCACCAATCCCTGTCCCGGGGCAGCTGGGTCCAGAGGCATTTCTGAGCTTGGTGGCTCTGCCGCCTGCCCTGGGCTGCTGCCGCATGGATCCAGACCGCTGGATGTTGCTTGCAGCACCAGGAGGCCGAGCCGAGCCGCAGAGGAATCCAGCCAGGGATCATCGTCAAACACCTCTCTCACCTCTGTAAAGCCTGCTGCTTCCTGAATCCTCTGCTCAGCCTGACTGGCAGTGGGGTAAAGCTGCCTTACAGCTTAGCCTTTCCCATCTCCTGGCTTCCTAAGTCTCTGCATCTGTCCATAACATCCTCTGAAGAATTCCTGATCGAATTAGAACCTGTAAACAAACCTAAACCAGTTCTGTGTACAGTCTGGGACAGTGGTGCTCAGGAAAATACAATCATTCTATCTTTATAGCTCCTGGCTGGGCCACATGAACTCCCTGCCTCCAGGACACAGCATCCCTCACCAGAGGCGATCTGTGGCACACTACTAGTCCTACTGGAGCAGCAGCACCTTGCAGCTAAAGAGGTGTCCCCCCGTGCTAAATACCACACAAAATGATTCAATATTCCAGGCTCTTCGAGGTCAGGAACACAACACCTGTTTATGTGCAAAGCAGGGCTTCTGTTCACAGGATGCCAGGGGTTGGAAGGGACCCAAAGAGAGCATCCAGTCCAACCCCCCCTGCCACAGCAGGACCACACAATCTAGCTCAGGGAACACAGGAACACATACAGACAGGCCTGGAAAGGCTCCAGAGAAGGAGACTCCACAACCTCTCTGGACAGCCTCTCTCGGGACCCTTACAGTCAAGAAGTTCCCCCTTGTGCTGAGCTGAACCTCCTGTGCTGCAGCTTCCATCCATTGCTGCTTGGCCTATCCCAGGGAGCAGTGAGCAGAGCCTGCCCCCCAGCCCTCAGATACTTAGAAACATTGATTAGATCTCCTCTCAGTCTTCTCTCCTCCGGACTAAGCAGCCCCAGGTCCCTCAGCCTCTCCTCACCAGGCAGTGCTCCAGTCCCCTCATCATCCTCATAGCCCTCCCTTGGACTCTCTCCATCAGATTCCTGTCCCTCTTCAACTGGGGAGCCCAAAACTGAAGGCAGTGCTCAAGATGTTCTTCAGAGACAAGTCATGGGTAACACACCTTCCAATAACTTCCATCCACAAACCCATCTTGCAAACCCTGGTCCAAGATGAAGTAAAAAAGTATTTCCTTTGTCTCCTGCTACCCTCATCATGTTACACATCATCTTCACAGCCCAGAAGCCTCCACGCTGCAGCATCGTTAACAGTCATTTATCACAATCACATATCATAGAAAAAATGGCTTAGTCCTGACAGAGGACTCCCAACAACCTCCTTTTGCTACTTTCACTCTGCCAAGGGCAGATCTTCACATTCCTCTCCCGATTAACACCGATAGTAAAATCTCTACCAGCTTCAAAGAACATGCAAGCCTCCTCAGCAGGGTAATTAAACCTCAGCAATTTCCAAATGAGCTGTTAAGAGCAGTATTTCCAAAGTGAGAGAATCTGACAGCAGCTCCACATTCTTGTTTCTTTTCCCTTCATGTCTAGTTTGTCCGTGCTGATCTCCAGGCAGAAAGGCAAAATCTTCCCAAAGCACTGCAGCAGGCAGATGATAATGTTCTAATAACTGCAGCCTAACTCAGACTGCATAGCAGAGCAAAACAAAGCATCCCCCAACGTCTCCTAAGCACACAGCAAACTGACAGACGCTTGCAACTTCATGGCCAACGATGTTAGCAAATTCCCTTAGCGAGCACACTTTAATCCTTCTGCAGGCTTCCAACAGTGAGACAGGAGGGGGAAAACCAACACCACACAAACACAACACGGCCAGAAAGCCGGCTTGAGCAGCACCTTTCATCTTTCACTTGAAGTTACAGTACGAAACCTACTGTCTGGAGAGAACTGGGTCCACCCTCCTTCGCCTCAGGAGTGGTCCTCACAAACAATGGATTTCCCAAGCGTCAGAGGTCCCGGGAATGCTACATCGCTCTGGTTTCTGCTGTGCCTGAAAATCTGAGGCAGTAACAGACGGCTGGGAAGAGGCAGCTTGCTAGCAGTTCCATGCCGAGACTGCTTCCTCCACCTCCTCAGGCACCAGGTGTGGGCTGTGGGAGTAAGGCACTCCCCCCACGGCCACCACTGACCACACAGCAAGCCACTGCTGCTCAGCTGGGTGGGCCAGAGCAGCACACCCACCGGGACAGAGCCTAATGCTTGCTAAGTCAACCTTTGCCCTCTCTGACAACAAAGTGGTCTGTGCTGCATGTGAACGCCTGCCCCTCACTGTGTTCCATGGGGCAGCCTGGAGAGGAGAAGGCTTCCAGGAGACCTTGGAGCGGCTTTCCAGGAGACCTTGCAGTGGCCTTCCAGGATCTGCAGGGGGCTGCAGGAGGGCTGGGGAGGGACTGCTGACAAGGTCTGGGAATGACAGGACAAGGGGTAATGGGTTTGAACTGGCAGAGGGGAGACTGAAAGTGGATGTTAGGCAGAAGTTGTTTGCAGTGAGGGTGGTGAGACACTGGCACAGGTTGCCCAGGGAGGCTGTGGCTGCTCCCTCCCTGGAGGTGTTCAAGGCCAGGCTGGATGAGGCCTTGAGCAGCCTGTTGTAGTGGGAGGTGTCCCTGCCTATGGCAGGAGGTTGGAACTGGCTGAGCTTTGAGGTCCCTTCCAACCTAAACCTTTCTGATTCTATGCTCCACATGCACGACCTGCTTGCAGAGCAGCACCTGGATGAGGAAAGGACTTGTGCTTCCACGCCGCACGACCCTGTCTCCATCATGCCAAGCACATCACCAGCTGGGAAAGCAGGTGCTTCTCAATGCAGGAGGTCCAGCACAGAGACAGCCATGGGCTGAGACTCACTGTGATGTCTTGTAGGTCCTTCATCACCTTTAATTAGTATGGCAGTGTGGAACAAGAAAGCAGAGCATAGACTGTACATGTTTATCGTGATCCATCTGCAAGAGGCCCTCTAGGCCAAAGAGTCTGGGTTACAGAATGCCTCCCCTGCCAGGTAAGCACCACACAGGGCCCAGACCAAAAGCAGGAGCAGACCACCTAAGCACTTGACTCTAGAGTCAGGAATGCAAAGCTGCGCTTCCACAAACAAATTGTGTTGCAGCTCACAGCAGCCAAGAGACAAACAAAATTCCACGTCCCTGCCAGAGCTTTCTCCTTCTCCAACTCCTGAACAAGTTTGGTAGGCTGAACCAGCGTGTCATAGGATTTGGTACTGCAGATGGTAAATGATCAGATAAAACTAACCACCATGAGTAGTCCTACTCTAGGTGATAAGGACCATAAATGCTAACAAGTGGACATGACATCCTTGCCAGTTCTCAGTAGCGTGCTCCCTGAGAAGGTATGAGACAACTGCTTTGCATTATGTGTCTTGATGGAGCATTCTGTGTGTCAGGAATAATCTATGATCAGTGTTCTTAACTAAAACATGCATTGGCAATTTGACCACGCAGCTACCCAGGTCACAGAACCATAGAATGGCCTGGGCTGAAAGGGACCTCCAAAGGTCATCTGCTCCAACCCCCTCTGCAGTCAGCAGGGACATCCTCAACTAGATCAGGTTGCCCAGAGCCCTTTCGAGCCTCACTCTTAATATCTTCAGAGCTGAAGTCCCAGCCACCTCCCCAGGCAAGCTGTTCCAGTGTTCCACCTCTTTACTGTGAGCCTGCTCCCAATACCCAACATAAATCTAATCTCTAGTTTTACCCCATTGCCCTCATCACTACAGGCCATTGCAAACAGTCTCTCTCCATCCTTCCTGTCGGCCCCTACTTCTTGCAGGCCCTACTGCATCACCTCTGTGCTCAATGGAAGATGGGGTGCCAATTTAGTCCACTCTCCTGAGGCACACTACCAACTCAGTGACGAGTGACCCGAGCAAAGCAAACCGGCAACACTTGCCTCTGCCCTGTCTCCAGGCAACCAGTAAGGAATTTTAGAGGCCTTTTTTTTTAAGGCCTATCCTGATAAACCTCCAGTTACAGAGTAGAGATGCATAAACCTCTTACTTTTGAGATCTGTATGATATGCAGAGTATTTAGAGCCACAGGCAAGTCCTGCACAGCCACGGAGCCTGCAGCACCCATGAGCACAGAACCAACTGCCTGGAAGGCAAGAGCATGGTTCCACTCTTGAGCCTCTTTCAGCTCTTGGTCCAGAGCCCCTTAGTGGTCCCGCGGGGCTAACAAGCTGTGACTCCAGCTTGGTTACGCGAGTTAAGAAAAGGACTGAGGCTGTACCCACTTCATACAGCACTCTATCAGTTTCCTGCTGCTGACAGGAGATTCATCAGTGACTTAGCACAGTGATGCAACAGCTCCATTATCCTAGCAAACAACAGAAGCTCTTTAACTGCTACACGGACATACTGCTCTGCCTTTGCTGTGGGTTTTTTCCAAAGCAGCATCTCCCTTGTGAAAAATTCAATCATTATACCAGCCATTCAGTGCCTCAGTAACTGCTGTCCCTGCTCTGTCTTCAGAAACCACCCCAAAATGCCACCAAGCCCTAGGTAAAAGCTGGTTGTCTTCTGCATTAGACATTTGTGAGCGCAACAGAAGACAACTTTCCTGGTCCCCTTAGCAACCATCACGCAGCTGCTCCCACACTACATGCCTCAGCAACCTCAGGAGGAAGACGCTGGAGCAGAGGACACCATGACTACACCTCAGAGCTGGACGAGACACCTAGTTGGCTGAAAGTGCAACAGGGTGATAGAGCAACCTACCAAAGCCTGCCACAAGAGCCCTCAACACACCTCAGCTAGCGTGCCAGCAGAGCTCTGGGCAGCACAGCTTCACGCCACTCACGCGGCACAGCTCTGGCGCAAGAGAATCTGAACTTCTGAGGGAAAACAGAGAACAGTAGAGATTAAGCACTCCTGGGTCTGCACCTTGCTGAGCACAAAAATCCCTTAAGCTACCAGAAGTTTTTCAAAAGTATTCTTTGAATTCCTAAGTTTAAGAGCATCAGTTTCTCAGCACAGACTAATATTTGTGTTAGCTGTGCTTCTAAAGCCTTAGCCAGAGAGGAAATCTGCACCACAGCTACCACACAACTGGGTCTTGACAAACTCACCTAGCAGGGACACCTTACCCTGGAAACTCATTTCCAGCAGTACTGCCCCCAAACCTGTGGGGAACAGAAACAAACAAAACCCCCAAACATAAACAGTCTCCAACCTACAGAAAAAAGGCAGCTCAAAACCTATTTAGTGAGTGGATTCCCAACAACATAAAGGGATCTTGTTCCAAACAGCTGTTCCACCCTAATTATCAGAACTGCCCACAGTACTGATCTTCTTGGTAATTATTACTCAATGGCTTTAATTAACACAAAGATTGAATACAAATCTGCTCAAAGAAATTACACGCATCCTGGGATTACACACAGCAAAACACAGGAGACTTCTTTGGAACCACAGCACATTTTCTTGCAAAGCTGCATGATGAGCAGACAACTCTACTTGCCACAGCCTTCCTGCTGGTCTGAAACTCAACAGAGAGCTGGCCTGAGACAAGCCAAGAGCTTGGTTCCACAGCTACACCGGCGCATTTCCACAGAACTGCGGAACGCAGGCTGGAAAGGACCCCATGGATCACATTCCCCAACCTTTCTAGGTCATAGAGTTGCTGAGATTAGACGGTCCAGCACCCTGTAAAGCTGAGTCTTCAACTGTCCATCTGCTAGTTTGAAGCAGGCTGGAATGTTTTGGTGAGAAGAACTAGACTGCAGGCTGTGAAACAATGGAGATGTCTGCTTCACTCACAGGCTTGCTGAGAGTATAGGAACAAGAAACAAAAGCATAGATAACCACTCTCACTGGGGCTGCTGCCTGAGCTGCATCTTACCCCCTAACCTCACCCTCCATTTTGGACTAATCCACTTTGCTTCCTAACCCCCTGGCCAAACCTCCATTCTTCCTTAGGACTGGGGTAAGGTTGAGAGGAGTAGGGGGAAGGTGAGGGCGTGGTTGGGAGCCCCTCCTGGGGACTCAGGTTTCTGGGAGGGGAGTTGTGTTTCTGTGTTATCTTTTACCTTGTCTATTTCTGTGTATAACTGTGCATACTGTAAGTATCTGCTTGTATACTGTGCTAGCTGTAAAGATAAGCTTCATTCACATTCCCAGAGCCAGCTGAGTCTAGTCTGGGTGATTTCTAAAGTGGGAGGGGGGAACATCCAAACCATCACAGTCCAATGTAAGGGAATCCACTGCTTCTCTTGGGAGATGATTCCAATCTTTAACTCTCCTCATGGGGAAGCATTTGCTTTGGAGTCCAACAGGCATCTGCCCAGGAATAACCTGTACCCATTACAGTCTCTAACCTCCTGATAGCCACCCATTATGTACTGGTCCATGGTAATAAGGTTTCCCCAAAGCCCTCTCCAAGCTGAACAAACTCAATGAACAACAAACCCAGCAAAACACAGAGTTACTCACAGCATCCACAGAGATGTAGCTGAATTGAAGGCAGAGCTGCTATGGAGTGGCAGAGTCCACAGGTTTAAGTAGTTGTCCTAAACACTGCCTCAGAAGCCTTACAGCCTACACCTGGGCAACTGCACTTCTGCCACTTAATAAGACCCTCAGCTGCTCCCCCACCAGCTGTGTTCTAACCGAGGTCACTCCTGCAAGCACTGATGTGTTCACCCCCCGAGGTTTTGCCCCTATGTGATGGTTTGGCTGTTCCCCACCCCCCCACACTTAAGAAAATCACCAAGGCTGGACTCAGCGGCTCTGGAAATTGAGTCAAGCTTTACACTGACAGCTTAGCACAACAGGCAAGCAGATAGCTACAACCTATGCAGATATAGACCAGTTAAAAAGTAACCGAGAAACACAGTAGCCCTCCCAGAAACCCGAGTCCCCAGCAGGGACTCCCAGCCACCCTCCCACCTTCTCCCCACTCCTCTACCTTACCCCAGACTTTGCCTTATGCTTAAGGTAGTTTGGAGGGTCGGCAGGGGGGTTAGGAAGCAGATGGGTTAGTCAGACAGGTTAGAGAGAGAAGTGCAGGCCAAAAAGCCCAGAGAGAGACTCCCTAATCTATATTTATGTTCTTGTTCTTATCCATCTCAGCAAGCCTATGAGTGCAGCAGACATCAACACTGTTTCCTTTTCACAGCCTGTCATCTAATTCTACTCACCAAATACTCTAGCTAGGCTCAAACTAGCACAGCCTACAAAAATATCGGGTAGAAATCACTGGCCAGCATCGTTTCGTCTGGAAAAGACCTTTGAGATCAGAATCCAGCCTCTAAGTCTAGCACGCCTGGTGCTTTTGCTCAAACCTCATCGGCACAGCTGTGCTGGCAAACGCACGCTAAGATGTGCCTTACACAGACGGGTTTAAGAGCCACACTTTAGGAAATAAGCAAACAAAGCACACGAGAGGTGCGCAGCTTGGACGGACGAGAAAGCAAACTCAGCACGCTGGCAGAGAAAAGCACACTTTGTGCACTTCATCAGACCTGTGCGACTTAAAGTAACCATAGCTTTTACGAGGCAAGCTCCGAGAAAAGGAACCGGCAAGACGTGGATTGTATCCCCGCCACTTGGAGCCCGGGAACTCCTACTGCAGCCAGAGAAGGGATGGGGGTGCCGCAGCTGAGGGTTCTGCCCTAAGCCTGGCCGAGGGCATTGCACGGCCGGCGCTGCCCGCAGGCCCCGCGCTGCGTTAGCACCGCAGGGCAAACACTCACCAAGCTTCTCCGCCAGAGCCCCTCTGGCCCGGCTGCGCAAGAAGGGAAGCGCAGCAGGAGGGAGACGGCGACGGCGGGGCAGCGGGGCCCCGGACCAGGCCGGACAGGGGCCAGCACCCGAGCTGCGGAGCTCCAGACCCGAGTGCGCTTCCCCGGAGCACGTCCCCCGGGAACTGCCGCGGAGAGACGGGCCCGACCCGGCCTGCCCCTGGCCACGGCCACTGCTGGAGGAGGCAGCCCAGCGGGGCAAAGGGGGAGGAAGAGAGCAGCGGCTTCAGCCCGGCTCCTCACCTGCGTGGCGGCGGGGCAGGGGGCAACGGTTCCCAGCACCGCACGGCACCAGAGGGTCAGTCCGCGACCGGCTCTACGGCGGCCCCGACCGGCTCCACGGCGGCCCCGACCGGCTCCACGGCCCTCGCTCCCCGGGTGAGTTTTCGAACCGCCGGTTTCTAGCAGCCGCCCAAGCCCCGCTCCCGCGGGCTCGCTCTGCCCGGCTCCGGCCCCACCTGGGCCGGGATTCCCGCAGCCGGCTGACCTCCGCGCTTCCCCCGCTCCTTACCTTACGCCGGTGGCCAACAACAACGGGCAGCGCTGGCGGGAGCCGCCCCCGGCCAGCCGGGCCTGGCCTGGCCGAGCCGAGGCTCGGGGCGGGAGCGCGGTCCGTACCCTCACGCGCTCAGCTCGGGCCGCCCCTCCCTTCACCCCGGAGCCGGCTCCCCCCGGGCCGGACGCCTGCGCCATGTGCCCGCCTCCTGCTCCCGGCCCTCCCAGCGCTGCCGGCGGCCCGGCGCTCCGCTCCCCAGGCTGCCGACACCATGCTCGCCCGGGGAGCTTCCCGGCGCCGCTCGCCTCTCCGCTGTCCTGCCTTCCGGACACCGCCGCGGGCAGCGCCGGCAAGCGGCATCAGGCACACCCGAGGGCGGAGAACCCGAGGTGGGCACGACCGAGCCTCAGCCGCTCCTGCGATCGGTCATCTGGCACCGCTGGCGGTGTACGGGGACCGCGGCAGAGCCTGGTCGAGCCGTGCCCCGTTGCCTCCAAGGAGAGAGGTGAGGTTCTTCTCATACCCCTTTCTGGCTTGCCACCTGTGATGCTCCCCCGACTGACTTCTGCCAGCACATCGAAGCAAATAAACGGCAGCATCTGTGGTGCTAGGATGCGACCGTTCCGTGGCTCGTTCCAGGATCCAGACACTCACCTTCACGAGTTTATGAGATGTCTTTCAGTGCAGGTTACTTCAATAACAAGACAACGACAACAGGATTTTCCTTCCAGCCTGGCAGCTGCTTTCTCCCATTAAAAATGCTTGCAGCCACACGAAGGACAGCAGCTGGCATGCCGAGTGTGATTAGGAGCATACCCAAAGACACGGGGAGCTGGGAAAGCCTACTTGGGGCGCTGGAGCATTGAAACCAAAGGCAGGTGCCTCCCTGCCTTGAGGAAGCAGGACAGACAATGACAGCTCAGTCTGGAGAGGAGAAGGCTCCCAGCTGACCTTATTGTGGCCTTGCAGTACCTTAAGGGGCCTACAAGAAAGCTGAGAAGGGACTCTTTAGGCTGTCAGGGAGTGATAGGACTGAGGGGAATGGAGCAAAGCTGGAAATGGGGAGATTCAAACTGGATGTTAGGAAGAAGCTCTTCAGCATGAGGGTGGTGAGAGCCTGGAAGGGGCTGCCCAGGGACGTGGTGGTAGCCTCATCCCTGGAGGTGTTTCAGGCCAGGCTGGATGAGGCTGTGGGCAGCCTGATCTAGTGTGAGGTGTCCCTGGCCATGGCAGGGGGGTTGGAACTGGCTGATCCTTGTGGTCCCTTCCAACCCTGACTGATTCTATGACATTTACATTATCCTGTGGCCTTTGTCAAAGTGGCCTTTAACCTTCAGGCTTAAGAGTCCTAGCTGGCTCATGGATCAAACTGCTTAATGCATCTGAGCAGCTTTTATTGCTGCAGCTTTCATGTAGTCTGTAGCTGTTTTCTGATAGAGAGGTGTGAAACTTTCCTAGTGGGAGCTGGAGGCAGCTGGAAGTAATCCTGTTTGCCAGCTGTGAAAGCAGTGGTGAGCTTTGCAAGCCATCTCCAAGGCCACTGGCACCTTTCTGCACCACCTGCTGTGCATTACCACAGAGGACTTTGTCATCAAATATCATTTGTCATGAGGGATGCCATGACTGAATTTTTAGTCCTGCTGCCTCTGGAAGCTGGTGTGGTTTACTTAGGCAGCCTAGTAGATGGTACTGAACTCCAGTTCTGCAGTTCCTGGCTTGGCACAGCTGTCAGAGCCTCTGGCTACCCTTAGGAGAGAGACACCACCCACCCACCCCAGAGCATTAGGGAGTGGTTCACTAAAGCACCTGCCAGGCACTGAGGCAAACAAGAAGCAGTAAATGAGAGGCAGGTTAGGACATGGCCCTGCCAAACTGGAGCAGAACAGCTCTGAGGACTGGAGAAAACTTAGTGTAAAAGAGTTTGCCACATCCAGCCTTTCAAATACCTGAGGCACTAGGTAAAGCTTTATTGCTTGCATTTCTTATTTCCCCTTGGTCGAGGGCCCCCTCAGTCCAGCCCTGAGTGTGGGCTCAGCCTGATATTTTTCTTTCTACACATACAACAAGCCTGCAGAAAAGCAGATTTTTCCCAGCCCTAGATGGCTGGGCTATGTCTGCCACCATATGGGTGTGGGGTGGAGACCACTGTCTAGGCAGAAGGCTTTAAGCATCAATGGGATGCCCTGAAGGACTGAAATAGTCCAGACTAGAAATGTCATTTAGCCTTCCCAAGCTGCTGACCACTGTATTATACACCCCAGTGAGGTGAGGGAGGCTTTCCCATGCAGCTTGGCTTTGCCTGGGCCTGGGCCAAACCCAAACGATATGGGAATTTTAGCTCTAAAAATACCTTCTGTCCATCACAGTACAGAGGAAAAGAGTGTTCCTGAGGTCTGCAGTGCCTTCAGCAGATCCTGAGGGAACAGGAAACAGACTTGCTGGTCTGTGTCACACCCTGGCAGCTGCAGCAAGGAGCAGGAACTATTCATCCCTTCAGCTACCTTCTCTCGAGGCAAGCAGCATTCCTATGTCAGCATTCCTCTGCCACTGGCTCCTGTCCCAGAATCCTGCCACATCACGACTGGATGACCTTGGAGGTCTCTTCCAACCTGGTTGATTCTATGATTCTATAGAGAAGAGAAATGGCAGATAAGCCACTGGGAGCCATCTCCTTTGTGCTGAACACAGTACTGCTGCAGTGAGTGGCTGGAGAGCAGCCCTAAGGAGAGGGACTTGGGGGTGCTGCTGGAGGAGAAGCTCAACAGGAGCCAGCAGTGTGTGCTTGCAGTCCAGAAAGCCAAGCAGAGCCTGGGCTGCAGCAGGAGAAGTCGGGGCAGTAGGGCCAGGGAGGTGATCCTGCCCCTCTGTGCCACACTGCTGAGACCCCGTCTGGAGTACTGTACCCAGTTCTGGAGCCCCTGGGACAAGAGGGATGGGGAGGTGATGGAGAGTGTCCAGAGAAGGGCCACGAGGATGAGCAGAGGGCTGGAGCTGCTCTGCTGTGAGGACAGACTGAGAGAGTTGAGGCTGTTCAGTCTGGAGAGAAGGCTCCCAGATGACCTTCTTGTGGCCTTCCAGGATCTGAAGTGGGCTACAAGAAAGCTGGGGAGGCACTTTTTAGGCTGTCAGGTAGTGATAGGATTGGGGGGAATGGAGCAAAGCTGGAGGTGGGGAGAGTCACACTGGATGTTAGAAGAAGCTCCTAGCCAAGCTGGCAGCTGGTGGCTTGGACAGATTCACTCTGTGCTAGGTCAAGAACTGGATGGATGGCAGAGCTCAGAGAGTGGTGGTGAATGGTGCCACATCCAGCTGGCAGCTGTCACTAGTGGTGTACTCCAAGGATCAATGCTGGCCCCAGTCCTATTCAATGTATTTATTGATGATCTGGATGAGGGGATTGAATCCAGCATCAGTGAGTTTGCAGATGACACCAAGCTAGGAGCAGGTGTGGATCTGTTGGAGGGTAGAAGAGCCCTGCATAGGGACCTGGCCAGGCTGCATGGGTGGGCAGAGGCCAATGGGATGAGATTGAACAAGGCCAAGTGCAGGGTTCTGCACTTTGGCCACAACAACCCCAAGCAGCGGTAGTAGTGACAGGCTGGGGACAGAGTGGCTGGAAAGCAGCCAGGAGGAAAGGGACCTGGGGGTACTGACAGATAGTAGCTGAAGATGAGCCAGCAGTGTGCCCAGGTGGCCAAGAGAGCCAATGGCATCCTGGCCTGCATCAGGAGCAGTGTGGCCAGTAGGAGGTTATTCTTCCTCTTCCCCTGTACTCTGCACTGCTCAGGCCACCCCTGGAGTGCTGTGTCCAGTTCTGGGCTCCTCCATTCAAGAGAGATGTTGAGGTGCTGGAAGGTGTTGAGAGAAGGGCAGCAAGGCTGGGGAGGGGCCTGGAGCACAGCCCTGTGAGGAGAGGCTGAGGGAGCTGGGGGGGGTGCAGCCTGCAGCAGAGGAGGCTCAGGGATGACCTCGTTGCTATCTACAACTACCTGAGAGGATGTTATAGCCAGGTGGGGTTGGGCTCTGCTGCCAGGCAAGCAGCAACAGAACAAGGGGGGACAGTCTCAAGTTGTGCCAGGGCAGGTCTAGGCTGGATGTTAGGAGGAAGTTGTTGGCAGAGAGAGTGATTGGCATTGGAATGGGCTGCCCAGGGAGGTGGTGGAGGTGCCTGGAGGTGTTGAAGCAAAGACTGGATGAGGCACTTAGTGCCATGGTCTGGTTGACTGGATAGGGCTGGGTGCTAGGTTGGACTGGATGAGCTTGGAGGTCTCTTCCAACCTGGTTGAGTCTATGATTCTGTGCTTCTATTTCCTCGCTCGCTCCAGAGCCACTCTTTCTGCTTCTTTGGCTGATTTCCCTCTGTTGCACTTTAACGCTGATAGCAAAGGAATGGAACAGAGTCGTTCAGCATTTGTCAGTCACTACACCCGGGGAAAGAAATTAGTCCTTTGTTATTTCATGGTGCTGTGTTCAACTCTCTCAGCCTTGTCCTGTGAAGGGAGACCTGGCCAACAACTTTTCACCACTTCTCTGTGGGGAAATGGGTTTCCATGGTGAGGTTCCGAGAAGAGATCTGACAGCAGCAAGTGTTCATGTGCCCTCCTGTCAGCCAGCAAATGAACAAGTGGACATGCTGCAGAGCTGCATTTCCAGCTCAGTAGCACTTAGTTTTTACCTTCCCTCTCTTTCATTTGAAGGACTTTCAGAACCATAGCATCAGTCAGGGTTGGAAGAGACCACAAGGATCAGCCAGTTCCAACCCCCCTGCCATGGGCAGGGACACCTCACACTAGATCAGGCTGGCCACAGCCTCATCCAGCCTGGCCTGAAACACCTCCAGGGATGAGGCTTCCACCACCTCCCTGGGCAACCCATTCCAGGCTCTCACCACCCTCATGCTGAAGAACTTCTTCCTAACATCCAGTCTGAATCTCCCCATTTCCAGCTTTGCTCCATTCCCCCCAGTCCCATCCCTACCTGACATCTTAGTATTTTTCCCCTTGTGTCGAGTTGAAGAGTGTGCTGTTAAAATACCATGCTGAAGTGACAGGTAATTAGTTGATCATCATCACCTCTTGGGATGGTGCGTGTCACTTACTGTAACCGGAGATTCGGAGCACAGATGACTTTATTTAGCAACCACTCCTGGGGCAGGCTGCAAACGCTGTCTCTTCCTCCTTTCTCTCTTCTCCAGTAGTGTTTCAAGGATGAAAAGGTGACTCACAATCATTACTTGCCTGCAAATCATAAGAGAGCTGTGGGAGAAGGAGTGGAAATGCCAGCCTGTAGGTTTTGGAAGGTGCTGAGAGTACGTTCTCATTTGCTGGTAGCACAACCACTGTAACAAAGGCAGAGGATAGGTTAATTAGAAGCTGCTAGTTCCATGGGCTCTAAAAATGATGCCCAAACCTGAATCAGCTGAAGCTGTGGGTTTGAGACAGCAGCAGTGATTCAGAATTCAGGTGGAATGAGGACACAGCACTGCAACAGGCTGCCCAAAGAGGTTGTGAGAGTCTCCTGTGGAAATCTGTCTGGATGCATTCCTGTGCAACCTGAGCTAGATTTTATGGTCCTGCTCTGGCAGGGAGGTTGGAATTGGATGATCCTTGTGGTCCCTTCCAACCCTGATTCTATGATTCTAAGATATTTTTTTTTCTCTTAATACTGTTCACATCTACCCACTGCTTTCCAAGACTCCTACTTCACTGTGCCTGCACCTAAGTTCATTCAGGTGCCTACAGGCAAAGCCACTCTAAGGCAGCAGCAGGCATCTGCTTCATTATCTCTTGGCAGCCACACCAGGCCACTATAACCTTGGAGGAGACTCAGGCCCTCCCTTTGCTGGGATAGCAACAAGACTGCCAGTGTTCAGGGAGAGGGGGGAAAGTGCCCTGTAGCCACGTGAAAAGCTCTTCTCCTTATTAGTGGAATCATTAGCATTTCTCAATGTACTTACAGCCAAGTATTCTGCTTTCAGTTGGAAGCTGCTTCTACAAACAGTGATGTCACACAAGGTCAGTAAATTTAAGGATGGCCAGCTCCCAGCATAACTCCTACAGAGGGGAGCAAAACCTGGCTGGGCCAGCAGCTGGTGTGCAGCCTTGGAGTTTGAAGGATCTGCAGTATTTGCTTTGAGTCTGAAAGCCCTTGTTCTTCTCCAGTGGGAGTAAATCTGTGTCCTTGGAACAAGGAAACCCATTATGGAGATAAAGAATATTGGTCTAAAACACCACTAAATATTGTTTCCATTCGTTAGAAAGGCCAAGCATTACCAAGTCATAGATTCGTAGAATGGCTTGAGTTGGAAGGGGCCTCAAAGCTCAGCCAGTTCCAATCCCCCTGCCATGGCCAGGGACACCTCCCAGTAGAACAGGTCACTCAAGGCCTCATCCAATCTGGTCTTGAGCACCTCCAGGGAGGGAGCAGCCACAGCCTTCCTGGGCAACCTGTGCCAGTGTCTCACCACCCTCATTGGAAAGAGCTTCTTTCTAACATCCATCCTAAATCTTCTCAAGCTTCAATCCATTCCCTCTCATCCTATCACCACAAGCCCTTGTAAAAAGTCCCTCTCCAGCTTTCCTGTAGGTCCTCCTCAGGTACTAGAAGGCTGCTTTAAGGTCTGGCCTGGACATTTCTCCAGGCTGAATAGCCCCAACTCCCACAGCCTATCCCCATAGGGGAGATTCTCCAGCCAGGAAGCAAGGTGTGGCCTCTTAGATCTAATAGTTTCATCTGCTGGCTAAGTATATTGCTGCGCTAATCACAGCCACGATGGAGCCCTCAAACCCACTGATGACCCCTGCTGTGCTGCAGAGATGAAAGCTGTCAAGGGGATTTACAGAGGAAATAAACTCTATACAGAGACTCTTTTATTTTCCAGTCGAGAGAAAACTCCCCATTAATGTTGGATATTAAGAGAGACATCAGAGAGCATACTGGGGAGAACTGGAAGCTGACATGGAAAGCGAGCAAATCCCAACAAGCCTGAAGATCACTAAGTTATTAGGAGTGAATCCAGCAGCCTGTGTCACCAAGGCTGGAGGAATTGCAGCTGGTGCTGGTAAGGCTGCGTGCCCTAGATGGCATTGCTCTGCAGCCTTAGTCTCTTCACTTCCAAACCCCAAGCCCTCGCTGCAGTCAGCACGAAAGAATTTCAGGCAGGACAAGTGTTCATTTGAGCCACACACACAAAGGAAATAGCAGAGTTCTCTTTTTAATGGTACTTGTTTGAGACACATCCACTGCAGCTGATACATTAATTATGTTCCCCTTTTTATATATATATTTCTTTTAAAATTAATTCTTTAAAGGCTTGCTTGTAAAATCTTGTGCCTGCAGTTGCACTGAGCAACTGCTCTGGTTTGAAGTGGTTTCACTGCACCTGCTCTCATCCAGGCTTTGTGTTTCGTTGTTTATTCTGTGCTACTTTTCTCTAGTGGTTTGCTCGGCAGCGTGAAGGAGGCTTACAGCCTGTGGCTTGTTCCCAACAGCCAGGGGCTGAGCCTCCTCTCTGACCGCCAGCTGACACTCCGCTGGGCTGCGAAGGTTGCCCTCCGTTGCAGCAGGGAGGAAAGACACACACAGTTACATACCTGTTGCTTTGCCTCAGCCTTCCCGGGCTGCAGACCCCCAGCGCTTCTCTGGAGGGGTGGCTCTGCCCATGGCTCTTCACACCCGAACGGGCACTGCGCTGCCTCCGGGACGGGAGCTGCGCGGGTGGCACGTCCTGCTCCGCTAGCGAGCCTCCTTCTGTTGCCTCTACCCCGGCAGGCTGCAGCAGCAAGGAGGCTAAACACCAGGTTTGGTGGAGGGGAGGCTGCTCTCCAAGCTCTCACTCGCGGGCTAGAAGAGCAGAAAGGAAGACAAGACCTCGGCAGGAGGTGAGAAGCTCTGGTTCCTCAGATGCTCTTGGTCCACGGCAGCAATGAGGGCAGTTGTGCAGCATGTAAAGGCAGGCTTAGGGAGCAGACTGTAGTGCCAGATCTTAATTGGCTTTAAGGATGATGCTTTAGAAGGAAAAGTAGTCTGATGCTCCAGCACAGGTCAGGGCAGGTATGGTGGGTGTCCATATGGTAGAACTCTCGGGCGGTATACAGGAAAGACTGGCCACAAAGCCTTCACCACTAGGTTGGCGTGGTTGGTTTTGCTCTGGGTGTTTGTTTGTTTGGGTTGGCTTTTTTTATGTGTGTGAATTTTTGTTTGTTTGGTGTAGATTTTTGTTTTCTTAAGATGTTATTCCAAATACTCAAAAAAACCCAAAAGAAGACATTTACCTCTGCACCAGAGACAATCCTTTATCAGTCCTCTTACAAGCATGACTTTGTCATGACTGCAGAAGACTTGAGGAGTCACTATACTGAGAACACAAGCAGATGCAGCTTTTGTTCAAGCAGAAAAGGAGGTAATAAAGAGGTCAAAATCAGCTGGGGAAGACTGTGATCTGCAGCTTACAGAGAAAAGGCCTCTCATCTCTGGAAGCTGTATTCTGTAAAGCAAGCTCGAAGCAACCCCCCCAGGGAAAACAAATAGGATTTGTGCCCTAGTTTTGCACCTTGCTGCTGGATAAAGATGGCCAGGTGGAGCAGGAGGGTTCATTTTCACCACTTTCTACTTCTCCTCTGCTGTTTCATTTTTGTATGCTGCACTAAAAACTCATACCTTTGCTTAGGCAGGGTTTGGGATGGCTGGAGCTGCAAGGACAACACAGGAGTAGCTTGTAAAAGAGAGCAGGGTTTGGGATGGCTGGGGCTGCAACGACAACACAGCAGTAGCTTCTAAAAAAGCAACAGGGAGTATCAAACTTCTACTCCCCAGTAACTCCTCCAGCCTCTACACTCTGATTTCCCTAACTAATGACTATGCCTAGAACTGCAATGACTCTCCCTCGACCTCTAAAAACAATCTCTAACTTTAGAGGCTGTAAGTTAGACAAAATTTCTGCAAAGTGAAGTAATCCCATGGGTGACTCCAAAGAGATGCATATTTGGCATATCACTTTGGCAGGGGGTTAGGAGTGAGAGCATCTCCAGAGTCCAACAGCCAAGTGGAACAGCTCCAAACTGTGACGAAAAGCAGGATTATCTTTGAACCAGAAACCCAGCCATGGGGAAAGGCTCTCCAGAGAGGCAGCATCCATGTGGATTCCAACATACCTTCTGGGTTGCCAGCACACAGAGTTGGAAAGCAAACAATCAAATCAGTGGAAAATATTTTTAAGACAACTGCTGGGCTTGCACCGATGGAAGACATTTTCTGCGTGAACATCAAAGGCTGCACCTCCTCTCTGTACTCACAGACAGAGGCACGACACCAGCATGTGTGCCTCTTCTGCCCTGCACAGCTCCTCCACACCTGGAAATAGCTGCAGATGTGTAAACACCTAACTCCTGGCCCAGACTGCTGCTTGTGGAGGCAGTGGCTACTTCAGAAGAAAGATACTTGAGCGTGTCCAGAGAAGGGCGACGAGGCTGGGGAGAGGCCTTGAGCACAGCCCTACGAGGAGAGGCTGAGGGAGCTGGGATTGGTTAGCCTGGAGAAGAGGAGGCTCAGGGGTGACCTTATTGCTGTCTACAACTACCTGAGGGGTGGTTGTGGCCAGGGGGAGGTTGCTCTCTTCTCTCAGGTGGCCAGCACCAGAACAAGAGGACACAGCCTCAGGCTGTGCCAGGGGAGATTTAGGCTGGAGGTGAGGAGAAAGTTCTTCACTGAGAGAGTCATTGGACACTGGAATGGGCTGCCCGGGGAGGTGGTGGAGTCGCCGTCCCTGGGGCAATTCAAGGCAAGGTTGGACGTGGCACTTGGTGCCATGGTCTGGCCTTGAGCTCTGTGGTAAAGGGTTGGACTTGATGATTTGTGAGGTCTCTTCCAACCTTGGTGATACTGTGATACTGTGATAGCACTTGGGCTGGGGATGGTACACAGACAAAGCTGATTGAGGTGTTGGAGCCACTCCCAGTCACAGGCCCTTTCATTCAGTGAACTCAAAGCCTTCTTTCAGAAAAAGCATAATGGGAAGGGAGGCCAGCTGAGGTGTCCCAAACTTCCCATGCAATCAAGCTGCAGCAAGGAGGGTCCAAGTCATCAAGGCAGGTTCAGAGTTAAGAGGGGAACTATAGTGTCCGCTCAGCACAAAAGCAGCACAAGCATTTCACTGCTCTAGAAGGATGCCTTCAAACAAGCCCTTCCCACAGGCTTTCTGCAGCTTTCTTTGTACTGGAAGCTGCCTGCATCAGAACCCTTTACAACTGCACCTCCTCATTATTATTCCAAGCATTACTGAAAATATTACTCCAGGAGTAACTTCAAAGGAAGGTCTGGATCTCATAAGCACAGCGGTCAGCGGCTGAACAGGCACATGCACAGAGCCCTTCCAGCTGGGAGAGTGACAGTCGACTCCCACTGCACTGTGTCAGGAAGGGGATGATCCACCAGCGCAGTGGTTTCAGATCTGCCTTGCTGCAACTGAGCAGAGTTTTCACTCCTTAGAGAAAAGCAAATAAAATTCCCTCACCGCCTGTGTTCGGTATGGAGTCCAGCACGCACAGCTCACACGAGCCAGATGACTCCTACATGACCTGCTGCGGTGCACACAGCTGAGGAGAGCAGATGAACGTCGTCCAGTGAAGGAAACACAAAGCATAAAAACTCGCTTCATCTTCCTCCACTCCCTCTAATTCCATGCTCAGGTCAAACGAGTGGTACAAAGCATTCTCAGAGTTAGAGAGTCACAGAATGGTTTAGGTCGGAAGGGACCTCAGAGCTCATCCAGTTCCAACCCACTGCCATAGGCAGGGACACCTCACACTAGAACAGGTCGCTCAAGGCCTCATCCAACCTGGCCTCAAACACCAAGGAGTAAACCACTGAGATCGTGCCCCACAGGGGTGCTCTGCTCCTCTGCCCAAGCACACCCTGAAGTGTTAAGTTAGTACAAAGAGAGGGTATTTTAATTGATAACCACTGTATTGCCTTAAGCATAGATGTCTGACACAATATGAGCTCAAATGACAAAAAGCATTCAAAGCAATTCCTTCTAATAAAGCTTTTCTCCTTCGTTTGTTTGTCTGTTAGATATTCCACAGACAAGAGTGCTGTGAATTCTGCCCACAGTAGAAGACATTCAAAACACAAACACGAGTTGCTACTTTAACAGGTTACCAGCAGAGAAACAAAAAACAGTAAAAATGGCATGCTCTCAGTTCTGCTACATCTGTAAGTTACACAGGCAAGTGGAACAGCTATGCATAAAAAAACTACTCTACAACAAGTTGTAAAGCAAGCATACAGAAAAGACTGACCTTAGAGTACCAGTACAAGTATGACAAACCCCTTGTAACTCATTTCTAAAGGTAACAAATGTTTTGTCTGTGGCTCCACCATGTTAACGCTTCCAAGCTGGCCTTAGTAACAAGTGACTTAAGAGTAGAAGTGCTTTATTCTGGCAAAGCACCGATGGGTGTTTGTTCTCTGGCTGCAAAGGAACATGCAGGACATCTGCACCTGCACTCAGTTCCACCTGCAGGGTTTCTTTTCCTCCTCATGCTTAGAAGCATCACAGAACTGTGAGGGCTGAAAGGGACCTCAAGGACCATCGAGCTCCAAACATGCTGCCATGGGCACGGACACCTCACACTAGATCATGTTGTCCAGAGCCACATCCAGTCTGGCCTTAAACACCTCCAGGGATGAGGCTTCCACCACCTCCCTGGGCAACCCGTTCCAGCCTCTCACCACGCTCATGCTGAAGAACTCCTTCCTAACAACGAATCTCAATCTACCCACTTCTAGTTTTGTTCCATTCCCCCCAGTCCTATCACTACCCAACATCCTAAAATGTCCCTCCCCAGCTTTCTCACAGCCCTCCTCAGATACTGGAAGGCCACAATAAGGTCTCCTCAGAGCCTTCTCTCTAGACTGGACAGCTCCAACTCTGTCTCCACAGCAGAGGTGCTCCAAGGCCTCTGACTCTCCTTGTGGCCCTTCTCTAGACACGTTCCAGCACGCCCATATCTCCCTTTCAATAGGGGCTTATTCCACTTGGTGAAAAGGAACCCAGACAGCAGTGTCTGACCCCAAAGCAAGCCAAAAGTGCATGCAGCAGTCACTTATTGCTGTACTTCCTGCAGCTTCGGTGCTGTGACTACACCACAAAGGAGAGAGCTCACTCACAGAATCCAAAGCCACCTGCGTGGTTTCGTCACACCGGTTTAGAGCAAGCCATAGTAGGGATTGTATCCAGCAGCCTAAAACTTCAGTAGTGATTCAAAGCAAAGCTTTCTAGAACAGCTCCATGAAATTGCCAGGTCTTGGCTAGCCAGCTGCTGGACCATGAGATCACTTAAACACAAAAGCCTGTCTCCAGCTGCAGACACTGAGCAGCTGATTAGGTCAGGGATGGCACCTGGAAAATAGGACCATTTGGGCTTGGCTCTGAAATGGGCTGAAAGTGACCCTTGCGCAAGACAACTTCTGTCCTGATGCCAGCAGATTCAGTCTCTTACACGTCCATACCTGCAGACTCACCTCAGCTGCAGCGGCATCAGTGGGCAAAGCCCTTGCAAAAGAGAGAAGGAAAGGAAAGTTTCTCCAGGGATCCTGCACCCAACAGCACTCGACAGCACCTCCTGCTCTTCAGTGGTGAGCAGGGTCCCAGCGCTGCCGAGAATTCAGCCATGGGTTTAGTGCATAGATGGAACTCATCAAAAGTGCTGAGCTGATGCAAGCCTGGTCCAGAAACATGCTGGATGAGGCAGAGGAGGAGGAGATGCAGAAGAGGGACTCCTGAAATGACTGAAAATACATCTCTGAGGATTAGCAGGTCTGTCTGCTCCCCATTCTGTTCTGGTGAAATCTTTATTTACCAGTGTACAAACTCCCATTGCCATGCTGGGATCCCAGGCTGAAGTGACCTTCGCCCCACAGAGCTGCTCACCATGCACCCATGTCTGGGACTTGACGGACTATGGACTCCCAGAGCTTCAGACCAGCCCTGGCTAAAGCTCTGCCAGGTGCACTGGCAGCACAAACACCTGAACCATTTCAGATTGCACAGGACTTCAAGAGCCATCAAAAAACCCACTAACCCCAAATCCCCCAAACTCAAACAAACATCTACCTAGATCCAGCCCAGTGCATTCTATGGATCTTTGTCCAGGAGATGTGGATTAGAGGCAGCAGTAGGGGTAGCAAAAGACCTTTCTTCTGGTTTTCAAATGAAGCTTTGGCTCTTCTGGAGCTGAGAAGCAAATTAAACAGTTGGGATGAATATGGCATGCATCTAATGTGGGGATGACTTAGAAACTCAGTTACATCACTAGCAATTCAGTTTACATTTCCCTGGAAGCACGAGATGACTTCTTAAAGACTCCAGAGCAAAGTGAACCTTCAGGGACTTCACTGTGCATTAGATATCACCTCTTCAGCTGCCAGCAACACTCGAACAAGTTGCCTTTCAGGTAGGAATAAGGTCCAGGACTTTCCCTTGGACTAAAGATTTGCAAGCAGAATACCAGGAGATTGCACAAAAGGCATCCCTCCAGCAGAGCCCCTTTTCCCTGGGACAAATCAGCCAGCGAGGCAAAGGAAGCACAGCACTGCCTCTCTCCTCCCATTACAGAACCATACAATCAGTCAGGGCTGGAAGGGACCACAAGGATCACCCAGTTCAAACCTCCCTGACATGGCCAGGGATACCTCACACTAGACCAGGCTGTCCAGAGCCTCATCCAGCCTGGCCTGAAACACTTCCAGGGATGGTAGAAGATATCTCCTGGGGTCAGAGGTATTCAGCCTGACACCTGAACTTTTATGTGCTTTGACAGAATTGAATTCACTTATTCCCTTAAAACTTGCCAGCTCACCCATACAACTCTCATAAAGCTGAGAGGATTCAAGTGAGAGATACCTTAAAAGACTGCTTTGAAATCACAGAATCTGGCAGACTACCCCAGGCAGTAGTACAGTGGCATATCAGACTCCTGATCGTCTGAAGGCAGGATTACAAGGGAACTCTGGCAGCTCTAAGAAGCACCAAACCACATTCAGCCTTGTTCCACTGCTGCTCTTTTGTTCATCCCCTGAAAGTTTCCAAGAGAACACTGAGTAGTGGATCCCAACTTGTGGATAACAAGATCAGAGGAGGAGGAAATGAAGTTAAACCCAGTGAGAAGACCGAAGTGTGATGTGGCACATCCTGCTTCGTTCTGCTGTGCACGGCAGAGTCTTCTCCCTTCTCCCACAACCCACTTTTTGCAGGGCACAGCCCCTCCTCACTGCACAGACGCTCCCCAGCTTCACTACTCTGCTCTAGCCGGCACTCCAGAGGACTGTTTTACACTGAGCACAGCAGCAGACCCAGACCTGACTCAGAGCAAATGAATCTCCCAAATGCATCCTTATCCTTCCCACTATGAAAGCTAGCACTGCAATAAAAGGAGTGCTCATTTTCCCTGGCAAACAAAGGAAGAGATGAACTCCAGAATGAAAGCTCTTCCATTATTAGCACAGCTGAAACACCCTTTCACCTGGTCCAGCCAGCATGGGTTTAGGAAGGGCAGATCCTGCCTTTCTAACCTGATCTCTTTCTATGATCAGGTGACCAGCTTGGTGGATGTGGGGAGGCCTGTGGATGTGGTCTATCTGGACTTCAGCAAGGCCTTTGACACTGTCCCCCACAGCAAACTGCTGGCTAAGCTGTCAGCCCGTGGCTTGGATGGCAACACTCTGTGCTGGGTTAGGAACTGGCTGGAGGGCTGGACCCAGAGAGTGGTGGTGAATGGTGCCACATCCAGCTGGCAGCTGTCACTAGTGGTGTCCCTCAGGGATCAGTGCTGGGCCCCATCCTCTTTAACAGCTTCATAGATGATCTGGATGAGGGCATGGAGTCAGTCATCAGCAAGTTTGCAGATGACACCAAGCTGGGGGCAGATGTGACTGAGTTGGAAGGCAGAAGGGCTCTGCAGCGGGACCTTGACCGCCTGGACAGATGGGCAGAGGCCAATGGGATGGCATTCAATAGCTCCAAGTGCAGGGTGCTGCACTTTGGCCACAACAACCCCATGCAGAGATACAGGCTGGGGTCGGAGTAGCTGGAGAGCAGCCAGACAGAGAGGGATCTGGGGCTGCTGATTGATACCCGCCTGAACATGAGCCAGCAGTGTGCCCAGGTGGCCAAGAGAGCCAGTGGCATCCTGGCCTGCATCAGGAATGGTGTGGTCAGCAGGAGCAGGGAGGTCATTCTGCCCCTGTACTCTGCACTGGTTAGACCTCACCTTGAGTACTGTGTTCAGTTCTGGGCCCCCCAGTTTAGGAGGGACATGGAGATGCTTGAGCGTGTCCAGAGAAGGGCGACGAGGCTGGGGAGAGGCCTTGAGCACAGCCCTACGAGGAGAGGCTGAGGGAGCTGGGGTTGGTTAGCCTGGAGAAGAGGAGGCTCAGGGGTGACCTCATTGCTGTCTACAACTACCTGAGGGGTGGTTGTGGCCAGGAGGAGGTTGCTCTCTTCTCTCAGGTGGCCAGCACCAGAACGAGAGGACACAGCCTCAGGCTGTGCCAGGGGAGATTTAGGCTGGAGGTGAGGAGAAAGTTCTTCACTGAGAGAGTCATTGGACACTGGAATGGGCTGCCCGGGGAGGTGGTGGAGTCGCCGTCCCTGGAGCTGTCCAAGGCAGGATTGGACGTGGCACTTGGTGCCATGGTCTGGCCTTGAGCTCTGTGGTAAAGGGTTGGACTTGATGATCTGTGAGGTCTCTTCCAACCTTGGTGATACTGTGATACTGTAATGCCAGCCTCAACATCTCAGCTGGCCTAAGAGCACATCAGTGCTCTCTCTGAAGAAAAGCAGCTTACTCTTAGCGTCAGGAAAACAACCCTCAACCCTGCAGCCCAGTCCAAGTCAATAACCCCCATTCAAGCTACAAGCCAGAGCTGAATGCAGCAGTCCAGGACTGACACATGACCCTTCTCTCTCAGCAGCACTGCCCAGCTGCAGACACGCTCTTGGAAGCAGTGGCTCTAGCAAAGGCCTAGCCACAATGCTGGCAGGGCACTGGTATGCAAATTATAGGGTCGTAACTTTCAGCAGACCTACCAGAAGCACTACTGCCAGCCCTGGAAGTGTTTAAAGCAGGTTGGACAGGGCCTTAAGCAAGCTGCTCTAGTAGGAGATGCCTCACAGCGGGGAGGCTGGAACTAAATGATCTTAAAGGTCCCTTCCAACCCAAACAATTCCATAATTCTATGACTCTAGTTTGGTTTCAGTCTTGAAAAGAAACCTTCAAAGTGAAGATGAATGTCATCTACCACTCCTTTAGTCACCTCTTGAAACTCTGCTTGCATGGAGGGACTAGCAACGATCAGCAGCTTTGCAAGGACAGACAGAAGTCAATCAAACCACACCTCACAGCCACATCAAGTACAATTTGTGCCTGCATCTTCATGCCCGGCAAAGCTCCCTGCACACCAGCTCCCCTCTCAGGCACGCAGGCTGCTACGAGCATGCTCACTACCATTTCTGTCCTAGATAAAATGCATACTTGTGAAGCTAGGTTGAGAACCGAGGCATTGTTTGTTGCATATCTCTGCCTCTCTCCCTGACAAGGGATGCAGCCTTTCGCACCAGGAGAAGGCCCCTTTTATCGGGAGGCTGACAGCTGTAAAGAGCAGATGGCATTGGGCAAAGCTTTGTGTGAGAGCAATCTCTGCCAAACTTGCCAGCCGCCTAATTACAGGAGAACCTTTCTGTGCCGTGTAACTCTCATGTGCATTTGCTCATGGGTGCTAAGTAACCACAGAATCGTGCTTCGCGTCCGTCGCTTCTGGCACCTATTAACAAAACAACGTCCCTGAGAACAAAGTCACTCCAGAAAGCCAAAAAGCCTTGGCTTCTTCCCAGAACTGAGTCACAGAATGGTCTGGGTTGGAAGGAACCTCCACAGGTTGCCTTCTTCCACCCCCTCTGCAGTAAGCAGAAGCATCCTCAGCTTGTGTAGTTCAGGTTCTGTGCTTGCTCCTTTAGCCCAAGCCTCGTGCGATTCCACAGGAGAGCTTTAAGGCAGAGGAATGTGTTTAACACTTCCAGGTTTTGACTCAGCAGTGAGAGCTGGTGAAAAGAAGGGTTCTGAGGAGTGGGAGGGGCAGCTGAGGGGAGCGCTGTGCTTAACAGAACGCGGAAACAGAGTGAAAGTAAACCTGGACCCCTTCTGAAACGCTGCAGTGCTTCGCACAATCAGCCTTTACCTGCCATTCTCCTCCCTTCTCACCTGAACCCCCCCCCGTCTTTACCAGCTGCCGAAACGCAAGCTGCCAGCTCCCCCAGTTCCCAGTATCTTGCTTGCAAAGCTACTCGTAGCTGCTTTCATCTCCCGGCAGTGAGCCCTGCTGTAATTCACACCGATGGCA
Source organism: Pogoniulus pusillus (assembly GCF_015220805.1). NCBI lineage: Eukaryota > Metazoa > Chordata > Aves > Piciformes > Lybiidae > Pogoniulus > Pogoniulus pusillus. Next base: position 42,753,813 of record NC_087270.1, read on the forward strand.
GTGAGGTGATATATTCTTCTACTGACCTGCTGGAAGTCAAACCACCGCTGTGGGAACAGCGAAGTATTGCATTTGTGAGTGCCAGGATCACTGCTGCTGCAAACATTAACCACCCTGTCGTAAAGCTGGGACAATAAATGCCAGCCTCACCTGAGCTGGTCCTAGTGCATGACATTCAGTTTAAAGAGATCCTCACATTTCACCAGAGCCATTTACTGCCAAAGGGAGCTGGGGGAAATTAGGCAAAGGAAAAATCACTCCATTACTAAAAGAAAATGACTAACACCCCCCTCCCCTTACAAAACAAACCGAATCTATTTGTTGGTATCTTCTGAGATGTGGATTTCAATTACTGCAAATGATTCCTCATGAGAGTGATATTACAGACTCCAAACAGTATTTGCTGGTTATATATTTCTAGTCCTGCAGATCGAGAGGTGAGCACTGCAGAAGGCCCTCTGGGGCTCTCAGCATTCCTCAGCTTCCCTACTAATAAAAGTCACAAAAGGTATCTGAGGTCTGACTGCTTTTTGTGGCCCCTCAAGAGGTGTGGCATGATGCTTTCAGTGGCTCAGTCTGCTTGCTTCCCGACTCAGAAAAACCTGCCCTCAGCTTTAGGTGGGACTGAAATTAGCTTCCTACATCTTCTGCCAGCATGGGGTAATGTTTGCTTGAACCAGGGGATCAGCTCTTAGTGCACAAGAAATAAATACAAGGTATAAACTCTTCCACGAAGAAGTTCCTGACTTCCTCCAGGTCTCACAAAAGAGAGCTCTTTGCTTTTTACTCTTAAGCTGTCTTTAGGTTCAGAGAATGCAACTGGAATTTCAAGTGACTAACAACTGCAATACTGAACACTAAAACATGAGTTGTGTAAGCTTTTGATCTGCTATTAGAATAGAGATGCAACTGCCAAGCACCACTCACACCACCTTCCTAATAGAATATGGAAACAAAAAGAACAAGCAAGCAGCTCTTGCTCTATAAATAGATGGGCACGAGACTATCTTAAATACTCAGCAGTGGCCATGAGAGGGTTTTCTTTCTAGGCAGATGGCATCTGGTGTGATGGTTTGGGTGTTCTCCGCCCCCCGCCCCCCCCCACTTTACCTGGTTACCTCAGGGCTTTATTTCAACAAGTGGACCTTCCCTGTCTGTGTATTCTAGAGATGTTGTTAAATATAAATCTACATTCACACACTTAAAAAAAGAAACAACATCATGCCAAAACTCTGCCAATGAACTGTAGGAACTCATGGCTGAAGCCCTCAGTACAACTAATATGGTACAGGATAACCTGGCTGTACAAAGCATGAAAGGCCCAGGTCAGATCTGTAATCCCTTGATTGTTGTGTTTGTTATGTAACGAGTCTCTGCAGAACTGAGCAGGGCTGTACCCATTTCATTCATTTTGAGGCAACCAAAGTGCAAAGTATCCTCAAACGTGCAAATGCCCCACCAAAGAGTCTGTGAGAAGCCATCCTATGGGAAGTCTTCTCATGTACTGGGTTGGGATGTTTTAAAGGCAGGCAGGAGGCTCAAACTGTTTTGGAATCAGTTGCTTTGAGGCTGGTGTGCAGAGAAATGATCTTCCTTGCATCTTCTCCCATCAATCCATTGGATCAAAAACTCTGTCCTACTTCTGCCAGCCCAGTGCTTGACTTCTGTGTTAAGGAGGACATGGGTCAGAGCCTTCAAAGCCAGAAGGATTCAGTGTGCAAGATGGAAAGTGGAAGTGAAATCCTGAATCCTGACAGCACCCTGCAGGGCAGGAGGGTGTATTCTCTGTAAATGGCACAAAGAAAAAGCAAATCCTCTTCATTCAAACGATCACATTACAGTACCACAGGGTTGATCTTCTCCCTTGCCTTCCCCCAACCTCATTCCTTTCTTCCCTTACCAAACAGCTCAGTTTTTCATAATTAGCATTTGCTAAAAGAAACTACAAGGTGTAACTCAAAGTCTGTAACAGAGCAGGAGGAGGGTTTGCCTTATGCTAAGAACTACATTTGATTTCTCTAGCCCCAGAGTGGCATCCCATGGGTTAGCCATCCTATGGGGAGCCAAGGCTTTTTCAACAAAAGCTGTCCTCAACAAGATGAAATCAAGAAGTGACATGGATGCTAATGCAGGACTGAATCCTGCAAACTGCCTTTCATTATCACAGTCTTGCCAAGAGTAATTAAACCTGGTCACGCATCAGTTGCATCAGGACTCAAAATCAGAACGTGAAAGAACATTTTTGTGATGTGACAAAGAGTAGTCACACATAGGGCCCTGGAAGTGACTCTTCATTGTCTTTATGTCAACAGATACAAGTTGCATGCAGCTGGGATGTGGGACAGAACTGCTGCTGTACTATTTTAGCCCAAAGTCTGCAAGGCAAGATCCTTTTTTCACCTCCTCCAAAAGCAAACTTGGTCCTCAGATTCACAAGCCTCCACGTGAGCCCTGTGCACGACTCCAGAACGTGAGAGAACACCAAGCTAACTAACCGGCACACGGCAAGCAGAGGCACTGCCCAACTCTCCTCTCTCTGCTAGCAGGAGCTGCTGACAAAGCAGGGCGAGGGGCACCCGGAGAGCTGCTGGTGTGCCTTGGTAACAGAGCAGCTGGACATCTGCCCGCGGGTGCGGCAGAACCGACGCTGCGCAGCCCCAGCCGCAGCCTGCCCTGCGCTTGGGCTTCGGCCGGCGCCCTCCTAGCTCGGTTACAAACCCTTGCTCTTACCTCCGGGAAGCTCAGCATCAGACCCTGTTTGCAGCACTGCCGGCACAGGCTACTGTCTTCTCCAGAGGTATACAGCAAGGATAGACTTATTCTTCTATATAGCATCAGTAGTGAAAGCCTCGGTGGCTGACTCTCAGGGGACAGTCATAGAAGCTGTACAAAGTCTTCTAGAAGTCACTTCCCTTATTTTAACCCCAGGCACATTTGTCACAGCCTGTCCTCATCACTCATCCGCTCGCTGACCGCAGTGTTCCCACCCAAACGGGAGCATTTTCCTGCAGTTGCTCCCTACCAGGGCCCCTACTCTTAGCCTGCACCTGCTGCTTTTGCTGGGCACTGCAATAAACCCTGCTGATGCCAGCGAGCTGCATTTACCAACCCAAACTCAGCAGCAGCACCCTGCAGCACGTGCTGAGCTTTCAGCACACAGGCCTCTGCATGTGGCCTGTGCTTCAAGTGAAGCAAGGGCTTTGACTTGCAACTGAGGAGCCTGCTAAGCATGCCAGAATCAGCTAAGCCTGCTCCATCGAGTTTGATTTTTAAAGTCTGCATTCAAACATGTTTCAAGCTCCAGTGGTTTAACTGTTAAACAGATAAATCTTACACTAGTGCACCTCTGTGAGGGCTCCAAAGCATCTTGGTAGAAGAAACATTTGGCAATCAGCAGAAAGTGATGGGTTTTCTAAAAAGCTGTCCAGCAAGATTCAATCTGCATTTTACCTCACAGGTATTAATGCAGTTATTTGGAAAAGGCAGATAAAAAACCTCCTGTTTTGACAGCAAGATATCAAATGCTACCCTTGGGCTGCTCCACCTATGCTGAACATCGCTGGTCTAAAACTGGATTGCTGTTCCACCTGATTTGTTTTGCCAAGCAAAAAGCCAGCCTCTCATCCCTCTGAACCACAGGAACAAGCCCTCGTTTCCACAAGCACCAATATCACAAATCCAAAGTGTGCCAGTCAACGATTTCAGTCACACAGCTGAGGACAGAAAGCTGAAAATACAGCAGGCAAGCAGCAGCACAGGAAAAAAAAACCCAAAGCAGTTATACCAGTGAAAAATCTCCTCCCATGCACACAATTCAGGTTTCTGTTCTAATCACAGGCACAAGCTACCAAGAAGTGCAGTACATGAAGAACAAACAAAAAAGGATGAAAAGAAAAAGAATAAAGCTAAGTATAAATTCACCTTTGGTAGAGGCAAAAGCAGTTTTTCCAGCGTGTCTGAAGACCTCTTTGTATATCCTTCACTATCACTTGGCCTTTGAACCACATGGCGAGTGAATGAGCAAGAGATCACCTATTTAAATCAAGCTGAAGCTGGAGTGGCCACAAGGCACTCTCTGCTGGGGAAAAAGCTCTTTAATCTCCCTTGGAAATACTCATTAAGAATCGTCTGAAACTGCTAGGAATGGAAACATAAACAGTCAACTGGTTCCAAGCAGCCTCATGGTGAAGGTGACCCTTGCTTTCAAAAGAAGAAAGCTGCAAATGAAACACAGTCATATTAAAAACCCCAACCCAAACCAGGCTCACCTCTGTTTTTCCCCAGCCCCTCCAAACCCTGCGCCTCATTCACCCCAGTCACCCTGCCACCCTGGTCCCAAGCCCCAGCCCCACCACATCACACATCTCCAGAGGCTCTGCCAGCCCGGGCAGGCCAGTGTGCTACTGCCCTTACCAGGCTCCCTTGGCTCAGCATCCCTGCAACGCCCCGTGGCTTGGGCAGCAATGGGCACTGCCCAGCTTCTCACTGGCAAACTGCAGCCAAGTGCTGGCTGCCCCCAGAGCCTGATGGGAAGAGGGAACCCTTCAGACCCAGTCCTCTGCTTGGCTTGGTACAGTAAAGCTATCGAACAGAAGTGCCTGTGAGCTCAGGTGTCAAACAGGGAGGATGCTGGAATTGTTCATGAGTTTTGGTTTTTTGTTTTTGCTGTGGGGACTTCTCCATAAGCTTTGATTGCTCTAACACACTCGAGAGGCTCTTTCTCTTTCGAAGACAAAACCAAGAATGCACACATTCAGTTGGTCTATCCCGTTCCAAACCAGGTCTGCACTGGTTGGTTTGGTTGCAAAATCAGAAGCACATGAATCCTTCAATTCAGGAAGCACTTATCCATTCATATATGGCACAGTTAACGGCAAAGTTCCTTTTGCTTCTGGCTTAGCACAGCTTGCAGAAGGCTCTTGCACAACAGCCAAGTGTCAAAAGAAGGTACTTGAGGTTTTACACACGATGCAAAGCTACAGTACACTACAGTATTTAATGCACACTGACAGGAGAAGTTCTTACAAAACACGGTGCAGGGTTTGTGCCCCGGGATAGGTAAGGGCTATTTCGCAGAAATAGATCCGACTGGCTCCATTGGAGCAGCAGTATAAATATTCAAAATAGAAGCTACAGTAGGCTCTGATGGGAAACTTTTCCTTTCTTTTCCTCTCTCTTTCTTTTTTAATTTTAAATAATTCTTGCCCAAATCTGTCCCTTCTGTCACACAGGGAAACACTCTGCTTAGGAGCAACTGCGTCTCGCTGCAAGAGCCCAGCTGTGTTCACAGGGTGGATTTTGGTGACACGTGCCAGATTGTTGCTAATGTTGTTTGCCTTAAGGAAGCATTTTAGTGGTTGTTATTATTATTAATCTCATTAATAAAAGGAAAGAAAAAAAAAAAACAAACAAAAAACCAAACCAACAGAACTCAAGCAAACAACAAACACAACAGGAAGGTACATTGGGCATCCTAAGACAAGAGAACATCCAGCGGGTATAGTCACGAGGAGGCTGCTCAGACAACAGGCTGCATAGCTCGACAAGTGGAAACACAAGTGTTTTCCAGAGGGACAAATGATGATGCAGACACGGCATCGCTGCCTGTTCCTGGAGCCTTGCTTCTCCTCCTTGCCAGAGATCCAGGAGCACACTTTGTTCGCTGGGGACAGCGGCAGGCAGCTTGGCTCTGCTGGACTTCCTCGGCACGCGTGGCACGACGGCTTCTGGCGCCTTCACCCAGTCAGTGCCACAGAGAGAAGATCAGGTGCTGAGCTGACCCAAACCCATGGGCTGGAAATATCTGCATTTGCAAGGTCTTGCCCAAGGAAAATTAAACTGGAGACAGACCACTTCCAAAAGTGCACAGGAATTAAACCTTGGCTTGCTGTCCATCTATGGGGCTCTCTTTTTTTTTAGTTGGAGGTTTGCAGTTTTTTCTCCTGCTACAGTTTAGGGTTTGATGATTTGGGGATTTCTTTTTCTTTCTTTCTTTCACATAGGGTTTGCTGTGCCTTTACTACCAATTTGCCACTGTTTGTACCATAGACAAAAACATTCACCTAGCTGGTAGTATCTTAATACATTTCATAGTAGAACATATACAAGAAAGAGGGAAAAACCATACCAAAAATGAATCAGAAGTGATCAGTGCTTAAAGGAAATACAAGAGCCAGCACTGGCATGAATCCACAGTATCAATACATACAGATGAAGCTGTGATGATGTGTTCTGCATATTAATACAGAATGATATTGGAACCGTGGAGAGCTAAACTTTCACAATAACTTAAGGTTTGTAAGTCAGTCTGCATTTGAAGATACTCCACATCTTACAAAGTGCCATCTCTCTTTTGTGTCTCCCTCCCTTCCAAAGGAGGGGTGATGTATCCGCATCATCTGTCCATCAGAGAGGTTTGACTGCTGAAGAAGACAAATGTCTGGCAAGGTCCAGTGTATGCTTTAAAGAATGGCAAATAACGACTTCAGTAACTGTGTCTGTGCAAAATATGCCTCTTTCCTTTTCAAGAAACCAGTGTCTGTAACTCACTCAGAAAAGTTCCGGCGCGCATTTACGCCCTTCTCAGAACAAAGAAGGCAAACAACTGAATCCCCCCAAAACAAGAAGTTTGATGAAGCAAAGTTCTGACCTTCCATTTGCATGTGCAGAACAATTTAAAGAAACCCAAAAACAAGCAACCAAACAGCAAAACATCAGGACACCTCCTTGGCAGCCCTCCTGGGCTGGTAATCAAACTATTGCTTGGAAATACCTTAAACACCCTAGTGCCAGAACTCCAACGTTAGTAGTAAAGTGGTGGCAGTGTTTGACCTTTGCCTTTCATTCCTGTACAAGACTCATCAGTTGCGGTAAAAATCATCGTCTCTTGCCTCGACAACCTTCTTTTAACACATGGCAAACCCTTCAACAAGTACCTTGAACTGTGTTCCCATGCTACACTGCCCTGTGATGTCTGGATCGTTACAGGAGCCCCAGTGCTCAGGAGGAGAAGCTGTAATAAAAACAGATGATCTCTAGCAATTAAAAACAACAACAACAGAAAATCTTAAAACAAACTCCCAGAACTATAAAAAAGTACTGCACGCAAAAAACCCAAAAAACCCAAACATCAAAACCCAACCAAAAATTATTCTCCTTGGAAATCTGCTCCTGTGTGGTGTATCCTCTTCTGCGTTGTAGCGACAGTCTCAAGTCATAAATTAGTTTAGTCTTCCATCAAATAACTTAAAGAACCAAAAAAGGAATTGTAGCAGACCAGTTTTGCCTGGCTCGATGCCAGTTAGCAGCCAGTTCATCTAGAGTCCCAGTCACACTGTTGAAAAGCTGAGCTAGGCTATCACATGGATGCTGGGGAAAAACAACAACAGAAATCATCTTCTCCCGGCTGTGCGGGGGGGTCTGGGAGAGGGCAGGCCCAGATGGGGCCGCGGGGTCCTACGAACAGCGAGCAGGATACACATCACGACTCGGAGGTGCGCCGCGTTCCGGAGACGCCAGCCCTGGTTTGTATTGCACAGGTAAAATGGAAGTTCCTCCCGACAGTCCCCACCTGCATTAGTGCTCTCTGCACATGGGTAAGTTCACAAAGGTGAAGACATTGAATTCTGTCATGATGGAGAAACACAGGAAGATGCCGTAAAGGGACAGGCACACACACCCTAGCTTCTTATCCAGCCTCCATTTGTTCACGTGGACGCCAAACACCTACGACAAACACAGAGTAAGCCAACCCAGCAGCCACACTCCTAACACCGGGCAAAAGCCCCTTCCCAACCACAGGAGCAGCAGGGTGACTGTCCCCTTGCTGACCGCGGTCACCCGGAGGCGAGCACGATGCAAGACCCGCAACAGGCGAGCTGGAGCCCACGGCAGAAGCAAATGCGTGCAGTCACACCGACTTAAATCACCTTGAGTCCTGGCCCAAGGGCCCTAAGTTTCTGCAGTGAGATTCTTACTGACAGGAACCATCCCACCTAACTAAACCAGAGACCTTTTCAAAGACCAGCTGCTTGCTGCTCCACCCAAAATGCTTCACGTGCCCCTCAGCACTGCTGTCTTGACCCACGCACCCTAAGGCTGTGCTTGGCTTGGCTTACTGTCTTCCACACGAATCTCTTGAAGGGTTAAATCCTCAAGCTTTGGAGTACTGTGCTAGTTTGAGCCCAGCTAGAATGTTTGGTGAGTAGAATTAGATGACAGGCTGTGAAAAGGAAACAGTGGTGATGTCTGCTGCACTCATAGGCTTGCTGAGATGGATAAGAACAAGAACATAAATATAGATTAGGGAGTCTCTCTCTGGGCTTTTTGGCCTGCACTTCTCTCTCTAACCTGTCTGACTAACCCATCTGCTTCCTAACCCCCCTGCCGACCCTCCAAACTACCTTAAGCATAAGGCAAAGTCTGGGGTAAGGTAGAGGAGTGGGGAGAAGGTGGGAGGGTGGCTGGGAGCCCCTGCTGGGGACTCAGGTTTCTGGGAGGGCTGCTGTGTTTCTCGGTTACTTTTTAACTGGTCTATAGCTGCATAGGTTGTAGCTACCTGCTTGCCTGTTGTGCTAAGCTGTCAGTGTAAAGCTTGACTCAATTTCCAGAGCCGCTGAGTCCAGCCTGGGTGATTTTCTTAAGTGTGGGGGGGTGGGGAACAGCCAAACCAGCACAAGTATGTTACATAAATCCTCTCCTCTCTTATCATTTCTAATCTGCTGTGCTGGACTTGGACAAGTCAGGGAGCACAGGACACTGATTTCAATGGAAACAGTGTCACACGCTAGCACTGTTCTGGTCTGTGCTGGATTTCAGAAGGCTCCCGAAAGAGGGCCAAAGCAAACTGTACAGCACTCTGTCCACCTGTTCAGCAGGAGAGTGAATCTCACCATACATCAAAGGATCTGCTTCAACTCTAGCATGAAAAACAACTGATTGTTACTAATGGTCCTCTCAGGCTTCTCCTGTGAGTCACAACCTGTGAGAGCCATCCTGCAACAGTGATGGCTTCTGCAAACTGCCAGAGACATATACAGTAGTAGTGACCACTGCTATCCCTTAATAACAGCCTGGGCAACCACTAGCACAGCTGGAGGCAAGACAGGAAAACTTCTATGAAAACCACTTTTGGCAATGGAGGACAAAGGACTATATACATACTGTGACAAAAACAGATGCCAGCAGGAGACCAACAGAATAGATAAGTCCTCTGCTGTTCAACCGAATCTGGAAAAGAAAGGAGTTTAGAAAGCCATGGCACAGGTTCAAGCAACAGCATTTCTCTCCAAGTCCTGGCCTGCAAAGTGCAGGACATGTAAAGTCACAGAATCACAGAATCAAGCAGGTTGGAAGAGACCTCCAAGCTCGTCCAGCCCAACCTAGCACCCAGCCCTGGCCAAGCAACCAGACCATGGCACTAAGTGCCCCAGCCAGGCTTGGCTTCAACACCTCTAGCCACAGCCACTCCACCACCTCCCTGGGCAGCCCATTCCAATGCCAATCACTCTCTCTGACAACAACTTCCCAACAACATCCAGCCTAGACCTGCCCTGGTACAACCTGAGACTGTGTCCCGTTCTTCTGTTGCTGCTTGCCTGGCAGCAGAGCCCAACCCCACCTGGCTACAGCCTCCCTGCAGGGAGTTGCAGACAGCAATGAGCTCTGCCCTGAACCTCCTCTTCTGCAGGCTGCACACCCCCAGCTCCCTCAGCCTCTCCTCACAGGGCTCTGCTCCAGGCCCCTCCCCAGCCTTGCTGCCCTTCTCCAAACACCTTCCAGCACCTCAACATCTCTCTGCAATGGAGGAGCCCAGAACTGGACACAGCACTGCAGGGGTGGCCTGAGCAGTGCTGAGCACAGGGGCACAAGAACCTCCCTTGTCCTGCTGCCCACACTGCTCCTGAGCCAGCCCAGGATGCCATTGGCTCTGCTGCCCACCTGGGCACTGCTGCCTCCTCTGCAGCTCCTCTCTACCAGCACCCCCAGGGCCCTCTCTGCCTGGCTGCTCTCAGCCACTCTGGCCCCAGCCTGTAGCGCTGCTTGGGGTTGTTGTGGCCCAAGTGCAGAACCCTGCCCTTGGCCTTGTTCAGTCTCATCCCATTGGCCTCTGCCCACCCATTCAGCCTGGCCATGTCCCTCTGCAGGGCTCTCCTACCCTCCAACAGCTCCACAGCTGCTCCTAGCCTGGTGTCATCTGCAAACTGATGCTGGACTCAATCCCCTGCTCCAGATCATCACTAAAGATATTGAACATAGAGTACATCACAACAGAAGGAACTCTCAAAGGTCACTTTTCCAACCCCCCTGCAGTCAGCAGGGACACCTTCAACTACCCTGATGTAGGGTAGGGTGTCCCTGCCCATGGCAGTGGGGCTGGAACTAGATGATCCTTTTGGTCTCTTCCAACCCTGACTGACTCTGTGATTCTACATTATGCTGCCCAGGAACACATCAAGGCTGATCTTGAAGGTCTGCAGCAATAGGGCCTCAACCACATTCCTGGGCAGCTTGTTCCAGTATTTCACTGCTCTCATTGTCAAGAAATTTCCTCCTGCTGTCCAGGCTAAATCTCCCCTGCTCCAGTTTCAAACCGTTGCCCCCATCCTATCACTCCAAGCCATTTTAAACAGTCATTCCCCAGCCTTCCTGTAAGTCTGCTTCAGGTACTGTTGTGGCTGTTACAATACTCTCTCTGGACTGAGCTTCCCAAGAACTGAAAGGTTTGAATTGCTGCAGGGTGTGAAGGCCAATTCTGGGGCTGTCTGCATAACTGAGGGTGAAAACTGTTAATGGAAACTGCAGGTTGTAGGTGGCAGGCAGGAGGAAGTGTATTTTTGCAGCTATGTCTCTAAGGCCACCACAGCTTCTGACACCAGTGCCAAGCAAACCTCAAAGCTGTGCTGAAATCAGAGCTGGGGTATAAAGACAGTGCCAGGTTCTGACCCAGAAGATGTTTTTCTTTGATACTCCACCCACATCATGTTTCCTATTACTCCAAGGAGCCAGGGCAAGCTAATCTAGGGGCTCTGTGCACACGTTACTGCTCCCTGGAGAGATGGACTGGTTCACAGTGCTTCATTCACTCCTGTGCATCCACTTCTCTTCTCCTGCTTCCACTAATGTGAATGGTCCATACCTGACAGCTAACCTGAATTTCCATTTCAGCTAATCTGAAATGAAAACACAAGCACTAAACTAACTTTCTGTAATGAAAACACAAGTTTAAAGTCACCCTCCCTGCTACCCCAAAATGAGCAGCAGCTGGCTTGGGAAGACAGATACAGTTTTACACTAAATTCCCATCTGGAGTTCAGTCAGGAATTCTGCCTGACCAATGCCAACATCTGTGAAAACTGTCAGCACAGAAATACATCCACTGGAAAGGAATTTACAGAAAAAGGAAGCAAAGGAAGCAGCTGGGATAATTTTAGCAGGGCAAATGTCTGAATTCAACCTGAAGCACAGTTGCTGCTTCTCACTTACATCAACAGCCTCTACAAAACCAGCAGAATTTGGGAAGAAGACCATTCCAAGGGCCTCGGTGTCCACTTTGCAGAGGATTCTGCTTCCAAAGAGAGGTGTTTGGGGCTGCTGCTTTAGGAGTCTCTTTGGAGGTCATTCAGGGCAATGAAAGTTGCTAGGGAGGATTACTCAGAAGTAGAAGGTGTATGCTATTTTCTACCACTTTATGAACATAAGAGGGATACAGGTCATAGAATCATAAAACAGAATCACAGCATGGCTTAGGTTGGAAGGGACCTCAAGGATCTGCCAGTTCCAAACCCCTGCCATAGGCAGGGACACCTCCCACTTAGAACAGGTCGCTGAAGGCCTCGTCCAACCTGGCCTTGAACACCGCCAGGGAGGGAGCAGCCACAGCCTCCCTGGGCAACCTGTGCCAGTGTCTCACCACCCTCACTGCAAAGAACTTGTTTCTAGTAAGGTCGAACTGTGCACACATGGCAACCCCTCCAGCAGCATCAGCACCACTCTGCCCTTGCAGTGGTATTGCTGTATTAACTCCAGGTTAACAGTGCTCGACTCAAGCTTAATTAGCAACGCACCTGGCCCAGCATCTGGCCCAGCTCCCAGTCTGTAGCAAAGCAATTAGCTATTCATTAACCTAAATAATAAGAATGTGTCTTTGTTCGCAGGATCTCAGAATGTCAGGAGTTGGAAAGGACCCAAAGAGATCATCAAGTCCAACTCCCCTGCCAGAGCAGGACCATACAATCTAGCTCAGGTCACACAGGAGCACATCCCGACAGGCCTTAAAAGGCTCCAGAGAAGGAGACTCCACAGCCTCCCTAGGGAGCCTGTGCCAGGCTCTGGGACCCTTACAATAAAGAAATCCCCCCTTGTGTTGAGGCTTGACTACTCCCAGAGAAAGGAAAGATTTCCTGGGAGGGGTGAAAAGTTCTAAGGTAATTTTCACTTTCCAGTGCTTGTTTTTTCTCAAAACCAAAACAAAAACCAAACAACAACCAAACAAACCATCCAAAAAACCCCAACAACACCAAAAACAATCGGAGCATTTGTTAGTGTCATCGCCTAATACCGCAGTCTGTCATGGGACAGCAGGCTTAAAAGCCTTCCACGTACATAGCAAAGAGTGGTTTCCTGGGGGAAGCAAATGCTAGCTCTGGAATGCACTTTGTCAGGAAGCTCATTTGGCTGAACTGGATATGTATCACAGCTGGACATTCTGGAAGAAAAAACATAATGCTTCGGGTTGAAAAACCCTCCTTGGTGAGCTCAAAGCACTGTAGAAGTTATGCGGAATTCCAGATGCTTCCAGCGTGGGTCAGGAGATGATGCATGCATGGCATCTCCCCCTGCCATGGAGCAGACAGAAAAGGCACAGAGGAGGACAAAGATAATAGGACAGAAGGGCTATAAAATAATGGGAAGTGAATGAAGAGTAACAGGAAGAGACTGATGTACACCTGACCCAAAAGCAGATTTGCTCTGCGATCGCTGGGAGACGGATTCCACAGCTGGGCGCTGAGTGTAACTCTGGATGCATGCAGGAGTTGCAGCATGTGTGCTGTGTAGTTACAATTTTGTGCACACAAATAGGCTGATCTGGTCTGCAGAGAGCTGCAGGAGCCCAGCTGTGCATGGGGCACTGCTTTTCTGGCACAGGCACCAAGTCTGACCTCAGCAGGCTTCTGCTCACGTGGACAATGGCAAACGTTCACGCACCGTGCCCGTGGTGTCTCTGCCTCATTTAAGACAGCCTTGGAGCAGGCTGATTTCCCCACAAAACACCTCCCTCATTGCAGATACAACTGCTGTTTGGAGTCCTCCAGTAAACCTTGCACTGGTGCTATAATCATAGAATTATAGAATTGTCAGGGCTGGAAAGGACCTCAAGGATAATCCAGTTCTAACCCCTCTCCCATGGGCAGGGACACCTCACGCTAGATCAGGTTGCTCAGAGCCACATCCAGCCTGGCCTTAAACACTCCCAAGGGTGGCGCTTCCACCACCTCCCTGGGCAACCTGTTCCAGTGTCTTACCACCCTCATGGTGAAGAACTTCTTCCTACCATCCAATCTCAATCTACTCACTTCTAGTTTTGCTCCTTAGGAGGATTCCAACCTCAGATCAGGCAGCAGCAACTTGACTTCCCTAATGCGCAGGTCACAGAGCACTCTCCTTTAGCAGAGCTGAGGGAGGCAGGCTTGAGCAAACAGCCTACAGCATGAGGTGTGAGCACACACATTCCCTCTATCAAATCTGCTACTGGACACTTTAAGCACATTAAGAGTAATCAGAGGATTTCTTGGGTAGCTGGAAATGGTTCCGATCCATCCCCAAACACTAATGAACAAGAGGACACTTAATTTGAGCAAACACTGCTATTACTTATCTATCAGCAACAAGGAGGCTGCACTGTTTCAGAGGAGAACATATTTCATGTTCCTACTCATGATTGCTGCACCAGAGAAGTTTAGGTTGGGTATCAGGAAGAATTTCTTTGCTGAAAGAGTGGTGAGTCATCGGAACAGGCTGCCCAGGGAGCTGGTGGAGACACCATCCCTGGTGTCTTTCAAGAAGTAGATGTGGCACTTTGGGACATGGTCTAGCGGTCATGGAGATACTGGGTAGAAGGCTGGACTTGATCTCAGAAGTCTTTTGCAGCCTCAATGATTCTATGATTCTAAGTTTGCTGCAGCTCTGCATGTTTTTGCGCTAATGGGTGCACAGCAGAGGCTGCTCATCAGAACAAAACAGCAAGTCTAACACATTCCTGATGGTTTCTCTTGCCTGCTAATGCCAAAGTTTTCCTAAAACCCCTTCCTGAATTGTTTTAGAATCACAGAATCATTAAGGTTGGAAAAGACCTTCAAGATCATCAAGTCCAACAATAACTCATCTATCATGACCACTAAACTGTATCCTGAAGTGGCACATCTACAGTGCTCAAACACCCCGAGGGACGGTGATTCCACCACCTCCCTGGGCAGCCTGTTCCAATGCCTAACTACTCTTGCAGGAAAGAAAATTTTCCTGATACCCAACCTGGATCTGCCCTGGCACCACTGACACTCATTTCCTCATGTCCTATCTCTAGTTACTTGGGAGAAGAGACTAATACTGACCTCACTACAGCCTCCTTTGGTGTCCACTCAGCCTTCTCTTCTCCAGACGAAACCACCCCAGCTCCTTCAGTGGTTTTGAGACGCTGTTCACTTATTTCAGCTGTCCTCTTGCCTTTTTCTGTATTTGAGTTTGGGATGAAAGTCTACAGCTTTGGGAATACAGTTTTTCACCAATGAACCGTTCCCACTTCTCTGATTGCCATCGCAGCCTGCCCTGCTTCTTACCGCAACTTCTAACCTTGAGCTCAGAAGATTCTGAAATCTGGTATGAAAGCTGAAGAAAAAGATGTTTCCATAATCTGTCAAATTCGTGTAGCAATCAGCCAGGCTGACTCCTCAGACCAATGGCTTTTCTCAGGGCACGTGTCCATGTGTAAGTCAAGGGACAACCGGGCCAGCAAAATGCTCAGAAGTCAGAGAGAGAGATGAGATCATTTCAGTTTTTAAGGAGAGAGCAGAAAAGGGGCCTCAGCTGGGGTCCTCCTAATTATGGAAGGAAAAACTCAGTTATCTGTTCACTCAAGAATAGGAAATGCTTCTTCCCCAGGAGAGAGCTGTCTGCAGATGAAGTACTCACTCACACTGCAAGGAGGAAGAACCAACACTCCCAAGCTCTCCTTTGAGGTTCGGCTTTTAGCGAGCAGCTAGAGCGAGGCGTAAGGACCCTGTTTTGACTGATCACACATGAAAAGTTTGTAAGCTCAAAGTCTTCTGAGTCTGAATCTGAACAGACACTACCTCCCCGCTCCTTGTGGAGCACACAGAAAGATGCCAGCTCCAGCTATTCCCACACAGCTCCTGCAGGCAATACGGAGCAGAGGCTGAAACTAAACAGCAGAGGAAAAACAATGGATAACAAAGCGATTCCATTTTCCAGTCCTTTTCTGGCAGTTGCTGAAGGGAAACCAAGGAGCTACTGACAATATTCAAACTGGTTTTGCCCCAGGGTCCAAATATGAGAGGAATTACCTCATTCAGGAATATTAGAAAGACTCTGCTATGTTTCCAGTCCCTTGGCTAAAAGAGCTGCAGGTGTCTTGCTTGGGGGATCATTCCCTGCAGGTCTTTGGGATCAGAATTAATTACTACCAAAGCTGCATTGCTGCTGCTGTGATATCAGCACATCATGCTGCAGATGCTAATGCGACAGCCTGCAAAGGGTCTGGCACCCTAGAGCAGGAGGAGCAACACCTAGAGTGAGGAGTGATGCTGTGGGAAACAGGGTCCCCTGCAGACGTCCAGGGTCACCGCCTTGCTACTGCCCCCAGTGTCTGCCCAAAGAACTGACAGATCCACTGAACCTATCCTCCCTTTTCTCTCGGAGGATTTAAGATGCTCTATATGTAGGTACCCTGGGCCAGAACGGGGCAGGGAACAGACAGACAGATGTTGGCTGTGAGGAGATGAAGGCCACTTTGTCCTAGCGTTGTAAGGTTTATCACAGTGCCTTGGAATTGAAACGGTGAAAAGCAAACTGGTCAGTGAGTAGCAAAGCAGTGACGCTTGCTGGCTCCATGTGTTCCTCCAGCATCTGCATCTGTCTCAATCCCCTGGTGTCTAACAAGGCTCCCTCTGGGGTTCCTCCTCCTCTCTCTGGCTGCCTTTTGTGTAGAAGCAATGCAGTGTCTCAAAGACTTCTGATTTATTGTTGGATTTTGCTGAAATTGGCTGGAGTTAACAGGCAGAGGAGCAGTGGGTCGGTCTATGATTGCAGTCCCAAATGCTGATGTGAACAAACGAACCTGTCTGGTCATCCCCAGCCTCAGCTCCTCCTGGCTGACGTCTGGTTTACAGCTTTGCATCCAAAAAGAGATTCCAGAGGGAAGCAATTAGAAAGAAGACACAGAGCAAATGTCCTTCCACTCTGGATTCGCCAGAGCCAGTGGGGAAGGATGCTTTCAGGATTACAGTGTCAGCAACACGTCCAGCAGTCAGAGCTGGGAAAGAGGAGAAAGTGAACTCTTTCGAAGGTCTGTCTGGGTCCACAGGGATGCTGCCTTTTCTCTGAAAGTCCTGCTGGCATGCTAGATTAGCTATGGTTGATAACAGAAGGCCAGAGCTACAGCAAGAGGGTGGCCAAGTGACCTCTGAGTAGTGGAGAAGGTCCAGTGGGAGGCACAGAGGAACTCAGAGATAGTGCCTGGACATTAATGGGTGTCCAGAAATAACAAGGACTCTTACAACAACAAAGATAATTGGGCTAGGGATTGGACACTGTAGAAACAGAAGGGATCTGATGTGGAAGCTATTTGACAGTAACTAGATCTGCCTTTTGGTGGGAAAGGTGTCAGTGGCCAAACTCCAGAAGTGTGGGACTGACAAATGAGTTGAAGGAAAAGGCTGAGTGCAGAGAAGGAGCTTTTCTCCTCTGCCTCAGTACTAACATGTTCCTGGAGAAGTGTGAGATGGAGCATTCTCTGGCTTAGGCTTGGACTAGCTCCAGTCAGCACTGGGAGCAAGAGAATAAAAATCCAGCTTTGCACATGGATGATCACACTGAGACAGACCTGGTTTGTGGCCAGAGACATACAGAGGAGAGACATGGTGAATGATGTCAGGGGCCAGTGATCTGCAGCACACAGTGACGGCTCCAAGCACTGCCTGGTGTGCCAGCTTCCCACACCACCTCATGTGGGTACAGCCCCCCCTGCTCAACCTGTCTCTCAAGCCCTGAAGGCTCCATTTCTGGTGTACCCACATCCCCCAGGGACATTTTAAGTACAGAACCAGAAGAAGGTAACTTCCTTCTCCAAAACAGATGACAAGTGCTTCCAAGATGCAGCCTGAGAAGCAAAGGATGGTTTTCCATTCCTTGCTTGCAACAAGAAAGGAAGAATCAAGTAAACAACAAGCTGAAACATCCACCAACAATGGGCCTGGGAAAGAGTCAGTTACTCAGCGCTGGTGAGACACATCTGGAGTGCCTGGTCCAGTGCTGGTCTCCTCCATACAAGGAAGATATGGACTTCCCAGAGCACGTCCAGTGAGGGCCCCCAAGGATGATTCAAGGGAATGTCACATCTGACATACCAAGAGGCTGAAAGAGCTGGGGTTGCTCAGCCTGGACAAGACTCAGAGGCTTACTGATGCACAGAAATAGATGACAGCAGAGGATAAAGTGCAACCAAACCCTTCAGAGAAGCATCCACCCAGAGGACAAGAGGGCCACATGCACCATTTCAGACACAGAAACTCCCTTAAACATGAGAGTACTTTTTTACTGTGGGAGTGGGCAAACACTGGAACAGGCTGCTGAGAGCAGCTGTCCAGGCTTCATCTTTGGAGGATTTTGGGACCCAAATGAACATGGTTCAAGCATCCAAGCTCCAGCAGACCCTGCTTAGAGCAGCAGCCTGAGGACAAGACAATCTTGCCAACCTCAACAGTTTTGTGATTCTCCAGTCTTCTAACTTTGCATTCACTCAGTCATTGTAAAAGCACAAATCTTTCCTGTCCTGCCCTGCTGTCCAGCTAACAGCAGCAGTGGGAGTTCAAGGCATCTTTTGCTCTTCCTTCTCAGGAAGGAGCTTGCAACACCTTTAGGGAAGGAGTCTTTCTATCATTTGGGAAGCAAAGTATGGCTTTCCTTTTTGTTGAATGATGTAGTGTGAGGTGTCCCTGCTCATGGCAGGGAGGATGGAACTGAGTGACCTTTGAGGTCCCTTCCAACCCTGACAGTTCTGTGATTCCCAAGCAGGAAAGTTCTGCAGTGCTTTCTTACGATGGTCATACTCTGAAACATCATTACTTAACAGTGTCCTTCACCTTCCACCGTGCTAAGAGTCGAGTAACACTGCAACTTTGTTACCAAAAGCTGTAGAGTTCTCTATGTTATTTCATTTCCATGTACCTGCTGATCCCAGGATCATTCCCCTTATTTGGAATCTATCCAGTGCATGACAACTGCTCTAGTGAGTTAGCTCATTGCAGCTGCCTTTGAGGAGGAAACAGAAGTGCTTATCCTCCACAGGACGGAGGATGTCCAATCACAATTATATCATAGCAGAGCAAAACTGTTACTGTTCAACTGTCACTGGAGTTATTGCTTTAAATTTGATAGACAGAATTTTGGACTTGTTTTTCTTTTCCCTAAGCAGATCTGTTTTGTTAAAAAAACCTGAAGTGAATAAATGCAGGACTTACATATGATCCATAATTCACTGCTAGGGTCTGCAAAGCCCACGGGAGGCCCAGGCCAATCAAAATATCAAACACATTGCTTCCAATGGAGTTGGACACAGCCATATCCCCCATACCTGCAGGGATGCAAACCAGGCAGTCAGACATGGCTCATGACTTGAAAAACAGGAACGCTTTAATCAGAGCTAATCCAATTTCCATCAGTTAAGACAAAGACTTAAGGGAGATCCCTGTCACCCCATCCCTTCCCTTTCCTCTTCCAACCCTGTGATGGGCAGGGCAAAGGGCTGAATCCACCTTGTAGGACCATTTGAAAACTTCCTTTAACTAATCTGCTGCTGAGCAGAGCTTGGCCACTGGCTGTGACCTGCCAGTGCTCTTGTGACGTGACAGAGGGGCTTTTGCTGCTTTACTGTAAGCACAACACCTGAGCTTCTCTACTGGACTGCTTAGATGAGGTCTTTGGGTAGTCCTTTAAGTACCCAGCTGTTTCAGTGAAGAGCCACTGGTTTTGCTCCTCAAACAAGTACTGACAGCTTCCTCTTAAAGCAGCTGTTGCTGGAGTCAAAAGGTGAGGGGAAGAAAGTTTTCCTTAACAACAGCATCTTGCACGTCCTCGTAGCCCTTGATGGCATGTTCCAAACAAGTCTGTAACACAGTTAAGAGAAACTGCTGCCATTTGAGGAAGGCTTGAAGCTGGTAACAGCACCTAAAGTTGTTCCACACTGTCATCAAGAGGCTGCTGGCTGCTCTCTGCAATAGCAACCTAATTCCTTCTTTGTTCTTATTTTAAACATCACCCTCAGGAAAAGGGCTCTGTCACGTTCTCACGTCACAGACACCTCTGTGCCACCTGACGTGGAAGAAGACACAAGGAAACACTTCCAGAGCAGCGTGGCACCTGTGTGCTGAACCCACCTTGCCTTGCTACGATCAGGCTTGCCATGCAGTCCGGCACGCTGGTCCCAGCTGCCAGGAAGGTGATGCCCATGATCACGTCTGGAATTCCCAGTGTGTAACCAATGATTGTCACCTAAGGAGGAGAAATAAGCTGTCAAGATGCTTGCAGGACCACACAGCTGCATGGTTGCTCAGTGGAAACTCAGACTGTCTTTAAGGAGAAGCAAGGACAGGATTCTTTGGTGTGTTCATCACCTGGCCTGCTATGTACTCTCTTCACACCTTCCTCCAGGAAGGCCAATAGGCCTAATACATGTCCTGGCTTGCCCCTCCCTTCTGCTGAAGGCAAGGCCAGGAGGAAAACAAGGGCTTGGGCCATTATGTCCCCTCCCAAAGTGATAAACAGGTGCCCACAGGTGTTTATGCAATTGTGAGTGTCTTGCCCAAATAAGGGTAAGCAAGCTCTGGGGTCACCTAATATGGTCAGTTTGGCAAATGCCATTTTGGTTGGTGAATCTCTGTGGCCAAAGGAGCCTTTGCACTCGGGCAAGTAATATAAATGGAGCTAAGCTGCAAGCAGTGGACTCTGCTCTGACAACCTGCTCTGCTCTGCCTCATGCTTCAGACTGGCTTAGCTTTTACGTACAAGCTCTGACTACCTGCAAACTTGCTGTATCTCAGGTTCACCAGAAGGCATTAAGTGCCTCCTGACGTGGTGAGAAGTGCCACTGACGTCGTGCCCTCTGCACATGTGCAAGAGATCCTGCCTGCACCTCTGCAAACCTCCATGCCAAGTCTGGAGTCCAAGAGGAATCAGGATCAGAGATCATCTGCCACTTTCCAGAACCCTGTTAGAGCCTGGGATGATCTAGAAGCCTCTCAATGGCTATCAAGACATTGACAGAACTCCCTTCAGGTGTTTGAGCACTGCCTGGAAAGTGTAGTTAGCCCCGGGAATCAAGAGATAGTATTTTGTGAGTAAATATCCACAGGCCTCTCTACAACTGGCTTCTATTGTGCCTTATCAGAAAGACTGGCCGCAAGATTCTCTCTCCCAGAGTTTAAGGCTTGCTATGTTGCTGCTAGTTATTTCTGGAGTGTTCTGGAGGCCCTGTGGTCCCCTCTGTGTAACACTTTCCATGACCATGCACAGAGCCCGTTTTCAAACTGTGGTGAGATTGCTAAACAGCCAAACTAATAAACGACATTACTCTGGGACAGATCCCACACGGACTGTCTCAGCCTTCCAGCCACAGTTTTCCTGACACTAACCTGGAAAAGAGAACAGATGGAAGCCCACTACCTTGTCTACCAGTTTCCTGATCTTGGCTGAAGTTTGTAGGCATCATTATAAACAAAGATTAACTGAGGAGGCACCAAAGCAACCTCGTGTTTGATTATGCTATGACAATGCTATACCTGCAGCCACATAGCCCCACGTGGCAACAAACAATTCTTATGGGCAAAGAGGAGACATCTTTAATTTCCTCTCCTTTTGGCCATGCAGTCCATGACACATTAGTGCTCTTCCAATTGGCTAGTGTGTTTGGATTTTGGATGCCTTTGTCTAAGAATGTCCATTTCCTATTAGCCACATTTGATTGCTCTGCTGAACTCTCTGCAGCACACTCCCAGAAATGTGAATCGTATGTCTGAAGTGGCACAGTGACCCCACAGCCCTGGTAGTTCAACCATGGAAAGACAGGAGATCTTTTTCCTCCAGAAACACCTCCTCCTAGCAGATAAACAATGGAAGAAAACAAGTAACTGCCTATTTCCTGTTGAGAGTAGCATGAGTCATGAAACCAAAGTAAAATAAACCCCCCTTTTCTCTAACTGCTTTGATCAGTTCAAGAGGAAAACCCTGGCATTCACTTCTGCATTTAGTGCAAGGATGAATTCTGAAGCAGTGACTCCCCAGAGGCCAGTGCTTTGGAGAGGTATCTCCAGGCTCTCTGGATCACACACAGAGGCAGAGCATGAATCATGCACTGTCACAAGTGCAGCGGGCTCCCTTGTTAAGCCATCTGATGCCAATGGCCCACCAGTGTCAGAGTCTACTTCAGAGTACAGAGCACTCCAGAAGAAACACAGCCCATGCTGCAGTATTGCCTCAAACCTAGCGAGCAAGCCTCACACTTTTCACCCAACGTTTGTAATGCAGCCTGCAGTAAGCTAACTGGCTCAGTGACCCACCCACTACACAAAGCCCTCCTGTGAGCAGCTCACCTGTGCTTGGATTTCCTCGTGTTCATTTTTATTTATCCCTTCTACCTTTAGAATAATGAGGTAGAATGAAGTTCCTGTTGGCTGGAGCAGCTGTGCAAGAACCTGGCTGAATGTTGTGCTTTTGTTCATGCTGAGTTCAAAGCCTTACTGCTCACAACTCTGTCTCTTCAGCTAGCATGCTCCAAGAAAAGGAAGAGCTATTGAGGTCACATTCTTAGCAGCACCAGGCTCTCTTTTCACTGCCCTGCATATCATCGAGGTGTTAAACTGGTGTAAGGGTTCAAAATCTGTGTGAAGTTCCAGTGCTGGATCACGTTCAAAGGCCATGGCTACTGGCCCCTAATTTTCTTCTCTGAGTGTGGACAGGCCTAGTGCAAATGGAAGCAGACTTCATGGTC
This sequence comes from Pogoniulus pusillus, assembly GCF_015220805.1. Taxonomy (NCBI): domain Eukaryota; kingdom Metazoa; phylum Chordata; class Aves; order Piciformes; family Lybiidae; genus Pogoniulus; species Pogoniulus pusillus. The sequence continues at coordinate 42,776,089 of NC_087270.1, forward strand.
CTTATCTAAAGCTTTAGGCATACAGAGACTTGTACACATCCCTAAGCTGACAAAACCTACTTTCTGTTGCCTGCCCCAGGCTGTGGTTTCTGCTCCAGCTGGCACTTACCATCCACACCATCATGTAGGAGAAAGCAGCAATCCAGAGGGTAGAGGAAGCAAAGGTAACCATGAACCATTTTTCCAAGTGGGGTTTGTTACAGTTGGGCACTGTGAAGTACAGGACAAAACTCAGTGGCCATGTGAAGAGCCACTTTAAGATTTCTATCTTGCCAGCTGTAAAACAAAAGGGAAAATAAAGGGTGAAACAATCACAATTCTTGCCTCTTCTGGTCCAGAATGTTTTCATTTTAGGGTAATAGGAAGCTGGCAAAAAGAAGATCTCCATCCTACAGGCACAGTGCTCAGCCAACCAAGGCATGTACAAGTCACATAGTTGTTCTGACTTTCTAAGCAAGAAAAGGGAGAAGACACCATGGCTGTGCCTAGTTAGCAGCAGCAGCAAGCAGAGGCACCCAGCACCTCCTTTTCTTCCTGCTCCACATCAGCACCACCACCGCCTTGTCTCTGCTAGCACCACACCTTCCCACTCAGGTAAGAGCACACTTCATTTCCCAGCAAAGGCAAGGCCTAGACACAGGAACATCTGGCCTGCATTACAGCACCTTGCCAGCAGCCCCTTCATCCTCAGCTTCCTCTGCAGTCAGCAGAGAAAGAAAGATCTGTCCAGGGGATGACCCAGCTTATGGGGGTAGGAACGCACCCAGTGGAGATTGCTGCCTCTCCCCTCTGACTGCAACAGCAGCACTGGGTCAACACATGAGCCACAGCAGAGGCACCTGAAGCCCAGGAGTCTATATCCTGCTGCTTCCCAGTCCCTCTTGTCTTTTCACTTGTGACCACAAACCACACTACGAGGTGCAGGCTGACGGAGCCCCGAGAAACCCTTCTACCTCAATGCACATCTGCGATGCTTTCTGGCATACCCAAGCTGAGTTTTGTTTTCTGGAACAACACAAACCCAGGTGCTTCTTACTGGGCAGGTCAAAAGGCGTGTACGGCCCCCCATGGTCCTCCTCATCGTCATCCTCTTCCTCATCATTTTCGTTGTTCTCGTTGTCCTCATTCTCGTTCTCTGTCTCGTTCCCAGCCTCGGCTACGTCCTCGTCCCGCCGCGTGCCGTTCACGCCCCGCTCGGCAGCACTGCTGGGGCCCGTTCCGTTCTCCACCACCTGCTTGACAGGTATTTTGATGGCTACTTCCGACTCGCCGTTGGTGTAAGTCCTGCTGTTGATCAGCCTTTGTCTCTGCAAATACAGGCACAAACTCTTGCTGAAAGACAGATTTCTTTCCTTAGGAGACAGAAACGTGCTGAGTTCTTTCAAGCAGGGAAGAGGTGATGCTTGCTTGGGGATGACCAGATAAATCTCACCTCACTAAATCTCCTCCACGGGAGAAGAACCTCTGGCTGGAGAACCAACTGCACAAGTAGTACAAAAGGCCAGGGTCAGACTCAGTGCAGACACCCTGGAGCACTACGTTATTTAATGAGCGCAAGTGATATTCATGCCAGATGAACGCAGGAGGCACCTCCCGCTGCAGCTAACAGCTGCAGCTAACACAGCCACGACTTGAAACTTGCTCTGCTAAAACCTCCATGGGGACAGCTAGCAAGGGGTGATGTAACCGAGTCAGTGTCAGAAGAATGAATCTGGGAAAGTGGCACCAGGGATCCAGAAGAAACACAAGAGCTCCATTTCAGCCCAAACACTGCTAGAGGAAAAGGCAACTGTAGGAGGAGAAGGGGAGGTATGGGGAGAGAAAGAGCCATACCTCATTGATGAGCATGCGGCTGGCCATGGAGAGCCGTGTTTTGGGAGGGAAGTGGCTGGTAATCATGATGCGGAGCCCAGCCTCAGAAAAGGAAAGCTGGTGTGGGTAGGCAGACAGCAGCTCATCCACCATAATCACTGAGGCTTTACGGTGGAAATTTCCTGCAGCCAAGGAAGAACGAGAAACTGAGGTCTTCTGCCAGCAGCCTCCCTCTCTGCCCCACCTGGCTTTCAGAGTAATAGATGTGTGGGTTTCAGAAGTGCTTTTAAGCACCATTCCTTCAGCTGCTGTCATTCAAGAAGTGCCTCCTTTGTCCTTATTTTCTGTCTTTACATGCTCTACATTTCTGTCTTTAAATGAACTGGCAAGACAGTACCTCCACTGGTGCTCATGACAGAGAATTACAGCTGCTCTGCACAGTTCATCACAGGCCTGCATCAGGCAGATCACTGCTTCCACAGCAGCTCCACTGCCAAGGCAGAAATGGTGCTGCAGTGAAGCTGCATTAATTCTGCTGGTAGGATCTGCACTCCTGGGAGGATACTGGCCTCACCCACCATTAACTGCACATGATGGCGAGGAAATCGTCGCTGTGCCCCTCCAAGATACCAGTGAAAAGCAGGTTCCTGCACCCTGGGATTGCAACTCATAGCTGGGAAGTGCCATCAAACCTGGCAGCAAGCTCATGTGGCAGTCTGTGGGGTGTAACCCACAGTGCGGGACCAAGGAGCAAGCAGACAGGGGTGGGTACCTGCATCACACTCCAGCTGGGGCACAGTGCCAGTGTCTACTACCTCTGGAGTGGCACAGTGCCAGCGTCCATCCTTTATGCATGCAGATGCCACTTTGTACTGAGAATTCTGGCCCAGAACTGGGACTTGGAAGCAGGGAAACCTGAGCTCTTCCCAGACACATCTGCTTTGATTTATTAGAATCAGTGCTGAACACTGGCGAGTGGCTCACAGGAACGCTATTTACTGCCATCACTATTAGTCTCACAGCAGAGTATCTCCTCAGTTTGGGTTTCTTCTGATGGAGAAGACTTCCATGGATTAAGGTAAGTAAATAGGATCATCCATATTCAACAAACTCAAAACAGCCAAGCAGCCTTTCCTTGTGGCTTCTCTCATGCTGGCATTTCCTGCATGGCACCGAAGGGGAAACTGCCCCAAACACAGAAATCCTTCTGTTTGATTCTTTTTGGTCACCTGTTCAGAAAAGGCCTCAGATAACAAAGAGTAGCATCTGAACCCCCCCCAGCAGTGTCTGAACCTGCTGCACTGGGTGCTGCTTGTGACCCCATGCTACTGGCTGGTGTGTGCAGCAGTGCCTCCCGCCTGCCTGGGCCTCCAGTGGCCTACTGCCAAGTAAACACAGGAACAAGCTGCAAGAAAACGAAGCAATTCTTTCACCTTCCTTCCTCGAGCAGTTTGAGTAACACCAGTGTCCCAAAACAAGAAGTTACCAGCAGCTCAGCCACGTCATACAAAGAAGCACTCTGGGGGGACTTAAACCAAATCCCACAGTCAGCACTGCCTCACTTGTGCTAAGCCCTGGGGCCAGTGGGTAAAACTGACATGACTAAGGCCTGAGTTCTGGCTGAGTTTCACCAGTCTGGCTTTACTGGTACAGACTGCTGTCACCTTGCCAGCACTGCTCTGCTGTTGAGAGCCCCAGGCTAAGGATAGCTGTTCCCATAAACCCAGCTTCCTCAAATCAGTGTGCACAGCACCCACAAAAGCCTTCCCTCAGCAATGGGGCAGTAAAATGGTAGCTGGCCTCAGCTCCAGCAGTCTGAGGTTAGCAAATAAATCCATCTACGTTTCCTCTTTTCTTCCTTACATGACTGCATCTCTAAATCTTCATACAGATAGGTCCATACAAATCACAAGCACTTCCTGCACAAGCTGTTGGCTGCTGCAAAGCTAAAATAATTATCCTCTGCAAATACAGACAAGATTGAAAATGCACACATCAGTTCTACTCTGAGGTCACAACTTAGAACGATTTTTGATGGAAGGGACCTCAAAGCTCAGCCAGTTCCAAACCCCTGCCATAGCCAGAGACACCTCCCACTAGAACAGGTCACTCAAGGTCTCATCTAACCTGGCCTTGAACACCTTCAGGGAGGGAGGAGCCACAACCTCCCTGGGCAACCTGTGCCAGTGTCTCACCACCCTCACTGCAAACAACTTCTGCCTAACATCCACTTTCAATCTCCCCTCTGACACTTCAAACCCATTCCTCCTCATCCTTTCACTGCCAGACCTTGTCAATAGTCCCTCCCCAGCCCTCCTGCAGCCCCCTTCAGATACTGGAAGGCCACTGCAAGGTCTCCTCAAAGCCTTCTCTTCTCCAGGCTGCACAGCCCCAACTCTTGTAGCCTGTCCTCATAGCAGAGCTGCTGCAGCCCTCTCAGCATCTTTATGGCCCTTCTCTGGAGTACTGTGTCCAGTTCTGGGTCCCCAAGTCCACAGAACTGCTGGAGAGAGTCCAGCCCAGGGCCACAAAGATGCTGAAGGGAATGGAACATCTCTCTTATGAGGAGAGCCTGAGGGAGCTGGGAGAGAGATGTGCTGCTGGGAGAGGAGGAGGCTGAGAGGTGACCTCCCATTGGAATGGGCTGCCCAGGGAGGTGGTGGAGGCACCGTCCCTGGAGGTGTTCAAGAAAAGCCTGGATGAGGCACTTAGTGCCATGGTCTGGTTGACTGGCTAGGGCTGGGGGATAGGTTTGGACTGGCTGCGCTTGGAGGTATCTTCCAACCTGGTTGATTCTATGAGACTGGAAAACTCTCAGCAATGGTTATCAATGGGTGCAGGTGAGTGCCAGGAGGCTGGGGCCAGGCTCTGCTGTGGGATGCCCAGGGACAGCACAAGGGGCAATGGATGGAAGCTGAGGCACAGGAAGTTCCATGGAAACATGAGGAGAAATTTCTTCACTGTGAGGGTGACAGAGCCCTGGCACAGGCTGCCCAGGGGGGTTGTGGAGTCTCCCTCTCTGTAGATATTCCAAACCCACCAGGATGTGTTCCTGTGTGATTTGGTACAGGAGATCCTGCTCTGGTAGGGGGGTTGGACTGGGTGAGCTTTGGAAGTCCCCTCTAGTCCCTGACATTCAGTGACCTGTGATTCAATCTACTGCTGCTGAGTGATGAGGCAGGTGAAGTGTTTTTTAAGCTGGAGAAACACAATCATTTTAGTATGGGAGCAGAGGGCAGCCAAAGTGAAAGACCATTTACATGGACAAGTTGTGCACCTTCAAGACAGCGTGTGAAGGAAGAGAAAGACCAACACAGTCTCCACCCTCCCCCTCAGTGGAGGGAAGTGCACACTAGTTCTAAGTAGGGCTCTCTTCCCTGCTCACTTCGTGTTGTTTTGGAATGGAGTTACATTTAACTGGAGGTACTGCATGGAAATTGGCATCCAGAGAGGCTGTGGAGTCTCCCTCTCTGCAGATATTCAAGAGCCATCTGGATGCATTTCAGTGTGATCTGCTATGGGTGATCCTGCTCTGGCAGGGGGGCAGGACCAGAGGAGCTTTTGAGGTGTCTTCTAGCCCCTGACACACTGTGATTCTATCATCTTCAGTGCACAGTAACAGCTCCTGCCAGAGGACCTAGAATGGCACCTCTGTAACTCCCTAAGTAGCCTCTAGGCAAGTTAAGCATAAAGCTGGAGGTGTACTTTCAATCAGGCACCTGTCCAGCAGCAAGAATTACCCAGAGGAGGCCTGAGCTGCCTCCAGTGTCGAAGGATGTAGCAACTGGGGTCATCGCAGAATGCTAGAGGTTGGAAGGGACCTCCAGAGATCATCCAGTCCAACCTCCCTGCCAAAGCACAATGCCCTAGGGTTTTGCACAGGAATGAATCGAGGTGGGTTTGGAAAGTCTGCAGAGAAGGAGACCCCACAACCTCTCTGGGCAGCCTGCTCCAGGGCTCTGCCACCCTCACTGTAAAGAAGTTTCTCCTCATGTAGAGGTGAAACTTTCTATGTTCCAGTTTGTAGCCATTGCTCCTCGTTACTGTGGACCACCAAAAAGACACTGGCCCCATCCACTTGACACCCACCCCCAGATACTTATCATGCTGTACTCCCAGGAACAGCAGTCCTGGGCATAGAATAGAATCAGCAAGATTGGAAGAGACCTCCAAGCTCATCCAGTCCAACCTATCACCCAGACCTATCCAATCAACTCGACCATGGCACTAAGTGCCTCATCCAGGCTTTGCTTCAACACCTCCAGGGACAGCACATCTGGCAGGGGACACAGAATTAGGCTAGATTTAGACTGGATAGTAGAAAGAATTTTTTTACAGTGAGGATGGTGAGACATGAGAAGAGGTTGGCCAGAGAGGGCACAGGTACCCTCACCCTGGAGGTGTTGAAGGCCAGATTGTTGGGGCCTTGAGCAATCTGATCTAGTGGCGGATGTCCCTGTCAGTGTCCAGGGGGCTGGAAGTAGATGATCTTCAGGAGTCTCCTCCAACCCAGCCCACTGGATGAATCTCGAGAAGGGCCACCTCCCCGACGGCTTGCTGGCTGAAGAGACAGCAGCAGCCCACGTGGCAGACCTGCAAACATCCAGGAGGTGACTTACTGGAACCGTTACCTCTCTTTAGCAACACCACCGTGGCGTCACAGTTGCTGCTGTCATCCATCTCCGTGGTGTTCGCTAAACCATTCACCATGCTGGCAGAGCCTTTCGTCTTCCTCTCAAACAAGTGATGGATGGTAGAGTTGTACCTGAGCAGACAAAACAAACTCCAGGTGTACATTTGCTTCTTCTATGGGGGTTTCTTGATGCTCTGCCTTTCCTATGCTCATTATGCGTGGTGCAGCTATGGAAGGGAATAAAATCCCTCTGTCTTCAAGGAGATCCAACCACAGCATGCCAGAACTTAGAATCACAGAATCAGTCAGGGTTGGAAGGGACCACAAGGATGAACCAATTCCAATCCTCCTGCCATGGGCAGGGACACCTCACACTAGATCAGGCTGCCCACAGCCTCATCCAGCCTGGCCTTAAACACCTCCAGGGATGAGGCTTCCACCACCTCCTTGGGCAACTCCTTCCAGGGTCTCACCAAACTCTTGCTGAAGAACTTCTTCCTAACATCCAGTCTGAATCTGTCCATTTCCATCTCTGTTTCATTCCCCCAGTCCTGAGAGCCTAAAAGATCCCTTCCCAGATTTCTTGTAGGCCCTCTTAAGATACTGGAAGGCCACAATAAGGTCACCTGGGAGCCTTCTCTCCAGACTCAATGCAATCTCTCACTACCCAGAAGGCTATGAAAGATACAAGACACGAATTCTAAACTCCACAGATGCTTATGTATGAGGTGGAATTCACATTCTGTATAGCAAATAACGATTCCTTGTCATCACTCAGGCTTGGGTTGTTCCCCTCACATAACCACACCTGAGCATGAGCATCATTTGACCTGTGAAAACCTACCCCAGAAACAGCACCCCATGCGGTAAGTTCTGTCTCAGCTTTAGGGAGAAAATAACAACATCCTTTGTTTCTCATTTCAGTCAGAGTAGCCAAGAGCTGCCACAAGCACAAGGGAAGTATCTCACTGTGATACTCAAAGGCAAAGGCAGACCACTGTGAACACCTGGCTGAGGTGCCTCAGCAGACCAAGCACCTCTCCAGCTATATCCAAACATCTCTTTGCACTGCAGCATTGCTTGCAGAAAACAAATAAAGAACCCCCTTCTAGATTCAGACATTACAAATACCTGTTTTGCTGGTTGGTTGGAGCTACCTGCCACATTAAAGATTCCTCTTATTAGAAAGGGAAGGAGATGAAGTCTGACTTGTGTTCCTTTCAACCCTGCCTGTTTTGCTGTTCTCACCAAGAATTGTGCTCTCACAATATTGAATCTATTCATCATTTCAAAACAAAGCTCTACTCTCACTTGCTGAGAAAGGCCACTGGTGTGCTTGGCAGCTGGCAGGTTTTGTTGAATGTTCCAGTCTAAATTCAGGTTTCCCTTCCACTAGCTTTTAAAAACAGGGCAGAAGGAGGGGAACCAAGCAGCAGAATAGACATGCCTTGCTAGCATGGAATTACATGAAAGAACTTACACAGCTCAGGTGCTCTATAAAATCAGTGTTGGCTCAGCTGTAGTTTTATCCTAGGTTTCCAAGCAAGCAAGAACAAATTGCAGTAGAGTTCTGCACCCATAAAAAGTAGACTGCAATTACCAGTCAGAAGAGGCTGCTCTGGTGGTGACCAGAGGCATATTCAGTTGTCTGCCCTGCTCTGCACCGATTTGCTGCATTAGCCATGGTTGGTTCACACAGGGCACGATCCACCTTTAGAAACCTGATCCTCAGATCTGTACTACAGGGACAAGCAGCCTCTTCCTGCCTCCTCAGGGTAAACTACAGCTAAGTACATAACAGGGCAAGATGCTTTAAGCCTTGCTTCTGGAGGTGGTCCTGGCATACAAGCTGGGTGATGCAGTGGAAGCCCTGCCCACAGCCTGTGGCTCTACAGTTACCTTCCCAACCTCTGAAAAAGCTCTGGAGCAGGAGCGTTACACAGTCTAAACACATCTGACTTACTTCATGATGATGATGTAGATGATATACATCAGCACCAAGACTAAGGACTCCCACCTGTGAACAAGAATGACAAAGAGAACACATAAGAGCAGGGCACAGCAGCCTGCAGCTCGAGTTCAGCCACTCCCCTGCTGTTGCACCACAAGCCCCTGAAAAGGCTTTGACCCTCCTGGGCCAGTTCTGCACACCTCTAGGAAAGGGGACACAGAAGGAAATGGCTCACACACTCACGTGTGATGCCTCCTTTGTATTCTCGACTGCTGCTCTGGTTTCACTTGGCCAGACAAACCTGTCAGCTAAGAACAAGTGACTAAACCCAGCAGGTCAGTGAACAAACCGCACACCCACGAGCACGGATGCTTCCACAAGGACAACACTTGGTGGAAGCTGTGGCAGTGGGAGGGGAGCACCACTGTGTCCTGCCTTTATAGGTGCAAAGGAAGTTGCTTGGCTTTTTAAGCAAGCTGCCACACTGATCCTGCCTAGACAACCAGAACAAGGAGCAGCTGCTCCTTTGCTACTCCTGCTGCACAATCACAGAGAATGGCAGCAGGCAGCACCTCACACCTCCGACTAGATACTGTCAGGAGTTTTCTGCACCATTTCTGTGCCAAACTAATGAAATTCCCGTGAAAACAAAATTGTATCTGATTTCTACAACTTGTTTCTAGGTAACCACTTTCATTTGAACAAAATGCTGGTCTATGCATAGTTCCCTGGGGCAAACTTCTCTAGTCCTTGTGGAAATGATCCATTATGAGATTGCTACCAGCTGAAACTCAAGGGCCATTTTCACCTTAGGGATTTGAGACCAACCATCTCCAAACCTGTTCCCTGCTTCTGGGCAGTTCAACAGCCAGCCTCTGCACTGATGTGTTTTAGTTGAAGGGCACACCCAAATACAATCGGGCCTCGAGTCAATTTGAGTTAAAAAAAAACCCAACAAGCCAAGTTAAAACAAGGCTTTGCAAAACGGTGTTTCAGAAACCCTGCTCTGAAATGACACAAATCCTCCAGCAGAACAAGATCAAGCAAACATGCAACCCAAAGAGCCTGACTCCCTCTAGTGCTTGTAATCCAAATAACCCCGGCTGTGAGTGAAATCAAAGCCACCACTGTCACTCACCGGCCCTCAGGTGTTGGCAACACCACCGTGAAAGCAAAGCAACTAAAAGCACACTCTGAGAAGCGTTTGAAAGCCCTCCGAGCCTTCCATACCAACTGCAGTACATCGAAGCACGTCCACGAGGATACTAACTTTTCTTTTGTCTCCTTTAAACCAGTCCTTCTCTTCTTAATATTTATTGCCTTAGGAGCTTCTGCTTTTCAGGTGGTTAAAAACCCAGCTGCCAGAACACAGTTGTTTGTGATGGCTGGCAGCTGACAACTACGGCATGCTAGCAGCCCAGCAGCAGTCTCTGCCTCTGCTGAGCACATCACCAGCCCCGGGCTCCGCAGAGTGGGCAGAGGGCACCTGCTGCTGCCACTTTATCAGACAGGCTGAGTGATGCTCTCTAAGCTTTCCTCTCTAGCTTAGAGCACGAGTTATTCCAGCCCATCTTGTGCTGAGGCTTCTCACACAGCAGGGAACTGCTGCCTGCATCGCCCTCTAGAACATTTTAGCTCTTCCCCTCCTCTCCTAGTGAACCCCACTGCTGTGGTAAGACCAGGAAAGAAATGAAAAGGAATTCACTTACCAGGAAACTTTTTCATCATAAATAAACTGTGGAGAAAAAGTTTTAAAACAGGCATGTTATACACAAAATCACAGCGGGAAGCAGCTCAGCACCTGACTAAAGGGACAGAGCAGGGAGAACCACCCAGGACTTGGGGCAATGAGATCAAGCTCTGGTCTACTTTAGCACTGTTCTCCTGCCCAGCCTTTGAACTTTTCAACCTTTAATTTCTCTCACTTAGGAAAGGCAGATACTCAGCACCCAGGGGTGCTGCAGCAGAGAAGCAGAAGTGGTTACAGCAAAAGCAGAACCGAGTCAGAGAAGATGTACCTGCCCCTGAACCATGCCTGGTCTCACCAGAGACACGAACTCTTCCCCTGACCCATTCTTTGGTGGTAACTGGTGTGCTGGTTTGAGGCTAATTGGACTATTTTAATAACAAAAATTATATGATAGGCTGTGAAAAGCAAACTATGCTGGTGTCTGCTTAACTCATAGGCTTGCTGAGACGTACAAGACAAGGACACAAATGTAGATAAGGCAGCCTGTGTCTCTCCTGGACTTCTGCCTTACTACCTGCTTCTGCTTGACCCTGCACATAACCCAACTAATCACTCTGCTTCTAGCCCTCCTTGCCGATTCCTCCAACTCATCACCTTGCATGTAAGGCAGACTCTGGGATAAGGCAGAGGGGTGGAAAGAAGGTGGAAGGCCAGTTGGGAGCCCCTCCTGGGCACTCTGATTGTTGGGAGGGCTGCTGTGTTTCTGCATTACTTATAACTGGTGTACTACAGTCTCTAGCTGTAAACATCTGTCACATATTGCAAGTATCTGCTTGTAGATTGTGCTAAGCTGTGATTATAAAGTTTCATTCCTTAACTTCCAGCTGCTGAGCCCAGTCTGAGTGAATTCATTGCGTGTGGGGGCAGGTAACTCCTAGAACCACCACAACTGGGAAAGTAGTTCATAGGCTTGCAGCCCAGCTCCACGGTGGTGTGCAAGTTTGCTGGGTGAAAACTGGGCCTAGGACATTATTCCCCCGAGGTCTAACACGCTCACCATGCTGGCTGACTTTAGCTGCAGTGGCAGCGCTTAGTGCACCTGCAGAGGGACGCCGAAGCCTTCAACCACCACTGTGTGAGCCACCCTCGGGAAAGCAGAGCTGCTTTCTGCCTGTGCAGCTGCTCCCTGCTGAGGAAGAGCGCAGGCAGAGGCGAGGGCTGCCTGCTGGTCTGTGCCCGGGGCTGGAAGCTGAGCGGCAGGAGCTGCAGCGCTCTGTGCCTGGGCTCCAGCTTCGGCACCGCTGGGAGCGGAGGGGCCAGGAAACAGTCACAGAATCGACCAGGTTGGCAGAGAGCTCCAAGCTCAGCCAGCCCAACCTAGCACCCAGCCCTGGCCAATCAACCAGACCATGGCACTAAGTGCCCCAGCCAGGCTTGGCTTCAACACCTCCAGGGACGACAACTCCACCACCTCCCTGGGCTTCATGGCTGCGTGGGGCCCCTCTGGGATGCAAGAGCTGGGCTGGGTCACAGCACCCTGCAGCCCATGGGTTGCACCCATCAGCCTCAAGCAGGAGCCTGTTTGCCATTTTTCCTTCCTGTGGTAGTTTAAGGCTTACTGGAATATTCTAATAAGATAAATCAGGGCTTTCCTGGAAGTTCAGTGCAGAATTGAAACGAGCAGGGCATTGGTTGTGAAAAAATAGCAAGGGAGCTCAAAGCTCAGCCAGCTTCAGCCCCCTGCCTTAGGCAGGGACATCTCCCACTTAGAACAGGTCGCTCAAGGCCTCATCCAGCCTGGCCTTGAACACCTCCAGGGAGGGAGCAGCCTCCCTGGGCAACCTGTGCCAGTGTCTCACCACCCTCACTGCAAACAACTTCTGCCTAACATCCACTTTCAATCTCCCCTCTGTATCATTCGCAGGTTTGCTAAGTGGTGCAGAAAGCCACTGGACAACAATTCTTTCTTCCTGGCTCTTGGGCACTGGCTCTGTTCACTGCTCCTTGCTTCTCTCCGACTCCTATGCTGACGATGTCCAGATAGCACCTGAGCCTTGCTGGTTCTTTTCTCTCTGGGGAGAGTGAGCATTGGCCCCTTCTGGGCCCTCGCTTTCTGGGGAGAAGTTTGGGCCTGACAAGGGCTGTGCTAGGTTACGTGCCGGCTGACGGGATGCGAAAGCCTGGGCACTGCCCCGCACCCCCCTGCTTTTGGTCACTAGCGGCTCCGACCACCTCCCTTCGGCTTCAGATACGTGGGCATCCTGTTCCTCTCAAGAGAAATAAGGAGGAAGTAATGAGGGTGGATAAAATACTGGCACAGGTTGCCCAGGGATGTGTTTGAGGCTCTGTCCCTGGAGACCTTCAAGATGAGACTTGATGCGCCCCTGTACAGCCTGCTGTAGTTAGAGGTGTCCCTGCTGCCTGCAGGGGGCTTGGACGAGATGAGCTTTAAGGGTCCCTCCCAACCCATTTGTAAGGAGTAACAGTTTTGCCAGGCACTCCGGAAAAAGAAGGAATTTTGTAGTGCTACTGCAACAAAGAAATGGCAGGGCTGAGCACGGCGAGGTAAGCGTGGCTGCTCCCCTTCGAACCTCTGCGCTTGGGCGTCCGCTGGCTCTCGCCGGAGGGCCCGAAGCACCAGACGGGGGTGCACTGCTTTGTCTTTAGTACTGCAGCACAGCAGTTCCTCTGCTGGTGGATAACAGGAGGAGACAAAGTCATCTTGATTTACCTGGCAGAAGAGCAGGCTTTCTGAAGTTGCTGAACCTCCCCTCAGGTGCGTTTATAATTAGTAAAGACACCAGTGGAGTGCAGCTTTCCACACAGCACCACAAGCTGCTTGTATAAAACCCCGAGAGCACAAGCAAAGCCATCTCCCCCAAGAAAGAGGACTACTTCAGCTTCAGCAAAGCCTCAAGGCCCTGACATGGTAAATTCTCCCTGTATGGCAAAGCACTGAAGTGCCTTCTAAAACCTAAAGCACAGAGAAGTCTAACAAAGGGGTAACTCCATGTGTTGCCATGCTCTTTGCCAGGCCTGTGGCTTGTCTCCCAGCTGAAACACCAGGGACTGGAGAGTCAGTGTTTGAATAACAATTTCCTGCAACCTAAATTTGATCCTGCCTAAAAAGCATAGGAAAGATCCCAGCCACTGTGAAGCCAGGGGTCCCTGGGTGAGGGATGGGGAGAAGAATCAATACTGCTCCCCAGCTGATGTCAGTGAGGGTTTCTTCTTTCAGAGGCAAACACTGCTCCAGTTATACTCAGCCCAGCAAATGTGCAGCTGTCACAATAAACAGGAAAGAGTCCTTAGGAGCAGCAGCTGTGTGAGCCCCTCCAGGGATGGGGAGAAGCAGGAGTATAAGGAAGAGGAGGTGCAGGATCAGGAGGCACCCAAGCAAGAACAGGAGCTCCCATCCTCAGCAAGTCTTACACTGAGAGCAAAGTTTACAGGATGGGACACACCTGTAGCCAGCTTGACATGGTGTCCCTGGCTGATTCCACACAGCTAATGACCTGCAGACCATGGCTGGCAGATCATTTTTGTCCCATGAAACCAGGACAACAACCTGCTCATGACAGAGATGTAGCTAGAAACTTGTGCACTAGACACAAGACTACAGAGGAAGGTTCTCAACGCCCTGAAGCAACTGACAAGCACACGGCTGAAATAGCCATGGGGAAAAAAAAGCCTTGCTTAAAAAATTAAAGCCACAGATTCAACAGAGTTTTTAACTTGTTTGTCACATGCAATAAAGGAAATCCCCAGCCCAAACAGCAAGAGGCTGAATGCCAGGCACTGCCCACACCTGTGCCCTCTGGGCATTCCATGAAGAACATTGCTCATGCAACGTCACTGCTTAAAATTAGCACAGCAAAGTTTGCCGTTTAGGAACACTTTTTAGTATCAGGCTGCTGTGAAAGCAATCCAGCAAAAAAAACCAAACTTTGTTTTGCTAACAGTTACACTGAGAAGTCAGTTCTTATCTGGTGCAAAAAGGCTGACCTTGCAGTACCCAGGAGGAAAGCACTATCAGGTTGAGGCAAACTCTGCATTCGAGATGAGACAGCTGCAGGCCTTTGCACCTACAGAGAATGTATGGTACAGAGGCACGTGCGGGACGAAGGCAAAACACACTGTTGAGACTGCCACTAATAAAGGCAGCACAAACTCCAGAAGCATGAGTGTTAGTCCTCTGGCTCTGAAATTCCCTCCTTGATGACATATGGAAGTTAACCTCACAAAGCCACCCTCCCTTTGAGAATCCAGAGTCCCAGACTAAGCAGGGAAGAAAGGCAATGTAGCAACTAAAGTTTTACACTTCCTGACTGGTATTGGTTGTAAAGGTGATGCTAAACTGCTGGCAGTGTCTTCATCTAAACACTTGTGATAACTCTTGGGGTTTTTTGTCACTGAATGGCCCATTCTGAGACATGTGGAACACTCACTGAGCTTGTTGAAAGCTGGAAGAGGAGCAGAACTAAGAGCTGCTGAAACCGCAGCCTTCATTAAAGGACCTGCTGCCAGTGTCCACTGAACAAGTAGTGCCCCAGTTTGGGTTCCAGTCTGGGAGCTCAAACTTTAACGTTTTGTGAGATCTCTTTCCTCTGGGCACAAAAGCTGCCTCCTTAGGTCAGTTAGAAGGTCAGTTACAGGAAGCTGCAAGGGTGACTGTCAGGAGAGGACTGACCAACACCCCCACTCCAGAGCTGGTGGGGGAGCTGCAGCACAGGGTTTCAGCTTTGCACCCTGCGGCTGCACCGGGACTGGGGCACTGCACTTCTCCCTGCTTCCAGACATTCCTTGATGACCTACCCTTAGGCCAAGCTTTCACAGGATCCCAGGATGTTAGGGGTTGGAAGGGACCCAAGGAGATCATTGAGTCCAACCACCCTGTCAGAGCAGGACCACACAAATCTAGTACAGATCACAGAGGAATGCATCCAGACAGGCCTTAAGAGTCTCCAGGGAAGGAGACTCCACAACCTCTCTGGGCAGCCTGTGCCAGTGATCTGGGGCCCTTACAGTGAAGAATTTCTCCCTTGTGTTGAGCTGGAACCTCCTGTGCTGCAGCTCACACCCATTGCTCCTTGTCCTACCCCAGGGAGCAGTGAGCGGAGCCTGTTCCCCACTCCTGACCCCCAGCCCTCAGATAGTTATAAACATTGATTAGATCCCCTCTCAGCCTTCTCTTCTGCAGACTAAAATGCCCCAGGTCCCTCAGCCTCTCCTCATCAAGCAGTGCTCCAGTCCCCTCATCATCCTCATACAATGGACTCTCTCCATCAGACCCCTGTCTCTCTTCAACTGGGGAGCCCAAAACTGAATGCAGTATTCAAGACAAGGTCTCAGCAGGGAGGAGTAGAGAGGAAGGAGAATGCTGGATCTGCTGGACACTCCCTTCGTAATACACCCCAGGCTCCCATTGGCCTTCTTGGCCACAAGGACAGATTGCTGTGCCATGGGTACCTTGTTAGCCACCAGCACTCCCAAGTCCCTCTCCACAGGGCTGCTCTCCAGCAGTCACCTCCCAGCCTGTACTGCTGCAGTTTGTTATTCTTCCCCAGGTGCAGGACTCTGCACTTGTCCTTGTTGAACCTCTTTTGGTTCCTCTGTGCCCAGCTCTCAGTCTGCCCAGGGCTCTCTGGATGGCAGCACAGCCTGCAGCTGTCTCAGCCAAGCCTCCCAGTTTGGTGTCATTAGCAAACTTGCTGAGCAGACTCTGTCTGTCTGTGCCCTCATCAATATCACTGATGAAGACGTTGAACAGGACTGGATCTCTGGGGGAGCCCACTGATTACAGGTCTCCAGCTAGACCTGGCACCACTGATCACCACTCTTTGTCATGGAGGGTAGCAAAAGCTCCCTAGCAGGTCCCCACGTTGTGTGTGTTAGTGCCTCACACTGAAGGCCAAGGCATCGCAAAACTCAAAACAACCTTCAGTACCCATGAGAAGTTTCCTCCCTAGTGAAGATAAAAGGTAAACGTTGGCTAATGTTTTGAACTAAAGGCCTTGGTTCTCATGCACGCTGACCACCTGTCGATGGGCTGAACTCGGGGTGCTCTCACAGCTTGTTTGGTAAGAATTGTCCAATTGTGCAGGTTGATTATAACTTGGAACCAATCTGTAAAACCGTGCAACAATGGCCTGAGCTGGCGAGCACAGCTCTACTGAACAGTACGAAACGGTGTGTCTGCTGGGATCGGCAGCTCCAGCCTGCTCCAGCCTGCCTGCCTGCTCCAGCCTGCTCCAGCCTGCCTGCCTGCTCCAGCCTGCCTGCCTGCTCCAGCCTGCCTGCCTGCTCCAGCCCCAGCTCCAGCCTGCCTGCCTGCTCCAGCCTGCTCCAGCCCCAGCTCCAGCCTGCTCCAGCCTGCCTGCCTGCTCCAGCCTGCTCCAGCCCCAGCTCCAGCCTGCCTGCCTGCTCCAGCCTGCCTGCCTGCTCCAGCCCCAGCCTGCCTGCCTGCTCCAGCCTGCCTGCCTGCTCCAGCCCCAGCTCCAGCCTGCTCCAGCCTGCCTGCCTGCTCCAGCCTGCTCCAGCCTGCCTGCCTGCTCCAGCCTGCCTGCCTGCTCCAGCCTGCTCCAGCCTGCCTGCCTGCTCCAGCCTGCCTGCCTGCTCCAGCCTGCCTGCCTGCTCCAGCCTGCTCCAGCCTGCCTGCCTGCTCCAGCCTGCTCCAGCCCCTGCTCCAGCCTGCCTGCCTGCTCCAGCCTGCCTGCCTGCTCCAGCCCCAGCTCCAGCCTGCCTGCCTGCTCCAGCCTGCTCCAGCCCCAGCTCCAGCCTGCCTGCCTGCTCCAGCCTGCTCCAGCCCCAGCTCCAGCCTGCCTGCCTGCTCCAGCCTGCTCCAGCCCCAGCCTGCCTGCCTGCTCCAGCCTGCCTGCCTGCTCCAGCCTGCTCCAGCCCCAGCTCCAGCCTGCCTGCCTGCTCCAGCCTGCCTGCCAGCTCCAGCCTGCTCCAGCCCCAGCTCCAGCCTGCCTGCCTGCTCCAGCCTGCCTGCCTGCTCCAGCCTGCCTGCCTGCCTGCTCCAGCCTCAGCTCCAGCCCCAGCTCCAGCCTGCTCCAGCCTGCCTGCTCCAGCCTGCTCCAGCCCCAGCTCCAGCCTGCCTGCTCCAGCCTGCTCCAGCCCCAGCTCCAGCCTGCCTGCTCCAGCCCCAGCTCCAGCCTGCCTGCCTGCTCCAGCCTGCCTGCCTGCTCCAGCCCCAGCTCCAGCCTGCCTGCCTGCTCCAGCCTGCTCCAGCCCCAGCTCCAGCCTGCTCCAGCCTGCCTGCCTGCTCCAGCCTGCCTGCCTGCTCCAGCCCCAGCTCCAGCCTGCTCCAGCCTGCCTGCCTGCTCCAGCCTGCCTGCCTGCTCCAGCCTGCTCCAGCCTGCCTGCCTGCTCCAGCCTGCCTGCCTGCTCCAGCCCCAGCTCCAGCCTGCCTGCCTGCTCCAGCCCCAGCTCCAGCCTGCCTGCCTGCTCCAGCCTGCTCCAGCCCCAGCTCCAGCCTGCTCCAGCCTGCCTGCCTGCTCCAGCCTGCTCCAGCCCCAGCTCCAGCCTGCCTGCCTGCTCCAGCCTGCTCCAGCCCCAGCTACAGCCTGCCTGCCTGCTCCAGCCTGCCTGCCTGCTCCAGCCTGCCTGCCTGCTCCAGCCTCAGCTCCAGCCCCAGCTCCAGCCTGCTCCAGCCTGCCTGCCTGCTCCAGCCTGCCTGCCTGCTCCAGCCTGCCTGCCTGCTCCAGCCTCAGCTCCAGCCTGCCTGCCTGCTCCAGCCTGCCTGCCTGCTCCAGCCTCAGCTCCAGCCCCAGCTCCAGCCTGCTCCAGCCTGCCTGCTCCAGCCCCAGCTCCAGCCTGCCTGCCTGCTCCAGCCTGCCTGCCTGCTCCAGCCTGCTCCAGCCCCAGCTCCAGCCTGCCTGCCTGCTCCAGCCTGCCTGCCTGCTCCAGCCTGCCTGCCTGCCTGCTCCAGCCTCAGCTCCAGCCCCAGCTCCAGCCTGCTCCAGCCTGCCTGCTCCAGCCTGCTCCAGCCCCAGCTCCAGCCTGCCTGCTCCAGCCTGCTCCAGCCCCAGCTCCAGCCTGCCTGCTCCAGCCCCAGCTCCAGCCTGCCTGCCTGCTCCAGCCTGCCTGCCTGCTCCAGCCCCAGCTCCAGCCTGCCTGCCTGCTCCAGCCTGCTCCAGCCCCAGCTCCAGCCTGCTCCAGCCTGCCTGCCTGCTCCAGCCTGCCTGCCTGCTCCAGCCCCAGCTCCAGCCTGCTCCAGCCTGCCTGCCTGCTCCAGCCTGCCTGCCTGCTCCAGCCTGCTCCAGCCTGCCTGCCTGCTCCAGCCTGCCTGCCTGCTCCAGCCCCAGCTCCAGCCTGCCTGCCTGCTCCAGCCCCAGCTCCAGCCTGCCTGCCTGCTCCAGCCTGCTCCAGCCCCAGCTCCAGCCTGCTCCAGCCTGCCTGCCTGCTCCAGCCTGCTCCAGCCCCAGCTCCAGCCTGCCTGCCTGCTCCAGCCTGCTCCAGCCCCAGCTCCAGCCTGCCTGCCTGCTCCAGCCTGCCTGCCTGCTCCAGCCTGCCTGCCTGCTCCAGCCTCAGCTCCAGCCCCAGCTCCAGCCTGCTCCAGCCTGCCTGCCTGCTCCAGCCTGCCTGCCTGCTCCAGCCTGCCTGCCTGCTCCAGCCTCAGCTCCAGCCTGCCTGCCTGCTCCAGCCTGCCTGCCTGCTCCAGCCTCAGCTCCAGCCCCAGCTCCAGCCTGCTCCAGCCTGCCTGCTCCAGCCCCAGCTCCAGCCTGCCTGCCTGCTCCAGCCTGCTCCAGCCCCAGCTCCAGCCTGCCTGCCTGCTCCAGCTCCAGCCTGCCTGCCTGCTCCAGCCCCAGCCCCAGCTCCAGCCTGCCTGCCTGCTCCAGCCTGCTCCAGCCCCAGCTCCAGCCTGCTCCAGCCCCAGCTCCAGCCTGCCTGCCTGCTCCAGCCCCAGCTCCAGCCTGCCTGCTCCAGCCTGCTCCAGCCTGCTCCAGCCCCAGCTCCAGCCTGCCTGCCTGCTCCAGCCCCAGCTCCAGCCTGCCTGCCTGCTCCAGCCTGCCTGCCTGCTCCAGCCTGCCTGCTCCAGCCTGCCTGCCTGCTCCAGCCTGCTCCAGCCTGCCTGCCTGCTCCAGCCCCACCTCCAGCCTGCCTGCCTGCTCCAGCCCCACCTCCAGCCTGCCTGCCTGCTCCAGCCTGCTCCAGCCCCAGCTCCAGCCTGCCTGCCTGCTCCAGCCTGCCTGCCTGCTCCAGCCCCAGCTCCAGCCTGCCTGCCTGCTCCAGCCTGCCTGCCTGCTCCAGCCCCAGCTCCAGCCTGCCTGCCTGCTCCAGCCTGCTCCAGCCTGCCTGCCTGCTCCAGCCCCAGCTCCAGCCTGCCTGCCTGCTGCAGCCTGCTCCAGCCTGCTCCAGCCTGCCTGCCTGCTCCAGCCTGCCTGCCTGCTCCAGCCCCAGCTCCTGCTCGGACTGCTCGGCACCAGACTGGCGACGCCTGATCCTCAGAGGCCGAGGGCCCACTCAGGCCGATCCTGGCCAGGGGAAGGGACCATGCCCTGAACGTCATAAATACTTCGACACTCTGCTGAACAGTGAGTAACCAACCAACTCTTATCTGAAGACTGAGTAAACTTCCAAAGACTCAAAGAACTTTTAAAACACAGACTCTCTTGTTTGCCATTTTCCTGAAATGTTATCCTGCACCCTCACAAAGAATTCAGGTGGGAAATTCAGTTTTGGGAAGGGGATCTCTGTATTTCAGCAGTAAATCACTCCATCTTTACCAGTCAGCCTCGCGTGTTTTCCCCATAAACTTCCCATCAAACTGCGTTCCACGACACTCTTATCATGTAACCAGTTCCTTAATCCACCCCACTGCCTGCTCTTCTATCCCACACTTCCTCAGCTTGCTTACTGGGATGTCATGGCAGACAGTGTCAAAGGCCTTGCTAAGGTCAAGGTAGACTACATCCACTGCTCTCCCTGACTCTACCCATTCAGTTATGGCATCATAGAATGCAATCAGGTTAGTTAAGCAGGACTGCCCCTTGGTAAATCCATGCTGACTACTCCTGATAGCCTTATAACTGTCTTCTCTTCCAGCTTTCCTACAGACCCAGAGAGCTCACAAGTAACTTCTTCCCCAGGAGCTAGGATCTCAGCTACAAGTCTGTGATTTCTTAGCAGGTTCCCTGTACAGGTGGCAGGAGACACAGGCTGGGCTCCCACTGAATGACTTTCAAAAACTTACCACGATGAGTGCAACAACTGACAGTGTGTAGTAGATTGAATCCCTCAAGAGACTCCACGATGACAGTGCAACCACCTGGGAAAAGAGGCAAAGAGAGGCTGTCAGCCAGGCTCTCACCAGCACGACTGCCACACTTAACAGAGCGTGCCTAAGCTAAGCCCGCAACAACTCTGGCCCCAGGAACAGGAGGAGAGCCAAGCCAGGAACAACACTGCCTTTCTGCAGCTGCCCCAGCAACAGAGAGATGGGGGATGGCAGAACCTGATGAGTGAAAGCTGAAACAACACATTACTTCCACCCAGTCACAGACATGCTACATCACAGCAGAGCTGTCAAAGGCAAGGAAAGGTGAACCAAGTCCCAAGCACTGACAGCTGACAAAGGTTTCCAACGAGCTCAGCAAGCTATCTGATAGCCTCTTCTGCTGAAGCCCCTGCCGTACGCATGCCTGCTGCAGCAGGTCCTGCAGCAACACTCCCAGGACTGGCTATGTGCTTTAGCCAGAGGCTGCAGGTGCTGCTGCAGCCAAGGCAGCAGGAAGAGGCTCAGCTTTACCAGCAGGACCCTCCTGTGCCAGTGCTGATGCTCAGCAATGAGCATCTCTATGAAGAGTCATCACATGAGATGAACAGCCCTGTTCAGTCTTTGGGACAGGACACAACCACTCCTTCAACCTGCATCTGTTTTGTGTATTATTTTTTCCCAGTGTTGGACTCCTGCCTTCCTTGGGAGAGGAAAGCACATGGGGAAGCTCAACAAGAGTGCAAAGTATGCTACAGTCCAGTAGGCAGGAGAGCACTAGGCCCTAGCTGCTGCCCAGCCGTGGGAGTCATCCTTATTGTCCCACAGCCATGCGACCACGTCCACCCGAGTCCTGCTGCTGGCATCACACACTTAGGTTTCCAGGAACTTCAAACTGCAAGCCAACAGGCTTGTTCTTGCTAAAACTGTCAAATTCACCCAGGCTGACTCATTCAAGGGAGCTTAACCTGGGCAACAGAAGTCACACTGCAAAACAAAGGCCTGATAGCACAGAGCAGCCAGGTCTGCAGCGTGCTGCTGGGATAGGCATCACTACAGCTCCATGTGCACAGAATCACAGAAACATCCAGGTTGGAAAAGCCTAGAACTCGGCAAGATTCACC
Organism: Pogoniulus pusillus; assembly: GCF_015220805.1. Taxonomy (NCBI): domain Eukaryota; kingdom Metazoa; phylum Chordata; class Aves; order Piciformes; family Lybiidae; genus Pogoniulus; species Pogoniulus pusillus. The sequence goes on from NC_087270.1 coordinate 42,797,518, forward strand.
TTAAACCATATCCCTAAGCACCACATCCAAAAGACCCTTAAAAACATCCAGCATTGGTGACTCGACCCCTCCCTGGGCAGCTCGTTCCAGTGCCTGACATTTGTGTCTTTCAGGACAAATACTCGAGTTAACACTCCAGAAAATCATTAAAAACAAAACCCAAGAATTTGCATGCAACAGAAGAAAATTGCTGTGCAGTTCACTTCACCTGACTCCTTCCTAGGGCAGATTAAAAGCAGTCATGAGCTGGTCACATTTTCAGTGGCCTCTGTACAGCCCTAGGAAGTTCCTGCAGAGGAAGCTTCTCCTCAAATGCTGATTTCTCAGAGATTTTCTCCAAACTCTTTCTTTTATTTAGTTCAATTTTCTGGAGGGCACTGCGAGCACCATGGGTCACATCCCTCGCAGGTGTACATCACGAGAAGGCAGGTGGGAGGGGACTGATTTGCACTCATCTGGCTGCTGAATGCAGTCGTGAGGTGCTTTTGGACCACATACTCCGGTGGTGCTTGTGCACGAATGCAGTTAAACAAACAGTGAGTTCCTTTTCATATCTAAAGGAAGGTCCTAGTTCAGAATGCCAGCAAAAATATTTTCCCAGATTTCTCTGCATATTTTCACTCTTGCAGACCCAGAAGTGTCAGCCAAACAACTGCTGTACGAAGACACTGCCCATCACACTTAAACATCCCTGCAGCCTCCTGATGCTACAGCCTTTTAGAGAGGATGTACTTTATGCCAGAGTCTCTCCCTGCTACCACTGACATGCAAGAAACTCCTACCTGAAACCAAAAAAAGCAGGCCTTTGAAGTCCTTGAGCCAGGTCAGATTGATGCCAGCTGACAACACCTTTCAGTGCATGCAGGGGACAGAAGAATGGAAATTTCCAAATGTAGAAACCTGCAGTTGGGTTCCTGAGTCTATTCATGGTCCTCAACTAAATCTCACATCTTAGAGAGAGCAGAGCCCTTCATTTTGATTGACCAGTTTTCAGAAGAGAGTTTGTAACACTATTTGACATTATTCCACGGAGCCTTCACCCTGCTGCCTCGGGTCCCACGCACTGCTCTCAGTGTGGATGCCAGGGGGGACTTTACAGCTGTAAATCTAAGCTCTGTATCATAGAAGTTACAACATTTCTGAAACAAATTACAAGCCCCATTGAGCGAGCTTGCTGGCAACTGTCACTAATAACTCTCTCCGGAGTATAGGAGAGGGTGGCGAGACACTGGCACAGGTTGCCCAGGGAGGCTGTGGCTGCTCCCTCCCTGGAGGTGTTCAAGGCCAGGTTGGATGAGGCCTTGAGCGACCTGTTCTAGTGGGAGGTGTCCCTGCCTATGGGTGGGGAGGTTGGAACAGGGTGAGTTTTGAGGTCCCTTCAACCTAAACCATTCTATGATTCCATTAGGGGAGTTACCATGAAGCACAGCAGACCTGTGAAAGCAAGATGCCTCAGTTTCTACGAGTCAAGCTGCTATCTCCCCTCTTCTTTGGTATTCTACAGTAACCTTGTAGGCAATCTGCAGTATTTTTCCAGAGAAGTCTGCTCAGATATTTGAACAAGAACCGTAAGATCCAGATGCCTAAGTGTAGCTATCTAGCAGGGACTTAGTGCACAAGTCACAGACCTCGACAGCACAGGACCTGTAAGGACTCCTGTGCTGATTTCAGATTGGATTGAAGGGAACTACAGAATGTTAGAGGTTGGAAGGGATCTCCAGAGATCATCCAGTCCAACTCCCTTGCCAAAGGAGGACCACCCAGGGCAGTTCACACAGAAATGCATGCAGGCAATTTGAAAGTCTCCAGAGAAGGAGACTCCACAACTTCTCTGGGCAGCCTGCTCCAGGGCTCTGCCACCCTCACTGTAAAGAAGTTTCTCCTCATGTTGAGGTGACTCCTTCTGTGTTCCAGTTTGTAGCTTTTGCTCCTTGTTCTTATTGCTGCTGACCACCAAAGGCAGATTGGCCCAGGCACTTGACACTCACCCCTCAGATATCTGTAGACATTGACCAGGTCTCCTCTCAGCCTTCTCTTCCCCAGACTGAACAGCCCCACACACTCTCATACCTGGGACTTGTGCAGGCTGCTCGCATTCCCCAGACACTGCAGTAGTTCTCCCTGATGCAGTAAGCAAGACAACCACACCTCAACTCTCCTCAGGCTGTGGGCCATTTAACTGAAGTCTCTGAACCATTTGATCACCAGGAAGAACAATCTGATACAGGAAAGCCAAGCAGCAAGGGTAAGGTACCCATGCATCAAGGGTAAAAGAAGCTCACTAGCAGGCAGGAAATGGCAGCCTGCTGACAAGACTCCTGTAGCCTTGTTAGAACTGTCAAGAGCTCAATGCCTACGCTCTGTGTCTTCCAGAAATCAAGGACTCCACATATATCTTGACACATTGGAAACCATTCAAATTGCAGTTCTGCAGACTAAGGCAGAAAGGAAACCAAGGAAGCAAACAGCTGGGGTAAAAACAAGACCAAGTTTGAGTTTGAAATCAGCAGTACTGTAACTCAGCAGAGGGCCCAGCATAAGGAGGCAGCTACAAAACCACTGAGAGGCTACCCATTTCCTCTCTTTGAAGGAAATCTCCTCAATTCAGACCACAGATAAGTACCCACTGACCCTCTCTTGACACATGGAACTGACTCTGGCATCCCCAGAGCTGAAAGGAAGAGCTGTGTAGTCCAGACTTGAAGAACAGCTGCTGATGAGCCCAGCTCAGCACACTCAGTGTCATCGTTCCTCTGGGAGTAACAACCAATATCAGGTACTTGATTTCTCTCAGGTACACTTTCACCCTGCAAACTCTTGTATGTAACACTTACTACTCTGAAAGCTTATTTCCCTTTTTTTGCAAGATAGGTGAAGAAAACAAGCAGCAAACACAAGCCCCTTTTCGCTGCTGCTGTCTTCCTCCCTCCTCAGAGACCAGAAGCCAGGAGAATATGCAGCACTGCCAGGCTCTGCTAGGCTGGGCATGAAAGGCACAGGCAGGCAGCTGGGTGGTTTCACAGCAGATGCTGCTCCCTCAGCTTTTCATTCAATACATTTAAATTCTCATTAAGGGCCACCTAGGTCAGTCTTCATGCTGCCCCTCTTTGATGTAAACTGCACAGAAGCAATTAAGGAAGCTCTTACACCACCCTGACAGAGCTGTGATCTGGTTTCTGAATGTTCATCTGTGCTGGCCATGGTAACTTACAGGCACCCTGAATCACCACCAGTCAGCAGCATGACCTGTCAGCTGCTTCGGCCAGCTACGGCAAGAGACACAGGGGGAACCTCCTCATACTTTACTCGGGGTTTGCAGAGGCTGCCCTGGAGGTGGCTCAGAAAAGCCTGGAGGGGTCTTTTCCAGGAGGTGTGGTTTGCAGAACACTAGAGTTCTGCAAATTCTTGGCACAAGCCCAAACGAGCCCTCTGTAACAGATCTCATGGCAAAGGCAGGCTGATGACTAACCACTGGCCAGTGCTGCAGCAGGCAGCGAACTCGGATGGAGATCAGGAGCAGCCATTAGGGAAATGAGACCAGCAGCAATTTGCAGTTAAGACACATCTTCAGCTTTTGGAGTGATACAGCTCTGCCTCAAGTGCCAGTTCTCATCCTGAAGAGGATGGGAAGATGAAATCCAGCAGCACTTCACTTCCTTGTGGTTGGCAGAGCTCAGCCCCCAGCCCTGGCTTTTACTTCAAAGCAACCCAGCTCAAGCTGTGAACGACTGAAGAACTGTCGAATCATTTTGCTTGGAAAAGACCTCTATAACCATCAAGTCCAACCATCAACTTAACACCACCATGGCCATTAAACCATGTCCCACAGTGCCACGGCCACACATTTCTTGACCGCCTCCAGGGATGGCGACTTCTCCACCTCCCTGGGCAGCCTGTGCCAATCCCTGGCCACTCTTGCAACATCCAATCTGAACCTCCCCTGGCACAATTTCAGGCCATTCCCTCTCAACATATCACCTGATACAAAGGAGAAGAGACCAACTCCCACCTCACTTCAACCTTCCCTCTCCAGACTAAACAACCCCAGTTCCCTCAGCTGTTCCTCATAAGGCTTGTTCTCTAGACCCTTTCCCAGCTTTGCTGCCCTTCTCTGGACATCTGAGCCACAGCTGAAGAGAACCAGGAAGGGAGAATTTCCAGGGTGGGTATATATTTTGTGGCTAACCCATTCAGATGCAGCACAAACCTAGTTCCAGCATGTGGCAGCAACACCTCTTAGCATTCTGTGGACCTCGGCAATAACCCAGCCAGTGTTTCCTTAAAGAGCGCCTGCTGGGCTCGCACAGCCTCCCATCACTCCAGTGGGCTCAGACTTCCAGGAAGAGAATCACAGAAGGTATGGGGCTGGAAGGGACCTCAAAAGCTCATCTAGTCCACCCCCCCCACCAGAGCAAGACCACCTATACCAGATCACACAGGAACACATCCAGGCAGGTTTTGAGTATTTCCAGAGAGGGAGACTCTATAACTCCCCTGGGCAGCCTGTTCCAGTGCTCCACCACCCTCACAGGTAAAGAGCAAATCACCTACAATCCACTCTGAAATCTTCACTTGCTGGTGAGTTTGGCTGTCCTAAAGTGCAGAGGTAACAGCAGTGCCATTAGCTAAGGTTTATTTCTACTTGTCCTGCATGCATACAAATGGCAGCTGTCTTAGCAATGAAGTTTATTACTGGATCGTTAAGCAAATGACCTTTTATGCTTCTACTCAGCCAAGCCAGGCAGAAAATGAAGCCTATTTCCCACAAGAAGACCAAGACACTTTCCCCACCAGGAACTCGGGAGGGTGGGAAATGGCCCGGTTTGCACAGCAAGACCAGCCTACAAGGACAGGTCCTCATCTGCCAGTTCATGCTACAGACAGAATTGTGCTTCACATGCAAAATCAAACCCTGAGCTGCTTGTCACCTGTGCCAGAGCTGAGCAGAAGAAAGAAACTCTACTTCACCATGCTCAGGCAAGCTCCATCAGGTTTCACTGCCTTTTCCTCAGCTAAACAGAGTCTAGGGCTTGCTCAAATCCAGCCACAGCAGCTAAGGAGATCTGGATGTGCGCAAACCAACCTCTGAGGCAGCTCCTCGAGGTCCTTCTGTGGTCACAAAGACTGGCACCAACCAGCCAGGGCCCCTGCCCAGCAAAGACGGTGTCTCTCACGCAGACCAGACACAGCTCTCCTGCAGCAGGGCTTTGGCATCTCCTGGGCACGTACACCTCACAGGAAACGAACACTGGCAGTGTGCGACCTACCTCACACGATAAATCACCTGCCACTCCCAGCCCAGGTCCTTGGGCCCTGCCTGCACCCTGCACATGGGTGTCCAGATGATAAGTTGCTCCCACGTGTCAGACAATGCAAGTCAAGTCTCTAAGTCTTTGCACCTAGAGCTGGTGGCTGATGTTGGGGTCAGCTCATGCTTCCAGGGACAGCTTGCGAGCAGGCTGTGAGGCAGATGAATCACTGGGCTGGTTGCCACAGCAGACTGCTCCGTACAGTCACACCTTGAGGGACCCTCTCCTGCCCCATCCCCAAGCCAAAACACCAGCAACTCGAAACAGAGAGGTCAAGACAGCCCTTCAGATGTTGTGCTGCTCTGGCATCTCTTAACCTGTGGGGGAAAAAAATCCAGAACCCATAAGTTCTCTCTGCCTGTCCTGACAGAAGCCTGGGAAATTCTGATGTCTGAGGAGCAGAATATCCCTGCCTGCCTTTGGCAAACCTGCCAAGACTCTCACTCTCTGGGACAGCCCTGACAGGGTCTGGTCTCTCAGGGCTTTTCAATTTCCCCTAATAAGGCACAGGCTCCGCCTTTTAATGTCACTGAGCTCAGATCATTACACAGCTCTCCACAGCTGCCTGCTCACCCTTGCTGGTTGTGACACCAACGAAGCATCCTATAGTAATCAGAGTGCAACACTGCCTCCTTTGTATTCATCTCCAGATTAAATTAGGCTGTAGATCCATCTATGACTTTCAGCAAGCAGCCTCTGCAGAGCCTCTGCACATCTCTTGGGAGACATCTCTGCATATGTTATACTAAAGAAGTGAGCTAGCCTGGAGGGTGAGGTGGTCAGCTGGGGCTGAAGCAATGCAGACCTTGTTCTGCCTCCAGCCCTGTGGCCTAAGCTAGACCATGGCACTAAGTGCCCCAGGCAGGCTTGGCTTCAACACCTCCAGCCACAGAGACTCCACCACCTCCCTGGGCAGCCCATTCCAATGCCAATCACTCTCTCTGACAACAACTTCCTCCTAACATCCAGCCTAGACCTGCCCTGGCACAACTTGGCACTCTGTCCCCTCGTTGTGTTTTTCTCTGTTTATCTCTTTTTTTTGGTCCTAATGACCTCGTGAGCACCCACTTGGTTGGTTTGCTGCTGCAAACCACTTGTTAGCCTGCCCAGCAGTACCCAGAGACCTCATTTTCCCCAGCATCATTTCCATTAGGAAAGATGGGATTGTGCCTGTGTGGGAACCAGGAGTGGAGAGATGGTGAGAATGTGAGAACAGCCTGTGCTAAGAGGCATGGGCTACAAATTCCAGATCCAGGACTCCGTGTGGTTTAGAGGGTAGTAGGTTCCTGATGACACTTTGACACACTCTGTAATTTAGATGCAGAATCAGTCAAGCAGGTCCAGCAGGATCTCAGAGGCTGCTCACAGGTCCTCAAACTTCAGAGACTGACAGCTCTCACCAGGGGTACATTTTCCCTGGTGTCCCAGCTGCATCTTCTCAGCTGCAGCCCTCATCCATGTCTGAAATATGCCACAGACATGACTTCTGGCCACATTCTTCCACTCTACTGTCCTTTTAGGGACACTCTTCCAATGCATCTCACACTTAACACCTTCTCTCAGGTCATTTCATCTTGAGCAAATCTGTCTGACCTGCTTAGTCCACCAACCCAGGGTCACGATCCCTCCTGTGACTGAAGAAGACGAGTCCTACTACAAGAGATGTTCCACTGCAGCCCCTCGAGTAGGTAGGGTGGAGGATGGCACTTCTTGCTTCAGGGCAGCCTACAGCACTGGGCACCACTCAGCCCCCAAGAAAAACAGGGAAGGGAGGGTGAAAGGTGACACTGTGATTCAGAGGGTGATGACTTTGTGCTGTTTGAAAGGTCATGACCAAACATAGGGTGGGAAATGGCAACTACATCTTTAATATTCTGCACACACCTTGTCTCTCTTGCAGTTAGGTGTATAAGTCCTATAGCAATTGTAATGAGGATACAAGGCAGGAAAGAATTTCTTAAGGTAATTACTGCCATCTTCCAGCAGTACTTACAAAGAGAGGAACTGCCTGACCATCACAAGCTGCAAGCCTTGGTTTAAGCACTATCACACCCTGACTGAAATGAGCAAATCAGTCAACCAGAAGCTAATAATCATTAGGTGCAAATCAAATACAGCAGAGATCACAGGGTATAGTCCTTACCCTTGTTGCTCCCCCATTGTGAAACTCTGAGTCAGCCACATTTAATCCCACTGCCTGGTTTCATATCCAAAAGAGCAAGGTCCAAACCTTTGGATATTTTGTGAGGAGCAGGCTGCAAAGGCGTGAGAAACTGCAGCAAAGGGCCAGCTCTCCACGCTGGCTGGAGTAGCCACCTCCTCAGCTAGGACATCCCCACTGTGCAGGTGAAGGACAGGCAGGACCACGCAAATGCACAAGCAGAGCAAGAGCCCCTAAGCCCACGTCCTCTCCTGGCATGCTGAACCACTCTGCAACAGCTGACATTTTAGAGCAACTTCTGCATGGAAAGCTGCTGCTGCCTGTGCAGCCGTCCTGGAAAAGCAGCAAGCAAGCAACATCACAGAATGGTAGAGGTTGGAAGAGACCTTTGGAGATGACTGAGTCCAGCCCAAGACGCCTAAGGATAGGGAGCATTAGAGCTTCACAGATTTCACAGGATGCAGTGGGCTGGAAGGGGCCTCTGGAAGTCACCTAGTCCAGCCTCCCTGCTGGAACACTCCCAACAGGATCAGGTTGCTCAGAGCTCCATCAAGACTGGCCTTGAATGTCTCCATGGACAGGGCATCTATCGCCTCCCTGGCCAACCTGTTCCAGAGATCCCCACCCCTCACAGCAAAGGACTTCTTCCCTTTTACACACCATGGTGCTGTCACCCTGTCGTTCAGATGCGTTCTAGGACACTATGAGGTCTCACCTCAACATGAGGAGAAACTTCTTTACAGTGAGGGTGACAGAGGCCTGGAGCAGGCTGTGGAGTCTCCTTCTCTGGAGACTTTCAAAACCTGCCTGGATGCATTCCTGTGCAGACTACCCTGGGTGATCCTGCCTTGGTAGGGTTGGACCTGGTGATCTTTGGAGATCCCTTCCAACCTCTAAGGTTCTGTGAGTACAGAGCTCAGTCCCCTGACTAAGCACCTCCTGGCAAAGCCACTAGAGTCCTGCAACACAGCACTCTGACCAACACCAGACACCCTTCCCAACTGAAGTAAAGCATCAAATATGAGTGGGGGTCAGGCCAAAAAAACCCTCCAGGTCTTAAAAGACTCCTCTCTCTGAGGCAGCAATTGCCAAGCAGCTCTGATCTAACGCATTCACGGGGAAGAAAGCTTCTCCCAACTGCCACTAGTTAGCCACTCTGCATCGTTCGACCAACTCCATTTAGTCTCATCGTTTCCCAAGAATATCTGCCTCTTTTCTTGCCCTTTAAGCAGCTCTCAGTGTGTTCATTCCTGCAGCAGCAATCTGTCACTGTGACATTCTCAGAATGGAAACAGTGGACACTCTCCAAACCTCAGGACAAGGCCAAAAATACTTCCCCGCTCAATGGGTACTCAGAACTGGCCAGCAGCTATTCAGAGCAGTGCTGCCTTGTCAGCTCAGACTCCTGCACATCCAAAGCAGCAGGACTCTGAAGGGGGCTGCAGGAGGGCTGGGGAGCGACTATTGACAAGGTCTGGGAATGACAGGATGAGGAGGAATGGGTTTGAAGTGGCAGAGGGGAGACTGGAACTGGATGTTAGGCAGAAGTTGTTTGCAGTGAGGGTGGTGAGACACTGGCACAGGTTGCCCAGGGAGGCTGTGGCTGCTCTCTCCCTGGAGGTGTTCAAGGCCAGGTTGGATGTAGCCCTGAGTGACCTGTTCTAGTGGGAGGTGCTTATGGAGGGGGTTGGAACAGGGTGAGTTCTGAGGTCCCTTCCAACCTAAACCATTCTGTGATTCCATGAAGACCTCTCCTCCTGGGCCGCAGGCAGTTTTGGGTAGGGTTCACAGCAGGATTGAAGGGCAGCTGTGGACACAGTACAGGAAGCCATGCACATCTCCCAGACTCCCTGTCAAGCAGAAAAATAAGACTTGGAGATTTCCTTTGCTTTTGAACTAGAAATAAGTCCACAGTATAGATCTGTGTGTGAATTTTCATAGATTCATAGAATGGGTTAGGTTGGAAGGGACCTCAAAGCTCAGCCAGTTCTAAATCCCCACCATAGGCAGGGACACCTCCCACTAGAACAGGTCACTCAAGACCTCATCCAACCTGGCCTTGAACACCTCCAGGGAGGTAGCAGCCACAGCCTCCCTGGGCAACCTGTGCCAGTGTCTCACCACCCTCACTGCAAAGAATTTCTTTCTGATCTCCAGCCTACATCTGCCCTCCTCAAGCTTCAACTCCTTCCCTTCCATCCTATCACAGAATCATAGAATCAACCTGCATCAGTTGTCACCCTCTGAAAACCAGTCCTCCTGTGCCAAGGATAAAGAACTCAGGAGATTTCATTGCTCTTATCAGTGACAAGAGTCAGAAAACAAAAAACCCCAGAATGTTCCTCACTGGTGATCCACAAAGTGCCATCAACACTTAATTGGGAGAGAAAAACCAGGCACTTTCAAGCTACTGAAACACACACTCTCCACTGTCCAGTAACAAACTGCAGCAGAAGTAGTTTTTATACCATCGACAACCACCTCAGCTTTGAAATGGGTAAGCAGTTCACCAGCTCTCAGGGGCCTGCTGGGCTGAGGTGTCTCTGGCTTACACTGGATTGGAAACTTGTTCAAATTTCCAGCACTGTTAGAAAGTAAACAAGGCTGTCCAAGGGTTTATAACATTTAACACTAACACAAACATCTGACAAGGGGGTTAAACCACTTGGCACTAACAGAAATGTCTTTATGGTTGTTTACATCTATTTTGCTGCTTGCATTTGCCGTTCTTTCTCTGGACTTTGTAACGCCCTCACACACACAACTTCAGCCCTGGGATAGCCACATCATCTCCCCAGTCTGCTGTCACTTAAACTAATCCATTTTCCAGACTAATTTTGTTCTCTCTGGCTGGGCCACAAAGGCAAAAACAGAGCACAGCAATACACCAGAGACAATTTTCACCTGAAGAGCTCTTTGAGAGCCCTGCAGCACCAGCACAGCCAGTTAGAAACCCCAAAGGGAGGCATAGCAGGAGCTGTGTGGCTTTGAGACACCCACCCTGCAAGCAGCCCAGCCCGCAGAAATGGGTCTGGCTGCTACGGCTTGCAGGGCTGGGGCTCTAGCTACCAAGGTGATAAATTCCTTAGCCTCTTGAAATAAAGGAAGGAACTGGAAGCTTCTCTAATCACTGCCTTGCCTGAGGGCTTCTGGCAGCCTGCTCCCAAGCTACTTCAGAATGACTGCTGAGCACATCTCCTCTGTGCACAGCACCAGCTCCCACCAGCATCTTCCCACGCGAGCCAAGGCTAGAGACAGTCAAGGCTCAGCTGCGGACCAGCAAAACCCGAGCGGGTGCCCACAGGCAGGGTGGCTGAGATCTCTGTGGATCTTCACACTGATTTCTAGCATGTTCTGAGCAGAGATGGGGAAGCAAGGAGAGTGGGCAAGCATGGGAGGGCTTCTCATGTTGGAATTGCTGTCCCGGGTGAGGGAGTTGCATTATAGGCCTTTAATGACTTCAGAGGTGCACTCAGAGAGAAGCATTTCTGGAGTCTCTCGTGGGTCTACAAAGCAGAAGTGGTGCAGTTCTCTAGCCATGGACAGACTAAGGACAGCTAAGTCACAAACACTGCAGCATGTGGGGTACACCCAGCCCACTGCAGGCAGAGGAGAGGGAAACAGCAGAAAATGTGACTGCCCGCATCCAGAGCAAGCATCTGTCCTGCCAGAGGTGCTTCACTGGCATGGATGAAGTTAACCAGGAGTCATCACATCAAGGACCCACAGGGAACAGGAACGGGGACAAAAGAAGGGATCCAGACCACTATGGGACTGTGGAAAAGCTGGATGCTTTAGGAGACAGCTATGGGGTGAGATCTATGATCTGGGAGAAAATGTGTCTGGAAAAAGCTGTTCTCTCAGGATTCAAGGAATGAAGGGGGAGTGGGCTGGGAGGCAGATCGAATGGAAAGAAGCCTGGAATGTCTGGGGGCTTAGAAGAAACATCCTCACTCTAGGAAAAGCAAGCACTAAGCGTTAGGGGATTAAGTAGCCAAGGCACTTGCTTAGCTCTGGCCAAACACAGTGGCAGGGATGAAGCAGCCGGGCTCAGGATGACAGAAGTGTTTTCTGTGTCCCCTTGCAGAAAGGGGAACACAGCCCAGGAGAAGAAAAGGGGCTCATATGGCTAAAGCAGCTGAATTCTCCCAAGGAGAGCTGGGCTGTATGGACATCAAGATGGCTGAGGTCAGTTCAGCACGGAAACTCCTCTGCAATGCTGAAGTGGAGCAGCAGGAACAGCAAGCATCAAAGGAGCTGCCCTCTGAACAAAGAACATGCCAAAGGATGCTATAAAGGGGAAAAAAGAGGCCCGTGCCAGCTCTAATTGGCCCCTAAAATGACAGGTTAATATTTTGTATTTAATCTCTCTGTGCTTTGTTTCCCCACCTTTAAAACACCCTTTCATCTCACGGAGCTTTGGGGGGAGTTAATTAATGGTTCATCAAGTGCTCCGATACAGTGGTGAGGAGATGGGCACGAGTTCAAGGGCAAGTCAATCATTCTGCCTCTGGAAGAGGGTTTGAATGCAGCTTGGTAAATAAGGCAGCAGGGCACACAGGGAACAATGAGGAGAAAACAAAACAAAGAATAGCTGCTCATTAAGTGAGCAAAGTCCATTCTGTGCACCAAGGGAGGCAAGGAGCCCGCAGGGAAGGCAGCCTGGGATGCTGTAACTACAGACAGGGCAATAATGCAGGCACCCCAGGGGAGCAAATGAAGGCTGCACAAGGAACCTCCATGCTGCCACTTCCTAACTTCTCAGTCCTTGACTTTTAACCTTGCCGAGGCTTTTTCAGCACAGTTCCTATGTGTGTATTGTCATATGGAGGTGTGGGCATCAGCCTTCCCCTCTGCAGTTTCAGCAGCTGGATGTCACAGAGTCACAGAAACATCCAGGCTGGCAAAGGCCCTCAGGATCACCAAGTCCATCCTAGAACCCTACTCCACAAGCAACCTGTTCTAGTGGGAGGTGTCCCTGCCTATGGTGGGGGGTTGGAACTGGATGAGCTTTGAGTTCCCTTCCAACCTAAACCATTCTATGACATCACAGCAACATGCAGGTTGGCAAAGGCCCTCAGGATCACCAAGTCTAACCTAGAACCCTGCTCTACAAGGTTCACACTAAACCATAGCCCCAAGCACCACATCCAAACCACCCTTAAACACACCCAGGGTGGGTGACTGCACCACCTCCCTGGGCAGCTCATTCCAGTCCCGGACCACTCTCTCCATGAGAAACTCTTTCCTCATGTCCAATCTAAACCTCCCCAGCCTCAGCTTGAGGCCATTCCCCCTTGCTCTGTCTCCAACTACCTGTGAGCAGAGCCCAGCAGCAGCCTCTCCACAATGTCCCTTCAGGCAGTTCTGGTCTATTCTGAGAGGGGTGCATGTCTCAGCCATCACAGGCTTAGGAAAGCCATCAGCTGGAGTTGGTGTTCAAGTCAGTGCACATCAGCTTTGTAGGGCAATGACTTCGTTTTTTTTTTTGGCACAAGGTGCAAGTAGCCAAACTCAGTATTTTCTGAAGCCAAAGAATAATGCACCCAAAGCAGCCCTCCACCTATTTCCTAGCTGCATTGTGTAGCTGCTCCTCAAGATGGCCATGACCACTGAAATCAGCCCTGTTTTGAGCTGAGAGGCTCAGAACAGTGAGGGCTGTGAGTGAGATCCAAAGATCCCTTTCCACAGAACTTTAGAGGTTGGAAGGGACCTCCAGAGCTCAGGGAGTCCAACCTCCCTGCTGAGGCAGGATCACCTGGGGTAGTTCGCCCAGCACTAGGCACCCAGGTAGGTACATGAACTATTTGGTGATCCTGGATATAAACAGTAAGACAAACTACAAGCAAAGATGGTGTCTTTCTCAGACAGCCTTTAAGCCATGCCAGACACCAACAGTGTGCTAGCTCAGCACATCTATCTGGAAATACCTTGCACAAAGGCAGCATCTTTTGTGATGCTCCAGAATCACAAAATCAACCAGCTTGGAAAAGACCTCTGAGATCATCCAGTCCAACCCAGCACCTAAGCCTTCTCATTAACTAGCCCATGGCTCTAAGTGCCTCATGCAAACTCCTCTTAAACACCTCCAGAGATGAAGACTCCACCACCTCCCTGGGTAGCCCATTCTAATGCCAATCTCTCTTTCTGTGAAGAACTTCTTCCTAACATCCAGCCTGAACCTGCCCTGGCACAGCTTGAGACTGTGTCCTCTTGTTCTGTCCCCTGGGTGCCTGGGAGCAGAGCCCAATCTCACCTGGCTACAGCTTCCTTTCAGGTAATTGTAGAGAGCAACGAGGTCTGCCCTGAGCCTCCTCTTCTCCAGGCTGAACAACCCCAGTTCTTCTACCCCATAGGTGTCATTGCTCTTCCAGAGGCACCTTGCATGCCTCAGTGAAGCACATTTCTACCAGCACAGACATTTCCTGGCTCCTTTGGTCTCGGAGAACCAGATACAGCCATCACAATGCATTTTTCACCAGCTACCAAAAGGAGGTGTTAAACAGCAGCTTTTCTTCCTTTGACCACCCACACATCTTTGGGCAGCCGAGCTGACATTTGCTGCGCTGCTTTTCATTCGGAGAAGGCAGGAGGAACAGCACAGGGCTCTATTAAAAACAACAAAGGCAGGGAAATTGGCGGCAAGGTCGCCAACCAGGCAGCAGATTTCACAGCAGGGCCAGGGACAGAATGAAGCAGGAATCGTTAAAGGCCCTCTCACCTGTCCTGCGAAGAGCCCACACACACCAATAATGCAGAGGATGTTAAACACAGCCGAGCCCACGATGGTTCCGACGCCTACGTCTCCTTTTGTGATAAAAACGCCTGGAAAACAAGTGCAAGGCAAGCTGCGTCAACTGAAAGAGCAGATTTACTGCCACCAAAGACTGCAGACCTCACACCCCACTAATGATTCTCAGAGCTTGGACCAGCTCTGCCACTGTTCCCTCGCATTTAATAGGGCACTTTGCAAAGAAAGGTAGGAAGGTGGAAAAAGGTGGCAGAATTTGCTTCTGAGAGTATCTGGATATTGTCTAATGAGGACCTTAGACATGCCTTAAGTTGCCAGCCTCCTGGTTTTGTGATCCAATACTGTGGCAATACATATGGCAGAAGACAGTAAGCTCGATGGGAGCAGCTGGTCAGAGGCAAATCTGCAGGACATGCTCTCACTGGTACTCTGCTGTTCCCCAAATCCCCAGCCCTCCTGGCTTCAACAGGCAAGTGGAAGCCGGAGCTGATTCGGATCTGCCAGGTCACTGCTTCCAAGTTGAATGATGCCTCTCAGGATGAGTTATGGGGCTACATTACAAGCTACTTTCAGAGCTCTTCTGACAAATCTGGTTAAAATTGGCCAATGAGCTTAACAGTGAGGGAGATGAACGGACAGACACATGCATCATGGTACTGCATAAAATTCATTCCTTAGGAAGTCAGCCTAAAAATAACATTCCAGCGCCTGCTAGCTGTCAGTTTGCTTAAATCCACTACTTGCTTCTAAGGTTCCAGCAGCATTTATCCAGCCAGCATAGTTTAGGCATTTGGTTTTCCCCTCTACTTTACCCTTTTCTCAGAAACATGTTGCACAGCAGCAGTCACGCACCAAGTAATGCTCACTATCTGGTGGATTGCACCAGCAAGATAATGATCTGACTGTTAGAGCCTCTCTAAGCTGCCTGAAGGAATCTGATCTTATTTGTACCCTGCCATGGCACTATCCTTAAGAAGAATACAACCCCAACCTTGTCCAATTTAAGTTCCTATATCTTAAGGCTTTACTTGTGTTATCAGGAGTCTCTGCAGAGTATGCAGCTTTGTGTGAATTAATCTGTGCTCTGCATCTGACAGTGATGACTGAAGTGGAAGTCTCTCCTAGAGAAAGGATCTAAGATGAGAATAATTCTCCTTGTTGATGGAGAATCCACCTTAGCCTCCCAAATGCTGCTCTGGTAACTATCTACGTGCAGTGAGGTGGATGAGTGAAACTGCAAGAACACTTTCCTTGTATCAGGTAGCATCCATACAGCACCATTTTATTACAGCTGACTGCTGTCCCCTCTTAGCTCAAAGCTGCTGAAGGGCCATAGGAGATTCCTGTTTTCACAGGCTTAAAGACTGCAGAAGCCCTTAATCACACTGCCCATAAACAGAGAGTTGCTGTGGTACTGTGATGCTCTGAGCAACCTGTTGCTGTGAGGAAGCATTTCAAATCCTCTTCCCCTCCCCAGTCTGGCTTTCCCAGAGGGAAGCAGTGTTAGAAGACTAACCAGAGTGGAGCTGATGGCAAATAACCTGCAGCTAAGGATACTTTGCCTGGGTGCCAGCCAAGAAAGCTTGGGGTGCAACCTTTCATGCTGCATCCTGGAGAGGTCATGGCAGACAGCAAGGGAGAGCAGACAGGAGGGGAGAAAGCTGCACCTGCAGAGCTCATTGTTATGCTACATCAAGGCAAATCAAGGGGCAGTGAAGGTGAACCACCAATTAGCTCTGGTGTGATGTGGTCAGGTCAAACCAGATCCAAGTACTGTGGGCCAATGGCACTTTTCCAGAGCCACTTCAGCTAGAGAGGATTCCCCACAGCCCTATGTGTGCCCTCCCAGGTATCACAGCAAATGCCACAGGCACTTAGCAATCCCATTTCAACTCAGAAAAAACAGCCAGAGAAACACAGGTTCCAAGCAGCAGCAGGTCAGTTACCTATGACAGATGTAAACAACTCAGGAGCAGAGCTTCCTGCTGCCATGAAAGTTGCCCCAGCCACATCTTCGCTAAGATGCAAGCGCTGCAGAGAAACAGATCAGAGTCATTGGTTAGAGAACAGCCAAGAGGCTGGAGAAACTCAACCAGAAACATTAACCTGTCTGCCAAGAACGGGAAACTGCCAATCTGCATAAAGTTTTATGTTAACACGGGTTAAGCATAGGGGAAAAAAGCCACCCTGGACAATGGCTACTCACATTAGCACTTCCATATTGCAGAGAGCACAGGCTGTGGCTCTGATATCTTGTGAGGAGAAAGAGTGGTACAGCAAGGTGGTTTCAGCTCTTTGTCTCCTCCATGACCCCAGCAAGACATATCTTATCTCACCTACTTATGCCCATAAAGAGTAGGGTTGGAGCTCAGGCTTGCTTCATGTCCAGCAGCCTTCCCCTGGTATGATTTCAGCCTTGAATGTTTAACCTCTCCTCATTCTTTTTCACCACTGCAGATACTTACCTCCCACAGACTTCCCCTAACAGTGCCTACAGGCTACCTAAAAACAGGGGTTTCTGGTAGGGAAAAACTCTGCTCCATTAAAAAACCCTACTCTATGAAAACTTCCCTGGCATATGCTGTTTCCTAAGATTTACTTGGTTAATTACTTCCTTAATGTTTTCTGCATTCCCACTGCTCCATCTGCACAAGTCACTGTTCAGCAAACACAACCAGGCTGTTAAAAACCACATGCCTTGCTGGCATCTTCCCTGGTTTAATGAGGAGCTAAAAAAAGCCACCACCCATCACCCAGCCATGAACCGCTGAGCTGTTACTACACAAAACTGCTTTGCTCACACGCCTGTAAGTTGGTGCCTGCTGTTGTACAGGCAAGGGGAAAATGGCTGAGGGGAGTGGGGACCTTTCCCCAGCAGAGATCTGAAGCAGCACACCCAGCCTGGCAGGACGAGGCACAAGGAACTTCATGTAAAGATGAGGAGGAATTGTTTCCATGAGGGTGACAGAGCCCTGGCACAGGCTGCCCAGGGCAGTTGTGGAGTCTCCCTCTCTGGAGATACTCAAAACTCACCTGGACGTGTTCCTGTGTGATCTGCTATAGGAGATCCTGTTCTGGCGGGAAGGTTGGACTGGATGAGCTTTGGAAGTCCCTCCAGCCCCTGACATTCTGTGATTTGGTGAGGAGGAAGCCTTCTTCTCCTCTCACCCCTCTGTAGCAGCGGCAGGTGTCAGTAGTCCCTCCCCAGCCCTCCTGCAGCCCCCTTCAGACACTGGAAGGCCACTCCAACTCAGCAACCCAGCCTGTGGCTCAGTGGTGATTTTGAAAGGGAAGACCATCAGCCAAGGCCACCAGCTGTGCTGACTTCCTGGGCATGGTTTAATTTAAAGCCAGGGTAGGCTCCTTGAGGACAGTTGCTAGCTAACTTATGGCAATGCACATGATGATGCAGAGCAGGAACACAGGGCCTCCTGCACTAGGAGGCAAAACCACCTTCCCTGGCATCTGCAGACAAACGGCTGCAATTGACAGGTGATGTCAGTCCCGTCCGGTAAGCGCTTGGTGACAGCTGTGCCAGAGAGGAGCCTCAAAGTGGCTTGGAGAACAAGTGAGAATGAGGGCTTCACTGTAAGGAGGAACACAAACAGCTACCACAGCAAGTGTCTGGGGATAAATTCTCATCTCAACACACACATCTGGGAGCATAAACCTTTTTTTGCTTTAACTCAACAACTGCTCTCCAAAGTGGGTGTCCAGCAACAAGCAAAGAGGGAATGGTTTTAAACCGAGGGAGAGTAGGTTTAGACTAGATGATAGGAAGAAGCTGTTCAGTACAAGAGTGGTGAGATTCTGGAATGGGCTGCCCAGGGATGTTACAAATGCCTCCTCCCTAGAGGTAGTCAAGGGCAGGTTGCATGAGGTCCTCAGCAGCAGAATCTAGTTGAGAGGTGTCCCTGCCCATGGTCTCTGAGGTGCCTTTCAACCTAAGCCATTCGAGGACTCTGAAACCACCCAAAAATAAAGACCTGCTCAAGTGTCAGTGAGCCTTTAGGAGCCAGAGGCTTGCCAACACTGTCTTGAAGTTATGCTGGCAGGGTGTTTGGTTTTGAGGCACCAGAGCTCTGTACTAACCCAAGCATGCCCAAGACTCTGTCAGAACAAATGGTGCCCATCTTCTGACGCGTGTACCTCTAAAGCCAGCCTTCTGGGGCAGGTGGAGAGGGGAGGTTAGATAACTTGGCATGGCTACAGCTCCAGCACCTCCCATCCTCACTTCCACAGCAACCTCTCCCCTGAACCTCACAGTGGCTTTCCCTAGATGCAGCCCTATAGTGCAGCAACTTAGCAAGACAGAAGCTGCTGCCTTGTTGCCCTGTGGTTACCTGCCCCAAACAGCAGCATCTCCTGGGGCCTTTTTAATGATACAAAACAGACTTGCATGGCAGGCTGCTGAACTACAAACATCAGGTTAGTTTAGAGGGCACTTACAGCAGAGCTGTCAGCTCAAATGCTTTCTCCTGCCATGTCCCACACCACCTCCCACACCCAGGCTGTGCCCATGCCCTGGTGAGTGACACATATTGCCAGGCAGATTGGCAGGTGTCGCCTCCAGCCAAGTGAAACATGTAACTGGCAAGACCAAGCCATATTTTCCACATGCAAAGACTTCATTGCCTGAGATAGACCTTGGGGAGGGCTCCCAGTCACCTCAGGCACATGGGTTATGCTCACCCTGTAGCTGTCCAAGCTGATTTAGGTTAAAGCATACTCCTTGTCTTCTAAAATCTCTGTGTGTCAACCTTAACAAAAAAGGGAGAGTCCCTCTCAAGTGCTGGAAGCATCAAAGAGCTTCTTTGCAGCTGACCTGCCTGTCCTGCTGCTTTACAACTCATCCCAGTACAGCACAAGGAATGAAACCCATGACTTTGAAAGTAAGGTACAAGGTCCATGATCTTTACTGGGCTAAGGCACCAGAGGTTTTAGTTTATATCAAGCAAGCATGGGGCCCAGTGTCTTTGAAGAGACATCTGCCAAGACAAACAAGCGTGAGGCCACAGCAACCATCGTGGTGTGAATGACTGGAGCAGCTGAAGAGCCATCAGCCTGTGGACTCTTGCCCTGGGCACCACCCCAGCCAAGCTGGAAGACTATGGGAACTGAGCATGCTGCACATCTGCAGTGTCCTGAACATAATCAGGACTTCATTGCTAACCAAAGTCCAAGCAGCCAAAGCCAGTTTGGGCATGGTCTGCTCAGGGTACTCCCCGCCAGCGTGGCTGCACCAGAAGCAGGTCCTCACCAGCAGGGCAGCTGGAGCATGAGAGAAGGACAGCACTCCAGTCCCACAGTGATCAGAGCCCAGCTTGCAGGCAGACAGCTGAGAACTGAGCATCCCTTCCTCCCCTGGGAGGTTTTTTGGTTTGTGGTTTTCAATGCAAAACACATCTACACCCTCTTGTGAATTTTTGGTTTCCCATTCTAATGCTTGCGAGGTTGCTAAGTTTTAAGTTAATGGTACAGGAGACTCCAAGACACTCAGTATTTCACTGCAGAAATTAATCAATCAGAGGTTATCACCTCTTATTGAGAGCTGAGTGGCACAGCCAAAGGCTTAATTCATCTAAAGCAATGTCCCCTACACAGGCAACAAACAACTTTCCAATCTCCTCACGGTCTCCAATGGCTGGATCTCTAACTCAAGGGCAGGAGCACGTCAGTTGTGAGCAGCAAAGCACAGGATGAGCTAACAAGCTCTGCTGGGCTTATTACCTGGAAACCTTCACTGCTGCCAGCAGCATAGTATGCAGCTGGAGTCAGAAATCATTGCTCTGCAGAATGTGGCTTTTTTCACTGCATTACAGAAACACAGAATGACCTCTAGAGATCATCTAGTCCAATGCTCCTGCCAAACCAGGATCACCTAGGGCAGGTCACAAAGGGACTTATCCAGACAGGTCTTGACAGTCTCTAGAGAAGGAGACTCCACAACTTCTCTGGGCAGCCTCCTCCAGGCTTCTGTCACCCTCAGAGTAAAGAAGTTTTTCCTCAAGCTGAGGTGGAATTTTCTGTGTCCCGGTTTGTATCCATTACCCCTTGTCCTATCACAGGACACCACAGAAAGAGCCTGCCCCAGCCTTGACACCAACCCTTCAGGTATTTATAAACATCAATAAGATCTCCTCTCAGTCTTCTCTTTCTCCAGACTACACAGCCCCAGTTCTCTCAGTCTTTCTTCACAGGAGAGATGCTCCAGTCGCCCTAGCATGCTTGTAACCTCCACCAGAAACTCTTTAGTATGTCTCTGTCCCTCTTGAATGGAGTAAACCAGAACTGGACACAATACCCCAGATGTGGTTTCACCAGGGCAGAGTAGAGGGAGAGAAGAACCTCCTTTCACCTGCTGGCCACACTCTTCTTAAGACACCCTGGGACAGCTGGCCTCCTTGGCCAGAAGGGCACTACTCCTAATTGCCTCCATTTTCAAGAAGTGCTATGGTGCATATCCTCAAGAGACAGCTCCTAGCTGTAGGAAGGAGCATCAGCCAACCTTACCCACCAGCAGACTCCCAGCCCACCTCCCGCAAGGGAGGACACCAAGCTAAGCCAGTGCACACTCATGGGCAACGACAAAGACCTGATCCCACTGTGGGGCTCTGGGGGGGCACTGCTGCTAGGGCAGCACTCAAGCAGCATCTTCTCCTCCTTACCTCACAAATCTTCTCCAGCGAAGGGACAAAGAAGTCATCGCAGACAATGGCCAAGGCGTAGAACATGTAGACGGCCTGCAAGAGAGAAAGAGAGCGAGGCTGCAGCGGCCCCGCGGGAGCCGGTCCCGCCGCCTCCGGAGCAGCACCGCGCAGCAGCACCCCGGGGCAGGAACCACCTGCCCGAGGGCTCTGGCGCGCTGCCTCCAGCTGCCAGGGCTGCAGCATCGCTCTGGAGACTACTTCCCTCCGTGTTTCAGTTCGTTGGGTACCATTAGGCCATACTTAGAAGCAATGTGACCAGCAGGCCAAGGGAAGAGATTCTGCCCTTTCTGCTCTGCTGAGACCCCACCTGCGCTGCTGCATCCAGTGCTGGGGCCCTCAGCACAAGCAGGACATGGAGCTGCTGGGGCAGGCCCAGAGGCCACAAAGGTGATCAGAAGGCTGAAGAATGTGCCCTGTGGGGTCAGGCTGGGCGAGCTGGGGCTGTTCAGCTGGCTCTGGGGCACTTTACAGTGGTCTTCCAGTACCTGAAGGGAGCCCACAAGACACCTGGGAAGAGAATGTCACTTAGGAACATTTCTGCACTCCTCTGCCATTGCTCATAAACACAGATTCACAGATGGCATCGGGTTGGAAGGTGCCCTCAAAGGTCATCTTGTCCAACTCCTCCACAGTCAGTAGGGACACCTCTAACGGCATCAGGCTGCCCAGGGCCACATACAAACTAGTGTAACTCAGGCATAATAGCCTTACCCTGCAAAACAGCCCACAGGACCACTAACATCAGCAAACTAACAGTGTCCTTCCAGCACCTGAAGGAGGCCTACAAGAGGGACTTGTTTCCAAAGGCCTGTAGTAACAAGACAAGAGGCAATGGTTTGGAATTAGAGAAGAGCAGATTTAGATTGGATGGTAGGAAAAAACTCTTTACCATGAAGGTGGTGGAACACTGGAACAGGTTTCCCAGGGAGGTAACTGAGGCCTCATCCTTGGAGGCAATCAAGGCTCTGAGCAACTTGGTTGAGTGGAAGAAGTCCCTGCTGACTGCTGGGGGGTTGCACTACATGACCTTTGGAGGTCCCTTCCAACCCAAACCACTCTATGAATTCTGCTGGGTACAGCAGAGACCTTGACCTTGTGGAGAGAGCACCAGCAGCTGACATGATACTAGCAGACAACTGCACTGATGGTGATAAAGGAATTGGAAGGCTCACAGGCACTGTGCGTCACAGAAGGCAGGGAAAAGCCCCAGAGAGAGGCACGGCCAAATCCCATTGAAACACAATGGACTGCGAGTGCCCAGCCTCAGCCTGGGCGCTGTGATCTGCTAATCACACTACTCTGCCGCGGGTCAAGCCGTGGTGTTCCCCTCCCAGAGACGCAGTAATGCGTTTCATGAACACCAGTCTGCACATGGGCAGCCCTGTAGGTGGAGCACATCCTCTCTACATGGCATAAGCGACAGTCCCAGGGCACTGGGCACCACACAGCTGCTCGGGCTTCCTGCGGTCTGCTGCCGCCGTGGGAGCCAAGCCCTCCCCAAGGAGGGCAAGGCAACGGGGATGGAGGGATGACACCAAACCAAAGGAGCACACGCTTGAAAGCCAAACCAGGTCACTCCAGCATCTGCCGCCACACGCTGCACACGGGCTTCGCCTCCTGCGTGTTCCGCTCCTTTTGTCAGGCCAGGTGAAGCTTGTGTCACAGGCAGTGCTCACCAGCAACACAATCAGTCTGGATGCATGTCAGGTGCAAGATGGCCATCAGCTGCAGTTTAGGCTTCTTGGAGTTTTAAGATGAGCATTCAAATGGTGTGAGGGGGTGTGGGTTTGCACTGCCTCCAGTGCAAGCACAAACAGCAAGGCACAGCCATGGCAGTTACAAAAGCTACACTACAAACCCTTATAAGAAGTCTGCTCCTGGGATCTACAGAAAGCTGGGAGGGGACATTTGACAAGGGTTTGTTGTGACAGACCTAGAGGGAGTGTATTGAAGCTTGAAGAGAGAAGATTTAGCCTGGGTGTCAGGAAGAAGTTCTTTAAAGTGAGGGTGGTGAGACATTGGAACAGGTTGCTCAGGGAGGTTGAGGACACCCTCTCTTTGGAGGTGTTCCAGGCCAAGCTGGATGAGGCCTTGAGCAACCTGTTGTAGCAGAAGGTGTCCCTGCCCCAGGCAGGGGGGTTGGAACTCGGGGATCTTTCAGGTCCCTCCCAACCCAAACCATTCCATGATTCTCACTGTGTTCTGATTTCAAGAGGGCACAACCACAGCCCCAAGAGGTGACAAGTGAATTTTCTTCTGTCCACAAGTCCACACATTTACAGGATCAGGTACAAGAGAAAAGGCAAAAAGGGGACTTAAGTAAGCAGGGACACTAAATAAATGAACATGAAGGAACTCCTGTCCTGCTTTCAATAATCCTCTTGGCAGAAGTGAGGAATGCCAGGCTGCTGTGTCTGCTGAAGGCATTGAGCCAGCACCCGGCTGGAGTCAGACGACTGTGGGTGACTTCAGCAAACTTTAACATCAGGCTGATAAAACAGATCAGGCTGAACCCACGCTGACTTACAAGCCTGAGCATTTACTTTTAATGACCTCACTGCTGTCACAAATCTGCTGGCTGGGAGTCTTCCCTGACTTTATTTAACTGGCTTGAGCACAAAGCAGTATTAAGTGTCCAAAAGCCAAGGAGATGCAGGCTAGAAAACAGCTTGGTCCACAAACTGAACCGCTGACAGCTACTCTTGGTTAGTGAACACACAAGGACAGGAGCTCGTCCTTAAAAGTTATCTGGGTTTTCTGGTGAGGTTTTGTTTGTTAAACAAACAAACAATTAATGCTTAGAGTTTGGGCCAACAGGAACACAATCAAAAAGCTGAATTTTATGGCAAGTCAGACTCTCAAAGATTGAGCCCAGACAGCAGTGCAGGCTATTACATGTGGAAAGAAAGTAGA
Organism: Pogoniulus pusillus; assembly: GCF_015220805.1. Lineage (NCBI taxonomy): Eukaryota > Metazoa > Chordata > Aves > Piciformes > Lybiidae > Pogoniulus > Pogoniulus pusillus. The sequence goes on from NC_087270.1 coordinate 42,821,362, forward strand.
CAGCATCGGGGTTGAGCAAGTCTGTAGCATGTGTCAGACGTGGAGAATGCAAACAGAATGGCTTTAACACTGTGCACCTGACTGGGGGGTAGCAGCCTCTGTTTAAGTCAACCTCAGAAACCAGCAGAGTCCCACTGCTTCCTTCAACACGTGCCAGTCCGTGCTCACAGGCACCATGGGAGCAGCAGATGCAGCACAAGCAGCAGGGTGGCACTTGCTGAAGCCTGTTCTGCATGCAAGCAGCCACGTGGAATAGAGGCAGTTGTGGGGGAAGGCAGGTGGGCTGTGGGCAGAGCTGGGGCGTGATGTGTGTGATGGCAGCAGGGGCAGCATGGACAGGCAGGACACAAAAGAGAAGTTTCAGCCCCAGCATCCTTTAGTTGCACTCAGCTCGAAGAGAAGATACCACAGAATCAGAGAATGGTTTGGGTTGGAAGGGACCTCAAAGATTAACCAGCTCCAACCCCCTTGTCACGGGCAGGGACACCTCCCGCTAGCCCAGCCTGCTCAAGGCCTCATGCCAGCTGGCCTTGAACACCTCCAAGGAGGGAACATCCATGACCTCCCTGGGCAACCTGTGCCAGCATCTCCCTGTAAAGAATTTCTCTCTAATCTCCAGTCCAAAGCTGCCCTCCCTGGTCTTCAGTCCATTCCCATTCATCTATCCCAAGCCCCTTCCTCGATTTCTCATGAACCCTTTTCAAGCACTGGAAGGCTGCTACAAGGTCCCTGCAGAGCCTTCCCTTCTCCAGAATGAACAGCCTCAAATCTCTTAGCCTGTTTCCACAAGGAAGGTTCTCCAGCACTCTGGACCATCTTCATGGCCTCCTCTGGGCTTGCTTCACTAGTTCCATGTCCTTTCTTATGCTGGAGGCCCCAGTACCGGGGGCCTATCTGACACAGATCACACAGGAACACATCCAGACAGGCCTGGAAAGGCTCCAGAGAAGGAGACTCCACGACCTCTCTGGGCAGCCTGTGCCAGGGCTATGGGACCCTCACAGTAAAGAAGTTCCCCCTTGTGCTGAGGCAGAAACTCTTTTGCTGCAGCTTACACCCATTGCTCCTTGTCCTACCCCAGGGAGCAGTGAACAGAGCCTGTCCCCCCCTCCTGGCAGCCTTCAGACACTTATAAACATTTATCAAATCCCTCTCAGTCTTCTCTTCTCCAAACTAAGCAGCCCCAGGGCCCTCAGCCTCTCCTCACCAGCCATGCCCTCCAGTCCCCTCATCCTCCTCCTAGCCCTCTGCTGGACCCTCTCCAGCACATCCCTGTCCCTCTTAAACTGGGGAGCCCAAAACTGAACACAGTGTTCAAGGTGAGGTCTCAGCAGGGCAGAGTAGAGGGGGAGGAGAACCTCCCTTGTTCTGCTGGACACACTCTTCCTAGTACACCCCAGGATCCCCTTGGCCCTCTTGGCCACAAGGGCACATTGCTGTGCCATGGGTAACTTGTTAGCCACCAGCACTCCCAGGTCCCTCTGCACAGGGCTGTTCTCCAGCAGTCACCTCCCAGCCTGTACTGCTGCAGTTTATTATTCCTCCCCAGATGCAGGACTCTGCACTTGTCCTTGTTGAACCTCATCTGGTTCCTCTGTGTCCAGCTCTGCCCAGGGCTCTCTGGATGGCAGCACAGCCTGCAGCTGTCTCAGCCAAGCCTCCTAGCCTGGTGTCATTAGCAAACTTGCTGAGCAGACTCTGTCTGTCTGTGCCCTCATCAATGGCATTGATGGAGATGTTGAACAGGACTGACCCCAGCACTGATCCCTGGGTGACACCACTGGTCACAGCTCTCCATTGATGACCACCCTCTGGACTCTATCTTGCAACCAGTTCCTAACACACCTCATGTCTGCTTTTCCATCCCACACTGCCTCAGCTTGCTCACTAGAATGTCATGGCAGACAGTGTCAAAGGCCTTGCTAAGGTCAAGGTAGACTACATCCACTGCTCTCCCTGACTCTACCCATTCAGTTATGGCATCACAGAATGCAATCAGGTTAGTTAAGCAGGACTGCCCCTTGGTAAATCCATGCTGACTACTCCTGATGACCTTCTTCTCTTCCAAGTGCCTTGAGATGCCCTCCAACAGGAGCTGCTCCATCATTTTGCCAGGGATGGAGGTGAGGCTGCCTAGTCTATAGTTTCCTGGAACCTCTTTCATGCCCTTCTTGAGGAGTGGAGTGCCATTGGCTCTGCTCCAGCCCCCAGGCACCTCTCCTGTCTGCCTCCATCTGGCAAAGATGATGGAGAGTGGCAGAGCAATAACCTCAGGCAGCTCTCTCAGCACCCTTGGGTGCATCTCATCAGGGCCCATTGTCTTGTGAATGTTCAATGTGTGTAACTAATCCCTAACCCAGTCTGCACTGACCAGTGGGGAGCATTCCCTCCTCCAGGCTTCCTCTCCTTCATCCAGGGTCTGGAGTCCATAGGAGAGCTCAGCCTTAGGTGTAAAGACTGGAGCAAAGAAGGCATTCATTAGCTCTGCCTTCTCTGCACCCTCAGCTCTCAGGCTGCCTGCTGGCTCAGCACTGCCCCACACCTTCCCTGGGCTTCCTTTTTCTACTGATAGATTTGAAGAAGCCTTTCTTGTTCTGTTTTACTTCCTTTGCCAGCTTCAGTTCCAAAAGGGCTTTGGCCTTCCTTGTTGCCTTCCTACATGCCCTGACTACTCCTCTATAGTTCTCCCAAGTGACCAAGTGCAGAGCAGAGGGCAGAATTCCCTCCCTGTCCTGCTGGTCACTTCTTTGGATGCAATCCAGCATGAAGCTGCCCTCTGGGCTGCCAGCGACCGCTGCCAGTTCATGTTGAGTTTGTCATCAGCTGACATCCCCAGGTCCTTCTCCTCCAGAATGCTCCTGAGCCACTCCTCACCCAGCCTGTATTTGTGCTTGGGATTGCCCTGTCCCAGGGATAGGACCTTGCATTTGGCCTTGTTGAAGTCTTTAAGGAGGCAACCTCCTTAAGACATTCTTCCTCCCTAGAAGGACACTTTAAAACTGCAGCAATACAAGGGTGCTGCTTAAAAGGACTGCAAATACCAGATTAAGCATTACATTGGGATTGATGTTTCAATTACTGCTCTAACAAAGAAACACCAGAGAAGTAACTGCAATCCCACATCAAAGGGGATTAAGTACCTTACTCAGAACACCTGCTCTGCTGCACAGGGCATAAATGATGAGTTTTCATGTTTGTCCTGTGCTCCTTTGAGTTTCCCATATGAAGATTGCTTCATACTCAAATTAAAATTTGCATTACTGACCCAAAGCAAGGAAATTTTCAAAACGAAGCTTACATGCTGCAGGAGCCAGCAGTTCCCACAGCCCTGCCTTTCTCCCAAGAGAGCTGGGAAAGGAAGAGGTGACTGTCCCTGGCTGCTTCCCCCACAGACCTCCTGCCTGCGCACATGGGCACAGCCAGAGGCCATCGCGGTAACCACAAGCACAGGGCTTGCCTAATTCCAACTGCATTACAAAACCACCTAAGCCACTGTAAGTGAAATTAAAGCCCAGAGAGCCCACAGAGCCCAAGTTTACTTGGAGCAGCAGCAAACTGTCTGCAGCAGAGCAGTAAGTGTGCGCAGGGCACTGGAAAACCATCACCCGAACGAGACAGAAAAGAGACATGGCTGGTTTGTGACTGGGTGCAGAAATAGATCAAGACAGGCTCCATCCAGAGTGACCTACATTTTTCAAGCAGCATGCACAAGGGAGGCAGCAGGTGCCCTGTTGGTGCACCTTGTTCCCATGGCTACGCTGAGCAGTGGCACAGGAGGAGGGACCACCAAGCGCAGGCACCTTCCTTCACCCACTGTTTCATCCACTCCCTTCCCACTGCTCAGCACTCTGTGCCCAGGCTCTGACAAGGCAGAGCTCGATCTCAATCATGCACACCCACAGTTTGCCCAGAGAAAGCTGGCAAAAAGAGAAACAACTCCATGCTGCCAAAAGATGGGGAGAGGCAGAGCCTGCAGCTGGGCTGTGAGGGTGCAGGGAGGGAAGACAGTGACCATCCCACCAGGCTTTTCCAGGGAAGTCTTCAATGATGTCCAAAAGCTCCATCCTCCGCCATCAACAAAACCTTACAAGTCACTCAAATGAAGCAATTTCCCTCCCCTGTCTCAAGGAGTTAGTGGGCCCCTGTCACCCAGTACCCATGAGCAGGAATCACTGCAGATAGCTGATGGTGGCTGTTCATTTAGGCTGGCTGAGAATTACTAAATGCTTTGAAACATTCACTAACAGCAGCTATTTCCTTGCTGCATAAGAATGCCTCTTCCTCCCACAAAGCATCCCTTTGGAAGTTCTTCTTAAATGGAGGTGATATTAAAATAGGAAAGAACTGTCTTCACCTATCTAATGCTGGGGCTGCCCAGCCTGGAGAAAAGGTGGCTCCAGGGAGACCTTGAAGCAGCCTTCCAGTATCCAAAGGGGTTGTACAAGAAGGCTGTGGAGGGACCTTTTACGAGGACTTGTAAGCACAGGACAAGAAGGAATGGATTGAAGCTTGAGGAGGGCAGATTAAGACTGGAGATAGAAATTCTTTACACTGAGGGTAGTGAGACACTTTAGCAGGCTGCCCAGGGAAGTCGTGGCTGCTCCCTCCCTGGAAGTGCTCAAGGCCAGCCTGGAAAAAGCCTTGAGCAACCTGGGCTAGTGGAAGGTGTACTGAAACCAGATGACCTTTAAGGCCCCTTCCAATCCAAACCACTCTACAAATCTACTAACCTACAAATCAAGTCAAGGGACGGATTTGGAGGCTTCCCCTGTGACAGCACTGCAGCTGCTGAACACAAGCTCCTCCAGTGCTAGCTAAGTGTCTGGTGGGCAGACAGATCAGGGCTACTTAAACTCATCTTGAGCACCTCAGCCTTGCCCACGCTCCCCACTCACACTGACTTGCTTGGGGCTGAGATCACAGAACCCCAAGCCTCAAATTGCATAGATTTCTGATATCAGTGAGGTCTTTTAAACAGCAGCTACTAAAAGTCTGGTTGGCACCCTTCTGAACCGAAATGCCTTGCCTGCCTGGCATCCTCCAGAGCTCCCAAGAGGATCAAAGGAACTCTGCAGCTAATAAATGGGAAGTTGCAATCTTTTCTTTGGTGCACTCAGAAGAAGAATTCACTGTAGCCACTTAACTACTGAAGGGAATTCTGGAGACACAAATCTTTCTCTTTTTAAAAAACAGTTAATGCAGTTGAGAATCATTTTGACCCGAAGCCCTCTCTAAGTTCTGTCTCCACACCTCCAGCATTTGGGCACCACGAGGATTTCTGGGGGATACTTCCAGGGATAGGATTTATTTTACAGGCAGTTACATCAACATCCTCCCTTGACCTGCCAACCCTGCAACACCTCTGTGCTTCGTGGCGGAAGGCAAGAGACCACAGCTGCTTGACAGCCTCAGCACAGCCAGCCTGGCCGCAGCACAGGGCTCAAAGGACTTCATTCACACGGCAGCAGCTCACAGGCTACAGCAGGGATCTCACAAGAGGCTTACACAAAACCGAAGCACATCACACTCAGTGCAGTTACCAAAGCCTGCTCTCAAGCACAACCCAGAGCAGAAGCCCTGGTAGGCAGGAGACCCAGGGGAGCACACCCAGCCCTGTCCAGCCCAGCGGGAGGAGAAACGCAAAGTGAAAGAACTTACACAAAGGACGTGCAGGACCACAGCTCCATGCCTCCTGTTCTCGTTTGTGAAGATGTCATTGGGGAATTCATGGAGAGCTGCAAAAAAGGGGGGAGGAAGAAAGCTCAGATGTTTAATTAGCCAAAACCACTGCACGTGCTGCTAATTGTTGTAGCAAAAAGCTGCCCAAGCCCTTCTGCTGAGCAGTGGACCTGCAGCTACCACACCTGAGGCTCATTGTTTTCCCTCCCTTAGCTTAACTTGTCCTCTGGCAGTTACAGCCTCTCCCCAAACGTTTGCTGTGTAATTTGCCACTGGCCACCACGAGGCTGGTTGCCCGAAGCTTTGCCTTGGGGAGTGCAGCATTGCTCTCTGCTGAGAACAGTCACAGAGTGGGTGGTGGTGGGTCACTGGCTTAGGGGCTTGTGCTAGTTTGAGACTAGCTGGAGTATTTTGGTGAGAATTAGATGATAGGCTGTGAAAGTGAAACAGTGATGATGTCTGCTTCACTCATAGGCTTGCTGAGATGTACAAAAACAAGAACATAACACAGGTAAGGACAGTGGCTCTCTGTTGCAGCTGGTGCCTGTACTTTTCTTCCTAACCTGCTTTCTGTGTAACTAATCCTTCTGCTTCCTAACTCCCCTGGCCAATCCTCCAAACTCACCTTGCATGTAAGGTAAACTCTGAGATAAGGTGGAAGGGAGGTTGGGATTCCCTCCTGGGGCCGCTGGTTTCTGGGAGGGCTGCTATGTCTCTGTATTACCTTTGACTTGTACATTTCAGTCCATAACTGTATATGTTGTAACTATCTGCTTGTACATTGTGCTAAGCTGTGAATATAAAGCTCCCTTCCTTAACTTCCAGCCTGGCTGAGCCTAGTCTGGGTGATTTCATAAGAGTGGGGGGGTGGGTAACACCCAAACCATCACAGGTTTTATCCCCAAAAGGGGATCTCCTTGAACCCCTGGCACCACTTTGCTATGGTACAGGGCAGCATGTACCCTTTTCCAGCAGGTGTCTCCAGACAGACAACTTCCCATGGGTGCCCTTCTCAACAGCAGGCCCAGAGGACATCTTATAGGACAGCAACTCTCAGCTGTTTTCATTCTTTATCCTGCCCTGGTGTCTCTCACTGATGTAGTAACATCACTGAGATGTTGGAGCAAATGCTCCAAGGACAACCTGCTGTGGTTGAAAGGGGATGCAGCCCAGGACTGGAGCAAACTGAGACACTTCAGACCAAAGCAAACCCCTTGCCTACCTCGCCATGCCTCCTCAGAAAGACCTTCCACGTGAACGAGACATATGATGTATGATGTCAGTGATGCAAAGAAGTTTTTTCCTCAAGATGTATCAAATATTTGGGTCAAAAAAGAAAGGGTATAACTCTCTGGTGTTGGAGGAGTGCTCAGCACAGCCTGTACGTGCTCACAAGGGCAGATTTTACCCACGGCAGAGCCAGAGCAGATCCAAATGAAGGACAAAGGTATTTGCTCTGCAGTAAGGCTGTAGGACTTGGGCAGACTCCGTGGTGTAATTAGCTTCAGAAAAAGCATCTGTTGGTGGAAGTGAGCCATGAAAAAACTCCATGCATACACAACAGTTACTTCAAATAACAGTATGCTGAAGCAGGGCAAACAACAGGGACCCACACCTGCTGCTGCTTCTGGCAGGGCAGGGGGACCTCCCTTCTACCCTGCTGCTCTCGTAGGACCACAGCCTCTTGAGCATTCGACAATACCTTGCTATGGCAAAGGAAAAACAGAAGGCACTGCACATGGTCAGAAGTGACATGGCAAAGAAGACAATCCCCTTCCAGTTCCTTCCATCTTCTGAAATGCCAAGGTGGCACACTTTGCAAACAGGCAGAGCTACTTTTACCACACAACACATTGCAACGTGGGTTGCTGTGACAGGAAACAAAACAGGAAAGGTCCAAAAGGAGATTCCCCTATGACCTGTCAGCCAGTGATGTGAAATATGCTAACCTAAATGCAAACTTGAGTTGCTGCAAACCCTATCTTGAGCAGCCAGCAACCATGTGCACAGGCAGAGGAACCGATCTTTGTACACTCTGTTGCTCACATTTCTCCCTAAGCATTCCCTATCAGCCACTGCCAGAAACAGGATGCTGGACTAGCTGGCCATGAGGAGGACAGGCTGAGAGAGTTTGGGCTCTTCAGGCTGGAGAAAAGTAGGCTTCCAGGAGACCTTATCAAGAGGACCTACAGGAAGGCTGGGGAGGAACTATTTGCAAAGTCTGGTAATGACAAGAGGAGGAGGAATGAGTTTGAAGTGGCAGAGGGGACATTGAAACTGGATATTAGGAAGTTGTTTGCAGTGAGGGTGGTGAGACACTGGCACAGGTTGCTCAGGGAGGCTGTGGCTGCTCCCTCCCTGGAGGTGTTCAAGGACAGGCTGGATGAGGCCTTGAGTGACCTGTTGTAGTGGGAGGTGTCCCTGCCTATGGCAGGAGGTTGGAACTGGCTGAGCTTTGAGGTCCCTTCCAGCCTAAACCATTCTATGGTTCTGTGATTTATGTCAACTGTCTTAACTTGGGCAGTTTTCTATATGACCAGGAGAAAAGAAAACTTGCAGGGAGAGCTGGTGGAAGCTGAGCAGGGATGTCCTAGTTGCTCAGGACAGTAAGGAGCCTACACCTAGATGAGGTTCACACTTCACTTTGGCTTTATCACCCAGCTTAAGATAAGCAGATCCATAAAGTGTTAGAAATGACACTAACAAGTATCTGGGAGAGACAGTACCCCACTGTGCCAACCCAGGAAGGATGTCAGCAGTTCAGCTTGGTCCGTGTGCACTCACTGTGGTGGAGTCACAGTCCCTGGAAGTGTTTGAGACTGGATGTGGCACTTGGTGCCACGATCTAGTTGGTGAGATGGTGTTGGGTGATAGGTTGAGCTGCATGACCTAGGCAGCTTTTTCCAACCTGATGAATTCTGTGATTCTGTGACTGTGTGATTCAATCAGAGCAGTATATCTCTGTGAGGTTAGCAAGTTGCTCACTAAAGTCAAGCAATCAGCACAACAGCTCTAAGGAGCTTGTGCAACACTGTTGGATAACCTCTGTTGCAAAGATGGTGCTGCAAGTCACTTACAGATAAATTACTTCCATTTACTCAAATGCTTTATTACTCTTCTGGATGCTAATTGGATTAGAAAGAACTTAAAGACAGTCAGGCAGTTAGGCTGCAGAAAATGGCTTTTGGTTATAAACTGCAAAGCAAGTGTGAAGATAATGCTGTGGCATTCCAAGTGCTCCTCAGTAATTCCAGATTTGAATTGCTCAATAACAACTAAAATTACATCTCTCTTCTAATGGTCAATTCCACACATTCAGCCTTGAGATGGGGAAAAAAAAACACAAGTTGTATTTTTCCTGCCTTTCACTTCATTATCATTAATAAAGCTCCAGCAATAGGAATGTAATTAGCAATTCCACAGATGATTAAATGCAAAGAACAATGTAGGTCACTCTCAGCTCTGCTGTCTGTGAAGGAACAGAGGAGCAAAAGGCAGCTACGTCCTCATGTTGTCACTGCTTGTGATGGGTTTAGAGTTAAGGCTCTCATTTGATTGGAAGCGTTAAAGGATTGTATTGGACACAGAAGAACACCGCCAGAGAAGTAAGTTTGTATCATTTCATTCAAGTGCAGGACTGGAATACAATTCGTTGCACACACTGTTCCTCCTCTGTACTTCCTGCCTCCTCCTGTCCTTGTCCCCCATGCTGGTGATCTTGCATGGCTGCACTAACCTCGGCTGAGCAGACAACAGTTGGGGCTGGATTTTCTCTCTGGAGGGGGAGAAGAAGGTGGCAGTTGGCCCCTCCTGAGCCTTGTCCAGTGGGAACCTCTGTGTTATATTTCAAGAGTACACAATTGCAAATGTATTTTGTACATATGTATGCCATGCTGTTAGATTTTAGCTTGCTGTGAATAGATAGCTTCATCTTACTTCCAAGCCCTCTAGGCTAGTCTGGTGATTTCATTGTGGGGGGATACATTTAACCCCACCACACTACTGCAAGCAAGGGCTCTACCCCAGCACTGTATCAGAGGAGGAAGGCATCCTTCCTCACAGAAGTGATCAGGGTAACACTGTGCACTGTACTCCTAGGCAAACATGTCACGATGCCAACCATGTCCTACGGCAAATGTCACGGCGAGCCCTAGCAAACCAGCCACGAGAGCCAGCAATACCTGCAACTGCTTATGAGCAATCAGGAGTCACCTGCACACAGCTCTGCTTTCTTCTAAAGCACAGCTGGTGACATTCACCCTCCCACCCCCAACACATCCACCAGGACACATCACAGAGTCATGGAATCACAGTATCATCAGGGTTGGAAGAGACCTCACAGATCATCAAGTCCAACCCTTTAGCACAGAGCTCAAGGCCAGACCATGGCACCAAGTGCCACGTCCAGTCCTGCCTTGAATAGCTCCAGGGACGTCGACTCCACCACCTCCCCGGGCAGCCCATTCCAGTGTCCAATGACTCTCTCAGGGAAGAACTTTCTCCTCACCTCCAGCCTAAATCTCCCCTGGTGTAGCTTGAGGCTGTGTCCTCTTGTTCTGGTGCTGGCCACCTGAGAGAAGAGAGCAACCTCCTCCTGGCCACAACCACCCCTCAGGTAGTTGTAGACAGCAATAAGATCTGCCCTGAGCCTCCTCTTCTCCAGGCTAACCAATCCCAGCTCCCTCAGCCTCTCCTCATAGGGCTGTGCTCAAGGCCTCTCCCCAGCCTCGTTGCCCTTCTCTGGACACGCTCAAGCATCTCAATGTCCCTCTTAAAATTGTTTTGGTTGGAAAAGACCTCCAAGATCATTGAGTCCAACATCAACCCAATGCCACCATGGCCATTAAACCATGTCTCCAAGTGCCATGGCCACAGGTTTCTTGAACACCTCCAGGGATGGGGACTCCACCACTTCCCTGGGCAGCCTGTGCCAATCCCCGAACACTCTTGCAGCACATAATTTTCTCCTGATACCAAACTTAACCTTCCCTGGCACAATTTCAGGCCATCACCTGGTACTAGAGAGCAGAGACTTAACGTCCACCTCACGGCAACCTCCTTTCAGGGAACTGTAGAGAGCAATGAGGTCTCCCCTCAGCCTCCTCTTCTGACTAAACAATCCCAGGTCCCTTAGTTGTTCTTCATAGGACCTGTGCTCTAGACCCTTCACCAACCCTGTTGCCCTTCAATGACATGCTGCAGCACCTCAGTGTCCTTCTACTAGTGAGGGGCCCAAAACTGAACCCAGTATTCAAGGTGTGGCTCATCTCAGACGGGCACAAAACTGCCAAAAGCCATGTTTAGATGTGCTGCCTAAAGAAACCAATCAGGCAGATACCAGCACAAAGGCAGGAGTTGAAAAAAACCCAAACTAGCATAAAACACCAGAGGATGTAATATAACAAAGATAAAACAGCTGGAAGGAATTCATCTTTCCTCAGTAAAATCTCAGCATGTGAAGACCAAATGCTTCCATCACAGATTTGTTTAAGATTAAACGTTCCTGACCACTCAGCACCACAAAGGAAACACAGAGAGCTATGTTGGTCACGATACACAGAACAGTTTGCCACAACACACACTTCCCTCTCCCTCCTGCAGCTGTCTAGAACACTTTACCATGCAAATTCCTAACTGAGGTGATGGAAACCCAATCCCTTTATTGAGAGTCACTGGGAGATTCAAGGAGACTGAAGTGCACCTAAGGTAAATGAACACAGCAAAACAACAACCAACCCAAACACAAACACAGAATCACAGAACATTAGAGGTTGGAAGGGACCTCCAGAGATCATTGAGTCAAATCCCCCTGCCAAGGCAGCAGCACCCAGGGTAGTTCTCACAGAAAGGCATCCAGGCAGGTTTGGAAAGTCTCCAGAGAAGGAGACTCCACAACCTCTCTGGGCAGCCTGCTCCAGGGCTCTGCCACCCTCACTGTAAAGAAGTTTCTCCTCACGTTGAGCTGAAACCTTCCCTGTCCCAGTTTGCAGCTGTGGCTCCTTGTCGTATTGCTGCTGACCCCAGCCCCTTGACCCCCACCCCTCAGATATTTGCACACCTGGATCAGATCTCCTCTCAGCCTTCTACCCTCCAAACTAAACAGCCCCAGGGCTCTCAGTCTCTCTCCCCAGGGGAGATGCTCAGGTCCCCCAGTCAGCCTCGTGGCTCTGCACTGGACTCTCTCCAGCAGGTCTCTGTCCCTCTTGAACTGGGGAGCCCAGAACTGGGCACAAATTCAGTATAATCACTGAACAAATTTGGTAATGTTCAGGAGAGAAGAAACAGGTCAGTGAGTTGCTTTCTCCTCTGAATTACCATGGCAGCAATACATTCTGTAACAGCAAGCTGATCAAAAGCTCTACAGAAAAGAAAGGAAAAGTAACCAAGTTTAGGTCCCATGTGCTGTTCGGTGGAAGGCTGGAGGGGGACACTTATAAAGGTGTCTAACAATAGGACAAGAGGGAATGGTTTTAAGCTGAGGGAGAGCAGGGTTTGACTGCAGAAGTTCTCAGGATGGTGAGACTCTGGAATAGGCTGCCCAGAGTGGTTGTGGATCTCTGTAGGTGTTCAAAGCCAGGCTGGATGAGGCTTTGAGCAACCAAATGCAGCTGAGTGGCATCCCTGCCCATGGCAGTGAGGTTGGACCTAATGATCTCTAAGGCCCCTTCCAAACTAAGCCTTTCTATGATTCTATGAGTATAAAAATAGAGCAAGCTCCTTGCCCCAGGGGCAGTGGGGACTCCTGGCCACCTTTTCTGTGCCCATCACAAACATCTTATTGCTAGAACAATGGAGCAAGGCTGGAAATGGGTTGTGGTGGTTTGGGTGTTAACCACCCCCCCACTTTTAGAAATACCCAGCTAGACTCAGTCGGGCTCTGGGAATGTAAATGAAGCTATTTACAGCAGCACAATATACAAGCAGCTATTTACAGTATGCACAGTTATACACAGAAATAGACAAGGTAAAAGTAATACAGAAGCACAACTCCCCTCCCAGAAACCTGAGTCCCCAGGAGGGGCTCCCAACCACCCCTGCACCTTCCCCCTGCCCCTCTCAACCTTACCCCAGTCCTAATGAAGAACAGAGGTTCAGCCAAGAGGTTAAGAAGCAAAGGTGAGTGGCAGGAGAGGTTAGGGAGATGCAGCTCAGCCAAAGCCCAGCCCGAGAGTGAAGACAAAATGGTGAGAGTGTTATCTAAGGTTTTCTTTCTTCTTGTTCAGCAAGACTCTGAGGGAAGGAGACATCGCCATTGATTTCCTTTCACAGCCTATCATCACCAAAACATTCTAGCTTGCTTCAAACTAGCACATGGGTAGATTCAGACTGGATGTTTGGAAGAAGCTCTTCAGCATGTGGGTGGTGAGAGCCTGGAAAGGGTTGCCCAGGGAGGTGGTGGAAGCCTCATCCCTGGAGGTGTTTCAGGCCAGGCTGGATGAGGCTGTGGCCAGCCTGATCTAGAGTGAGGTGTCCCTGCCCATGGCAGGGGGTTGGAACTGGATGATCCTCGCGGTCCTTTCCAACCCTGACGATTCTATGATCTAACTTCTCTGAAGTTGAGGTTCCCACCGCCAGGCTGTAATGAAATGCACCTTCACGCCAGAGGAAGTCTAAGGTGTCCAGCATTGCATCCTCTCCATCCTCTGAACAGAGTTAGTGGCTTGCACTTGAACGTCTGCAATTAGAAACTAATGTATGCAGATTTGCACCCTGCTGCATCTCGATGAGCCCCATCAGGTGCAGATGAGTGGGGATAAGAGGAGAGCTTTGCAAAGCACAGGAGCTCCTTTCTAAGAAGGAATAAAGGCTGCTGCGGAACACCACTCCAAGAACAGCTGCCCTATTTAGCGAACACAAAAGCTCAAACCCTTTGCTTTTTGCTTAAAAGGGACTTCAGCTTTTGTGCAGAGAAGAGGGGTAGATTGCAGCACGATAAAACCAAACCGCCCTGTGATGGGACTTAAAGAACTGAAGACTTCTGCCTAATTGATCCAGTCTCAGTCTGCGGCTTTTGTAGGTATTGGGCCTGTGAACTGCAGAAGGGTAGGGCTACATCAGAATGCAGCCTCTCAGCTGCTCAAAGCCTCATCCAATCTTGAACATCTCCAGGAAGAAGGCATCTACAACCTCTTTGGGCAGCCTGCTCCAGAGTCTCACCAACCTCGTACTGAAGAACTTCCTCCTAAGATCCAATCTAACCCTGCTCTCATTTTCTCATTGCTCTCTCTCATTTATTAGATCCCCTCTCAGTCTTCTCTTCTCCAGACTAAGCAGCCCCAGGTCCCTACTGACTCTCCTCACCAGGCAGTGCTCCAGTCCCCTCATCATCCTCGTAGCCCTCTGCTGGACTCTCCCCAGCAGATCCCTGTCCCTCTCCAACTGGGCAGCCCGAAACTGAAGGCAGTGCTCAAGATGAGGTCTCAGCAGCGCTGAATAGAGGGGGAGGAGAACCTTCTTTGATCTGATGGACACACTCTTCTTAATGCCCGGCAGGATCTCATAGGCCCTCTTGGCCACAAGGGCACTTTGCTGTGCCATGGACAATTTGTTATCCACCAGCACTCCCAGGAGCTGCACTGCTTTGTCTCATGGAAATCCTCCTAATGTAATTTTTCACTGAGGACAAAGGCCACAGACGTCCATGCAAGAGATGCAGTCGAGGCTTTCTCTGAAGTGGCTGACAAGAGAGCACCTGCTCATATGTGGCTGAGTGTGCCTGTAGGAATTTGGCCTCTTCAGACAGCGTTTTGCTGGCTAATTTCAGTGGTGCCTTATTTCAGCTGCACTGCCAGTGCTGGGTATAGGCTGCAAGAGTGATTCAGCTGAATGAATGCTACTTGTTTAGATCTCCAAAATCCCCTTTTAATGTAAATTTATTAACAAAGTAAAGGACTTGTAGATTCTTGCTTTTTCCTATCACAGAATGCCAGGTTGGAAGGGACCCCAAGGATCACCCGAACCAACCTCTCTAGGTGACAAGGGAGTTTAAATACAGTTTTCTATGTAACTAATGCTTCTATCCTGTGAACTGTGCAATCTTGGAATGGAATTTTTTGGTGTCAGTTTTATATGCAAAGAGCACAAGGAAGGATGTCTGAAGTACATCAGGTGCCCTGATTTGCTAAATATATTTACCTAGAACACAAGAGTCTGAGCACTTTAAGTACCTTGCAGATGATAGTGCTGGCATAGAAAACTGAAAGGATTGCTTTGCTTCTGTTCTGAGAGGGGAAGGGAGCAGACCTTTTGTGTGTCTGGAATGTGAGCTTAAAGGAAAAATCAGAACAGCTTTGGGGTCCTGTACTTGAGCAAACAAATAGCCACTCATCCTGAACACATGCACTGTGCGTTGAAGGAATGTAGCTGAAACAGAAAGGAGCTTGGAGAGGTTGCATAAGGTGGTCCCTTCCCATCCCTAACACTCTGTGTTTTGCTCTACAGAGAAATGAGCTCAAACGCTGGCAGAAGAGATCCGGGCACAGGCACTGGCATGTCCCTGAAGGATGAGGCCATGGATTCCTGCTGGGAACCACTTGGGGCATCTTCAACATGGTGCCATGGCACCATGGGCTGCTCACACAGCCTGTGAGGCTGGCTGCAAGGAACACCCTGCACCTAGTTGATGCCAGAGAGGGTAGCTGAGCTCGGTGGGCTCTCCAAGGGTGTGGGCACAGCAGCTCTGTGACAAAGACTCACAGACTGGACTCCTATTTTCTAGGCTGTCAGCTGGTAGACAAGACAGGCCATGTGCCCTCACTGTCCAGAATTAACCTCCAAGTAACGTAAACCACTGATTACACCAAAGTAAGAAAGCAGTTAACGGGATGTCTAATGCAAAAAACAAGGAGACTGTAATAGCTTCAAGCACTGAGAAATCTGAGGAAGCTTAAGGAGTATTAGAGTAGCAACACAGATGAGCCTGGACAGTTTGAATGCTGGGATTCATCTGCAGGCAGCTGATAATCCCTGCATGAGAGAGGCACAGCCTGCAACAGCTGCAGAGCTCAGCTCTGCTCCCAGAGGCTAGGCGGGCAGCCAGGGCGCAGAACAGAGCCTGCTGCCAGGGCCAGGGTGGTGTGGCTGCCCCCGGGCTGAGGTGGCAGGACTGGCCTCTCTGGAGACGCCTGCAATTGCAGTCACCTCTGGGAATGTGCTGAAATAAAACAGTCCCTGTCAAGGCTGCTCAGCAGAGAGGGGCCTGGGGCTGTTGGCTGGCAGTTGGCTGAATGTGAGCCACAGCTGGCCTTGACCAGCACGACTGTGGCCAGCAGGGAAGTGATGTGCTTGGTACTGGTGAGGCCACATCTCAACACTGCCTTCAGTTTTGGGCCCCTTGCTACAAGGTGCTGGAGCATGAACAAAGAAAGGCAATGGGGCTGGAGAAGGGCCTAGAGCACAGGTCTTATGAGGAGCAGCTGAGAGAGCTGGGATTGTTTAGCCAGAAGAAATGGAAGCTGAGGGGAGACCTTCTCACTCTCTACAACTACTTGAAAGGTGGCTATAGAGAGGTGGGGGTCAGTCTGTTCAACCAAGTAACGAGTGACAGGACAAGAGAAATATCCTGAAGTTGTGCCAAATGAAGCTTTGTTTGGTTATTAGGAAGAATTTCCTTACTGAAAGGGTTGTCAAGTGTTGGAACATCTTGCCCAGGGTTGTGGAGGCTGAATGAGGCACTTAGTGCCAGGACTTAGTTAACTAAAAGGGTTAGGTCATAGGTTGATCTTAGAGCTCTTTTGCAACCTGGTTAATTCTGTGACCCTGTAATTCTGTGGTGGAGCCTTTATCCCTAGAGATATTTAAGACTCATGCAGACACAGTGCTTAGGGACATGGTCTAGCTAAGGACTTGTCAGCGTTAGGTTACTGACTGGACTCGGTGCTCATAAAAGTCTATGAAAGCAGAAGCTTTGATTGACCCGAGCGGGAACTGCTTCTTGGAAGAGGAGAGACCTAAGAAAGAGGTAAGATGGAATGAAACATACCAAAGTTGTTCAGAGGCATTTTTGGCTGTAGGCTGTTGCTGACTCTGTCCCCCTACTTGAATGTAAAAGAGGGAGGACAAAAATGGAGGATTTACACTCCGGGCTTCTTCTAAAGGTCTAGAACCAGCAGCAAGGAAAGAGTTAAGAACTTTCCATGTCTTCCATGCTTAAACAGAGACGGTCTGCTTTTGGTGGAGGGTGCAAGAATAAATAGGCAAGCTGAAGCCTTCATTGCTGGAGGTTAAATGTTCAAATACCAGGGCTGCTTGTTCACTGAAGAGCTCAGAGATCAAAGTCTGAACACCCCCAAACACTACAGGGCTGCTCTGCAGCGGTAGAGATGCGCTCACCCTGGATGAATCCTCAGGGACTTTGAAGGTGGGAGGCAGAAGAGCCTCTCTAAAAATGCCATCCCTCATCTCTAGAGCACGGGGCTACAGGACCCTGTCTATTCTGCATCTATCATAACTATGGTCTTGTAAGCAGCAGGCAAACATGGCAAGGCTCCAGTCAGTCTCTCCTGCTGTTGACTTCTTCAAAGAAGGGCTAGAACCAAAGCCCAAAGGAGGAGCCTTGCTGGGGTGAGGTTCATTGCTGACACCATGAGATTCTTGCTACAGCAGCTGTGGACAATTCCATCAGGAGCCTAACAGTAAGTGAATGAGTTTTGGGCTGTGGCACACTGTAAAATGAAGTGGCTTAAACTGGACATTTTTTAGTTGACTAGATGGTGTTGGGTGATAGGTTGGACTTGATGATCTTGAAGGTCTTTTCCAACCTGATTAATTCTGTAATTCTGTGACTTAGTGTCAGTATGAACAGCAGACTTCTGCTAAGTGAGAAGTCTAAATCCTTCTGTACGAATCCTGCTCCACAAGCTACTATGACTGTGGCAAAGCCAGAGGACTGCAGTCACCAAGTGCCTGGTTTGGGGGCTAAGAAGGCCCTGAACAAAGGTTTATGTTTTGCTCCTGCTGCCAGGTTGTGTGCAAGTCCATGAAAGGGGCCCACAGGTTGTCCCCCAACAGATTTCAGAGGTGATCTCAAGTAGTTAACAAACTGCTCATTTTGAGACCCAGCAGCCAGCTGGTGCTGGGCATTTGAAAGTTGCCAGGAGCTGGGCTGGAGCCTCACAAATCAGGCAGGCCAGGAAAGCTACAATTGCCCACAGTGATGGTTTGTTTGTTCAGCAGAAAGTTGGTTCCATCCCTCTCGTGTTTCGGCTGTGTGCCCAAGCTTCTGCTGCTTGTGAATGCAGCAACTTGTGTGCAGATCTGTGCTTGGGCAGAAGGGGCTTTGTGGCACTGGGCACAGTGGTGGGTTACACTGGCACTGGTTTAATGCATCCCCTATCTGTCCCTGCTAGCACCATCAGGTGGCTGATACTTAGCAGGTGAGAAATTTTTCAGTGTGAGTGAACTAGGAAGGAAAAGCTCTGGTGCCTAACAACACGAGCAGGTAAGTCTGCAGGTAGCCTGAGCTTGATATAGGTCACTACATGACCGGCATCCTGTGCCTGGCAAGGATGATGTTTGAGCTGGAAGGAGCATCTTCAGCAGAAAACACTCACAGGATCCCAGGATGTCAGGGGTTGGAAGGCACTCAAAGAGATCGTCGAGTTCAACCCCTCTGACAGAGCAGGGACCACACAATCTAGCTCAAGTCACACAGGAACGTGTCCAGACTGGCCTTGAAACCCCTCCAGAGAAGGAGGACTCCACAACCTCTCTGGGGAGCCTGCTCCTTCGTGAGCCACATGTTTAAGGCACAGCTTTGGTATGCTCTTGGGGCAAAATCCCAATGTTAATTCTTTGTTTTCAGGAGACGTTTTTTGGGTTGTGCTAATCCCTGGTTCCAAGACACTCCTATAAGGGTGATACAGGCAAAGCATACCAAGAGAATTTGCCCCCCCTATTTTAAAGTCAGGACATCCTTGTTTTCCAGCAGTTGGGATCTGGAAAGATGAAAAGCCATCCATACAGGACAGAATGAAAACACTTGCTCCCAAAACAAAGCTAACAGAACAGCGATGGAGTCCTCTGTGTCCCACTCCCAAACAGAAGATGTCCTGGAAGCCCAGAGTAGCTGTGACCAAGCCAGTACGTTGTCAGGAATTTCTCACAGTTCATGTGAGGACAGGAGCTAGACAGAGATTTGTTCTCTCTCTTTCTGCTAAGAGCTTCCCCATGCCAGTGCTGCCTGAGCCTTTGGTCTGCAGAGGTCTCACATTTGTCAAGGGAAGCTTCCTGGTCCCGGGCCAGTTCGCTTAGGATCTGTGCAAGTTCTAACTGTGGGGCAGTTTCTGCTAATGCCTCTCTCTGGCATGTCCTTCCAGAAGCAGAAACTGCTGCTGCTGTGATTGGGACACACACACACACACACAGAGAACAAAGCAAAACCTGTAGCGTGTTCAAATGAAACAGAAATACAAAAGCTGAGAGATTTTAGCAAACAGTTTGCCAGAACCTTGGCTGTGACAGACTTCAGTCTTCTACTGAACAAAAGGAAACAGAACCTTCTCTGTAAAGGTCACTTTCTGTTATTTGACTTAACCTCTCTCTGAACTATATGCTGCTGCATACTATTATTGCTGATTTCTTCCCCATTTAGATGCATTTGTTTGTTGTCCAAAGATCTCAGATGTGCCTCTGACCTATTCGTCCGTGTCGAGACTCAGGCAGAACCTTTTCGACTTCACCAGTGCTCTGCTTAAACACAGAGGTTGGATTGCTTCAAGGCTTCACTTCGTGTGTCTGGAAAAAGCATCTGTTTCAGGGAAACTTCTCCTGGACCTGACCTGTTTTGTGTGTGCCTGCTTGGCATAAAGGAGCACCCACATGGTGGAGCAGGATTCGAGCCTGGAGGCTCACAGCAGTACAATACACAAAAAGGAGGGACGACAGAGTCACAGGATCACAGGATGTCGGAGGTTGGAAAGAACCCAAAGAGTCCAACCCCCCCGACAGAGCAGCACCCTAATCTAGCTCAAGTCACAGAGGAACACACCCAGACAGGCCTTAAAAAGCTCCAGAGAAGGAGACTTCACAACCTCTCTGGGCAGCCTGTGCCAGTGCTCTGGAACCCCTACAGTAAAGAAGTTCCCTCGTGTGTTTGAGCGCTGGAACCTCCTGTGCTGGCAGCTTCCATCCATTGCTCCTTGTCCTATCCTCCTCCTGACCCCCAGCCCTCAGATAGTTATAGACATTGATTAGATCCCCTCTCAGTCTTCTCTTCTCCAGACTAAGCAGACTCAGGTCCCTCAGCCTCTCCTCATCAGGCAGTGCTCCAGTGCCCTCATCATCCGTGTTAGGGCCCACACAGAACGGTAGGGGTTTGGAAGGGACCTCTGATCACCGAGCCCAGCCCCAACACACGCAGATGCCCAAGCCCGAAGGTTTCACATCTGCCTCATTCCAAAGGAAAGGCATTTTGCAGCATCTGTACTGCTCTGGACACCTCGAACGTGTGGAAACCAAAGGCATATGGAATTACAAGCCACTGGGCCGTGGGGCTCCCCAGCGAAGCCAGGCTGTGTGCATTGCACACACAGGTAAACCAGCACTGCAGTCCAGAGCCACTGCCCAGAGCCTCCCTTCCCAGAGCTGGTGCTGCAAGGAGAAACAAGAGCTTTGATGAGGGATGTCTGCATAGGTGGGTGGGAGGGGAAGCACGCCATGCCTGGTTCTCTCAGTCAGTGACTTCTCACAAGAGCTTCCTCCAGAAACGGAAGCAGCAATGTTTGCTCTCGCTTTCCATGCAAATCAGCTGCCACTTCTGAATTCCCCGTGGTGCACGTGCTTCATCATTTCACATTCCTCATCCATCTTCTCCCTCCTTTCCTTCCTCCAGCCCACACATAACTTACCATACTTTAAAAGCCATGCAGCCTTCTCCATTTCATTCATACCATGCCTGTTTAGTCTGGTTCATCCTGCCAGGAGACACCTGGAAATAGGTGCTTAGCAAGGCTCAGCAGCTCCTATCACTTTGCCTCTTGCTGTGACCTGCGGCACAGGCATTGGTAAGATAGCAGCTACCTGTGATTGAAACCCTGCACTTTGCCTGGGCTGGGAGGCTGTGCATTGGTAAGGGAAGGCAAAGACCAGTGCAGTGGGGGAATGCATCTGGAAACACCTGGCATGGTATAAGATGATGACTCTCATTTAAAGTGCTGGTGCTGTCACCCAAAGCTCCTGGGCCCTTAGGCATCTCTGTGTGGCCAACGCTGGGACAGGCTGCACAGGGAGATCAAGGATGCTTCCTCGCTCTTCAAGGCCAGGCTGGATGGGTGGGGCCTTGGACAACCTGGTCTAGAGGAAGGTGTCCCTGCTCACAGTAAAGGAATTGGAAATAGATGATCTTTAAGGTCCCTTCCAACCCAAACCATTCCGTGATTCTATGACTGCTCTCAGTGGAACAGAAATGGACAGACCCATGCAGGCTGCAGCCAAGAAGAGAAGAGTTTGGACAGAGCTGCTTTGTCTTCCTGCTGATTAAATACACAAATCCTGAAGTCAAAGAAGTGTCTTGAGCCAGGGACACTTCTGATGTACTTGTCCTGTCTGCAGCTGCTGGCTGCACAAAGACTCCTTGTGCCACAGGCACCATCTCTGTGGTACTAGCCTCTGGTGGGCTGTTCTTCCACTAGCTTTGTCAGTCGGCTTTATGAAGCCTCGGCAAGCTCCGACTCACACACTCCGAGCTGCCTGTGTGCACTGTGAGACAGGTTGTTGTGGCCTGCGGCCCTGCTTCCTGCTCATGGATGCACCAACAGAGCTCATCAGTTGGTCACTTTTCTCCCTCTCCTTGCCACTGAATTTCAGAAAGTCCAGCTTCACCTTTTTGAGACTGAAGAGGTAGTTCATTCCAGTGTTCCATGCTTGGCAGCTTGTCCATCCCCCTGGCTGATTCTGATGATGCTCTTTGGAGAGGTGAGGCTGCATCTGGAGTACTGAGTCCAGTTCTGGGCCCCCCAGCTCAAGAAGGACAGGGAACTGCTGGAAAGAGTCCAGCACAGAGCTACAAAAAATGATGAAGGAAGTTGAACATCTTCCTTATGAGGAGAGCCTGAGGGAGCTGGGGCTGTGCTGCTGGGACAGGAGGAGACTGAGAGGTGACCTCAGCAATGGTTATCAATGTGTGCAGGTGAGTGCCAGGAGGCTGGGGCCAGGCTCTGCTGGGTGATGCCCAGGGACAGCACAAGGGGCAAGGGGTGGGAGCTTAGGCACAGGAAGTTCCATGGAAACATGAGGAGGAATTTTTTCCCTGTGTGGGTGACAGAGCCCTGGCCCAGGCTGCCCAGGGGGGTTGTGAAGTCTCCCTCTCAGGAGATATTCAAGAGCCATCTGGATGTGTTCCTGTGTGATCTGCTCTGGGTGATCCTGCTCTGGCAGGGGGCTGGACCAGATGAGCTTTGGAGGTCCCTTCCAGCCCCTGGAGCCATGTGCAGCAGCTCTCAGTCCCTCCTGAGATGGGACAATGAGCACACCAGGCTCTGCCTGATGTGATGGTGTAGTGATGTTCCCTCGAGTTCTCTGTTCCTGCTGTGGTTGTTGCTAGTGATGTATTTGCTCTCCTGTCGGGAGCTGGCATGCTCTGAGCACCTCGAGCTGGGCACCGCAGACAAACGGTCTGTCACCTGGGCCTACGCAAGAGCTGCCACCCAGCTGCTGGGCACAGCCACACGTCTGGCTGTTTCTCCAGCTGCACAAGTGTAGTTGTCTCTGCGACTTCTAATGACAGCTGAAGTGGCCTTGATGCTGTGAATAGCAACAGACTAAACGCCCAAGCTGCAGAGCTGAATGCTGGGATCCAATCCAACCTACCCATTGAAGTTTTTTTGAGTGATGCCTTTTTGAAGCCTTATCATCTACCCCACGATGGGATGTGCAGTCCGCTTCTGAAGAGCTCTTTGGAAAGCAGCAGCCAGACAGGGGCCACTGGACAAAGGGATTACCCCAAAAAACTTATGCAAAGAGAGGCTGAGTGTTGGGATGCATTGGGACTGCAGTACATGGTACTGATGTGACTTTCCTCCTGCCATGAAGTGACTAGAAGGATGAGGGAGATGATTCTGCCCCTCTGCTTTGCTCCTGTGAAATCCCACCCTGGAGTATTGCATCCAGTTCTGGTCCCCCAGCATAAGAGCGTCATGGAACTGCTGGAGTAGGTTGGGAGCAGGACCATGAAGATGATCAGAGGGTTGAAGAACCTTCCCTATGGGGACAGACTGAGACAGCTGGGGCTGCTCAGCCTGGAGAAGTTTCAGAGGAGACCTTATAGCAGCCTTCCAGTACCTGAAGGGACCTACAAGAAAGATGGGGAGGGATCTTTCACAAGCGCTTGTAGTGATAGGATAAGAGGGAATGGATTGAAGCTGAAGGAGGGGAGATCCAGACTGAATGTCAGAAAGAAACTCTTTACTGCGAGGGTGGTGAAACACTGGAACAGGTCACCCAGGGAGACTGTGGATGTCCTCTCCTTGGAGGTGTTCCAGGCCATGCTGGATGAGGCCTTCAGAAACTTGGTCTAGAGGAAGGTGTTCCTGTCCATCTTTAAGGTCCCTTCCAACCCAAGCCAGTCCATGTGCATACACATCTACACATGTTCCCACACACGTATCAGTGCAGTATTCCAGACATCTATTTCTCTGCAGCAGCAGAGTTTCATGCTAAAGGGCATTGGGAGCAGTTAGTTTGGTACTCTGCTTACTGGGGAAAACTGAGTGAGCCTCACATACAGATGAAGCAAAGTGCACAGCAGGTTCCCCTGCAGTTAGGCATTCTGCTTTACGGTGACAGGCAGGCTCAGAGCCTAGTCTCTGGCGTAAAAATCATATCCATCAATGTCAGCATCATATTCATACATCAGAAAGACAAGACTGGCTTTAAATAGGTACCAGCAGTGGCAGAGGACGAGGCGCTTGCAGAATTCCAGCTCTGAAGAGCTTTCATCTCTCCGAAGCTGAAAGCCCCTAAATATAGGTCTGCTATTAAAGATTCATGAGCTTCAGCAGCTATTTATCAAAGTCATGGAAACAGGATCCTTCCATGATGGTGAATGGCCTGACACTCATTACTAATAAGCAAATGCACACTTTATTAGCAGTTTAGAAGAGAGCACTGCTGCTGCTGCGCCAGGAGTCAGCACCACACTCTGGCACGGCACTGTTGCTGCCGCCTGGTGCCTCACACCCATCAGCTCACAAGGGCTGCTGCTGATGCCAGCTCTGTGGAGCGTGTCTGCCCAGTGCCAACAAGATTCATGGAATAGCTTGGGCTGGAAGGGCCCTCCAGAGGTCATCCAGTCCCACCCCTCTGCAGTAAGCAGTGGCATCCCCAACTAGATCGGGTTGCCCTTGTTGAGCCTCACCTTGAATATCTCCAGGGATGGGGCCTCAACCATCTCCCTGAGCAATCTGTTCCAGTGGTCCACGACCCTCATAGTAAAGAGCTTGTTCCTGACTTCCAATCTAAATCTGCTCTTCTCTAGTTTGAAACCGTTGCCCCTCATTCTGTCACTACATGCCTTTGTAAACAGCCTCTCTCCAAGAAGGCCCAGGCACTGCTTCCTGGAGATGAGGAGGTGCTTTGGTGGTTCTCTTGACCTACCATGTCCCAGACCGTATCTACAATGCACCTTCCTCTCATTTACTGAATGCCCTCCCCAGAGCAAAGCCATGCTGCAGAACTGCACAGTCTGTGGCAGAAGCCACTGCAAACATGCAGCATTAGCCTGATAACTGCAGGGTGACACATCAGCAGCTAATGACTGCATCACAAGTGCTGCTCCAGCAGACGACAACACTGATTAGGATGCTGCTTTCATTATCAAAGGCAGCTCCTTTTACCCACTACTTGCAGTCTCTTGCTGCAATTACCTGACCTTAAAGGTTTCATCAGAGCACAGCCTCACTTTCATACAAAGAGGTGACAGAACTGTTCCTCTCTGTGATGACTTCAATTCTTTACATCTTTTACCCAAGCTTTTATACACCTTCTGTGCTCACATGGAAGAAGCATTCACTGCTGTCTGCTAGGGTGGCAGAAAGGAGAAGCAGAGAGGCAAGAAGAATCCCTCCTTTACCTTCCTGACACATCCGAAAAAAAACAAATCTACACACTGGACACAGGGTGGTTTGATTTCAGTGGATCCCTGACCATTTGCTCTTCCTTTCTGCTCGATGAGGGTCACCCAGAGCAGGCTGCCCAGGGCTGGGTCCAGTCAGGTTTTGCATCTTTCAAAAGAAAAGAGACTTCATAACCTCCCTGAAAACAGCAGTACAAGTACTATATCAAAGACTGACAACGTGTCAGAAGAACAGCCTTCAGCCTTCCAGACCACCAAGCCCAGACACCATCTTTAGTCTGGAGAAGAGAAGGCTGAGAGGAAACCTCACTGCTCTCTACAGCAACCTGAAAGGAGGTGATTGTGAGGTGGGGTTTGGCCTCTTCTCTCTAGTAACAAGTGACAGGATGAGGGGAAATGGCCTGGAATTGCACCAGGAGAGGTTTTGGTCAGATATTAGGAAAAAATTCTTTCCCACAGGAGTGGTCAGACATTGGAACAGGCTGCCCAGGGAGGTGATGGAGTCAACATCCCTGAAGGGGTTCAAGAAATGTGTGGGCATGGCACTCTGGGACATGGTCTAATGGCTGTGGATCACAGGATCACAGATGTCAGGGAGTGGAAGCACCCAAAGAGATCATCGACTCCAAGCCCCCTGCCAGGGCAGGACCACCCAATCTAGCTCAGGTCACACAGGAACACATCCAGATAGGCCCTGAAAGACCTCTCCTTTGTAAAAAACTGGATGGACTCTGCTTCACTCTGCCCTGTTTAGATATTCAGTATTGCCAGCAGTTTTAGTCCAGGAGTGGTGGTAAAGATCCTAGCATTTAGGTCTTGGACCTAAACAGAATTAAGGAGGTCACATTTAGTATCTTAACTCCAGAATTCTCTGGCTGCTCCCGATTATAGTTTCTGCCCAGATTCTGTCCTGCATCTGGGTCGAGGCAATGCCAAGCACCAATCCAGGCTGGGCAGTGAGTGGCTGGAGAGCAGCCCTCAGGAGAGGGACTTGGGGGTGCTGCTGGAGGAGAAGCTCAGCAGGAGCCAGCAGTGTGCACTTGCAGCCCAGAAAGCCAAGCAGAGCCTGGGCTGCTGCAGCAGAAGTGTGGCCAGCAGGGTCAGGGAGGGGATTCTCCTCCTCTACTGTGCTCTGCTGAGACCCCACCTGGAGTCCTGCATCCAGTTCTGGAGCCCCTGGGACAAGAGGGCTGTGGAGATGCTGGAGAGTGTCCAGAGCAGGGCCAGGAGGATGCTCAGAGGGCTGCAGCAGCTCTGCTGTGAGGACAGACTGAAAAAGTTGGGGCTGTGCAGGCTGGAGCAGAGGAGGCTCCCAGGTGACCTTCTTGTGGCCTTCCAGAGTCTGAAGGGGGATACAAAAAAGCTCTCCTGGGAGGACAAAGCCATCCCCTCCACCTGCACTGTGCCACGTTTAGGATAGATTCCCACTCAAGGGTCCCAACTACCTGCAGCTGCTGTGACCAGTACCTGCTCCACACAAGCTGAGCACGCTGCGGTCGTTGCCTGCCTTCTGGTTTACCTGCAACCCTTCTGTCCCACCTTCAGCATGTGCAAGCACAATGAAGAGGGCAATTCCTCAAAGCTGCAGCACTACCCTGTGGCCCACCAGCACTGTCCTCCACAGGTGCTGAGTGTGACTCCTCTGATCTGCTCTGGCAATCTGCGAGAGCACTCTTCAAAACTGGGGTTAGGACCTTCCTGACCCTTGAGCAAAACGTCAGTGCTTCAACTTCCACCATTTCACAGACTCACAGACTGCATCAGGTTGGAAGGCCCCTCAAAGCTCATCTTGTCCAACTCTCCCTGCAGTCAGCAGAGACACCTTCAACTGCATCAGGCTGCCCAGGATCACGTCAAGTCTGGTCTTGAAGGTCCCTAGGAACAGGGCCTCAGCCACATCCCTGGGCAACCTGTGCCAGTATTTCACCACTCTCATTGTCAAGAACTTCCTCCTGATGTCCAACCTAAATCTCCTCTGCTCCAGTTTCAAACCACTGCCCCTCATCTTATCACCACAAGCCCTTCTAAGTAGTCCTTCCCCAGCCTTCCTCTGGGTCCTCTTCTGATACTGAAATATAGCTCTAAGGTGTCTCTGGAGCCTTCTCTTCTCCAGGAGGCCACAAAGATGATCAGAGGGCTGGAGAAGCTCCCCTAAGGGGACAGGATAAGAAAGTTTGGGCTGTTCAGCCTGGAGATGGCTCTGGGGAGACTTTATAGCTCTCCAGGACCTGAAGGGAGCCTACAAGAGAGCCACAGAGGGATTTTTACAAGGGTATGTAGTGATGAGAGGGAATGGATTGAAGCTTGAGAAGGACAGATTTAGACTGGAGATTAGAAGTAAATTCTTTACAGGGAGGGTGAGAGACACTGGAACAGGTTAACCAGGGAGGTGTTGAATGTCCCCTCCCTGGAGGTGGTCAAAGCCAGGGCTTGAGCAACCTGGGCTAGTGAAAGGTGTGGCTGCCTACAGCAGGGGGTTGGAACTAGATGATCTTTAAGGTCCTTTCCAGCCCAAACCATTCTATGACTCTGTAAGCTGTTTCTGGTCACTCAGCATGTGAGAAAGAGGCTTTCTCAGCCTCCAAATGATCCAGGCTCCAAAGAGATGTCATCTCCAGAGCTTAATTTTCTCCTCTGACCTATATGCCCCTGTGCCACACGCGGGGAACAAATGCTAGGCACTTCCAAAGCACTTCAGGGAGGTTTAGCTAGAAGGGCAATGGATTTCAGTGGCAATTACACAGCTAAATACCACATACCCCTTGGTGGCATAACCTTTGCGTAACTGCTACACTCCTCTGCAGTGAATAATCTGCAAACAGTCTCACCAAGGGCCCCTCACTCCCTCCTGCACTGCTCCCATTTCACAGATGCAGCCCAAACGGAAACGCCGCACACGCCAAAGTGGTCTCTGAGCTGCTTCCAGGTGTCGCTCCAGCAATGCAGAAGCCCAAGCATGGCATCTCCTTCTGCTGGCCTGCCAGTAAACACCAAGGCAGGGAGCCTGAAGGGATTAGGAGCCTGTCTCACACTATCACCACTGACCACTCCCTCCGGGAGAACAGGACACGCAAGCCTTTCCTGCGGGCTCTTATTTCACACACGGAGACCTGTGCGCACAGCAAATGCAAGTCCTGCCAGCAGCAGCTCTGGGTGTTTGCACAAGACAGAGGGCACAGCACAACACTAAACACTGCCAAGCTTCATGGTGCAAGGCTGCTGAGCAGGCAGCTCTCACCAAGATCTCTAGGAAGCAGACACAAAACAGAGAAAAACACTGTGGCTGAACTGGTCTTGGAGAACTGGACTGCTCGTGGCCAGGCAAGACACCCCTGTGCATGCCAACAGCCCACTTTATGGCACGGTCCTTCCAAAGGGAGACATTACTGAAGGGCAGGAGAGTTTCTGGGGAGCTTGGAGCAGATTCCTCCTGCTGAGCTGCAGGTGGCTGAGAGCCAGGTTAGTGCAGAGGCCATGTCTGCAGGGCCACCACTGAGAGTGGTCCTGACAGTGCCTGCAGCATGGGAGCACCTACAGGTGCATGAGATGCTCAGCTCCTCGACTAGCTCTGCATAGAGTCAATGGCAGACTTGAATTCACTTCAGCAGCCTACTTCTGAACACCACCAGCATAGCCAAAAGTAGCTCTGAGGACTCTTCAAGGCTTTGCTACTGTTCTGCAGTCTTAGAGCTACTGTTCTGCAGTCTTAGAGCTAGCCTCAGATCCAAGGTTTTTCCTTGAACCTCACACTCCTCTCACCCCTACAAAAGAAAGAGAAGGACAAAACCCACTAAGCATGGCTGTATTATCAAAGAGGAGGGTGAGGAGAATGAGGCAATAACCAAACAGGTCCCGACTCAGATTTCATTGGTGAGAGAAGGAAAAGGTCATAGAATTACACAACTGATCAGGCCAGAAAAGCCCTTTAAGATGAAGCCCAGACATTAACAGTACCAAGTCCACTGCTAAACCATGTCCCTAACCACCATGTCTACAGATGATCTTTTTTATATCCTATTGGCCTTTATCTGTATGCTGCTGTTAGTGTCTCCAGACGATGGTACCACATTGCTGGGCAGTTTCCTGCCATGCCTCACAAACACAGGCAGACGTTTCAGCGGCTGAAAAAGCCCAGAAACTAATGAACATTCCACGGCAAACCAGACACTGGGCTGAGGGGGCAGCAGAGTGGCTGCAGGCAGGAGGAAGAGGGAGTCAATAGTGAGCAGCAAGACAGGTCTTCCCTCTTGCAAGCCCACTGAGGTGCCAGTGTGCAAATCGGGCCTGGCTGAAACCAGTGCATGCATTAGCATCTTCCAGTGCCTCCTCCTGCAAGCTTCGAGCCATTCCTAATGCTGTCAGACCCCTCCTAGGTCAAAAGTTAGGCATCCCTTGCCTTTACAGCTGAAGGCACCAAACCTGGACACATGGGATGTCCCAAATGCAACCAGTTTCCTCCCCTGGTCCCTGTCAAGGCCTGGGGTCTGCTCCAGAGAGGGCAGCCTGTGCAATCCCAGTGCTGAAACATGCTGAGGGGCAGTCAGGCCTCTGTTGCACACCACAATCCTGCTGCCATTCCTGCAACCCCGGCAAGGAACAAGCACAGCTCCTTGCACAGCTGAAGACCTTCTCCTCAAGATTCACACCCCCCCCCGACAGGCACAAACAGCCAGTGCCAGCCCACATGCCCTGCATGGCATGCAAGGCAGCGAGCAGCAGTGACGCCCTGACCCCCTCCCTCTTTGCTCAGGGCCACCTTTGGAGACTTCATGTGGTGAGAAACTCTCCTCATCCCAAATAAACTAAAATCTGCATTTGAAATGAAAGGCTTTGAATAAAATTGGCATCTTTGAGCCTCCTGCTGCCAGCAGCCACACTGCTTCACGGAGCTAGGCTGTATGGCAAACACAGTATGGAAACCTCGGCGAGGAGGCTGTGAATTGGCTCCAGGCTGCTCTAATCCAAGATGAATGCAGAACAGCTTACAGAGGGGACTGCTAAAGAAATAATTATTGAAACAAACTGGGGACAAGGTCTGCAGGAAAGCTTTTCTCTGGCAATGCAAGGCTGTGTTTTTCAAGGCACGCAGAGGTTCTCACACCTTCTCTCTAGATTCCTTTCAGCAGGAACAAAAGCAAACACCCCAAAGGTCAGGAATGTCATCTTCAGAGCAGTGAGACCACACCAGGGCACAAACATCACCAACGACAGAATCACAGAGTCACAGAAACATTCCTGTTGGAAAAGCCCCTCAGGGTCACCAAGTCCAACTCCTGTTCCCTGCTCCGTAAGGTTCACCCTAAACCGTATTCTCAGGCACCACATCCAAATGGCTTTTAAACACATCCAGGGTTGATGACTCCCCCACCTCCCTGGGCAGCTCATTCCAGTGCCTGACCACTCTGGCTGGGAAAAAATGTTTCCTAATGTCCAGCCTGAACCTGCCCAGTGGCAGCTTGAGGCCATTGCCTCTTGTTCTGTCACTGTTTACCTGTGAGCAGAGACCAGCACCAACCTCTCCACAACCTCCTTTCAGGCAGCTGTAGACAGCAATGAGGCCTGCCCTCAGCCTCCTCCTCTCCAGACTACCCATCCCCAGCTCTTTCAGTCACTCCTCATAAGATTCATTCTCCAGGCCCTTCCCCAGCTTCATTGCCCTCCTCTGCACTGGCTCCAGCACCTCCCCATCCCTCTTGTAATGAGATGCCCAAAACTGAACACAATACTCAAGGTGTGGCCCCACTAGAGCTGAGTCCAAGGGGACAGTCCCCTCCCTGCTCCTGCTGGCCACAGCATTTCTAATACAGGCCAGGATGCCATTGGCTTTCTTTGCCACCTGGGCACACTGCTGGCTGATATTGAGTTGCTTGTCCATTACCACCCCCAGGTCTCTTTCTGCCAGACAGCTTTTCAGAGGTGTAACAAGTTGAAAGGAACACAGCATATGGACAACTGAACTACAGCAAGGTCCTTGAAACAGACACAGCCTCCCCAGGACCATCACTGGCAACCCCTTTGATTAGTGAGGCAGCTGAAACCATGAGTCCTATAGAAGGGGAGGATCACTATGGGCCCCAACTCTGGTCTCCAGAACGACACAGTCCCAAACCAGATGCAAGTCTAATCACCATCTAATCGCCAGCCAAAGCTGAAGAGCTTTGTATGGCCTGGTCATAGAGAAAAATACTGCACTACTAATACTGTTAGTCCCATACTACTGGAGATTTACAGTATTTCTGCTGCAGTCCATGCTAGAAGAATCAGCAATATTTCTAAGGCAGGTTTCCATGAAGCAAAATATCACCAAACAGCAGATGAATATTAATGAAACCAAAAGCCACAGCTCTTCACCCAGGAAAATCCTCCCAGCTGTTCTGCAGAGCAAGAGGAACGTGGCCAGGTACACTAACTGCTCTACTTACCTGCAGCTGCAGTCATCAGGAGCAAGCAGGGGAGGAGAGCAGACCTCAGCAGAGGAGTTTGACAGCTCTGCTGTCCTGCTGTGCCTCCATGCTGTCCCCAGCTGTACTTTTGGACCCTTCTGTCCCATCCTGAGAGGGATACAACAGCTCCCTAGCAGGAAAGGTGAGGGTGGTGGAACACTGGAACAGGTTGCCCAGGAAGATGGTTGAGGTCCCATCCCTGGAGATATTCAAGGTGAGGCTCAACAGGGCTCATCTAGTTGAGGAAGCCCCTGCTGACTGCAGGGGGTTCAGAATGGATGACCTTGGAGGTCCCTTCCAACCCTTCTGTGATTCTATGATAAACAAGAGTGCTCCTCAGTCACAGACCCAAACATCCTCTTCCAACAGGGAGCACAGCTGGAGGAAGCCAGGCACCTCCCTGCCTTCACTCTCTGCAGTTCATCCCCATTCTCTCAGCCTCATCCTTTGGGTCACAATGTCCAAGTCCTGTCTGCCCTTGCCAGTCACCTGCCAGCTGGGGTGGCCAAGGTCTGCAGGCCCAGGCCCTGCCATTGCTGTCTGGGACTAGACCAAGCTGCACTTGATTGCACCTGGAGGGCTGCGGGTGAGTAGGCAGAGATCAAAGGCAGGCCACTACCAGTGCCCAGAAGAACAATAGATGTTGCTACTGAAAGCAAAGAAGGAAGTTCTCAGCAGTAGGAAAGCTTTCTGAAGCTCCAGCAACTCCATCCTTGCTGCAGCAAACAACACTGGCCGGAGATGCAAGACCTGAGGTCAGCTTTCATCCTTGCTTTCAACACAGCTAATAGGGCCCCCAGAAACGCTAACTCCACTGGGACAAGGAGACAACTGGGAAGAGGACTAAAGGACAAAGGTTCTGGCAACCAGCATCCAACGCTGCACGAGTGACTTGGCCCCCAGCACAGAGCCCGAGGAAGAGCTCAAGCCCAGGAAGAAGTGTCTGGCAACGAGCACAGCACAGCAGAAGCCCAGGGTGTAACACGAGGCCCAGGGAGCACAGCACATCTCTAGTGACAGCCTGGAGCAGGCGAGGAGACCTGGGCTTACTAACAGTCACACGTGAGGGGGCAGGTCTCAGAGAGGGTGACCGTGGGAGGCAGCAGACCCTGCTGCTGCAGGATCAGCCAGGGTTAGTGCACCTCCAAACCCCTCCATGAAACCAAGTCAAAAGGACTGCTGTGATGTGCCCGGGGGCACACGGCCAGGGCAGGCAGGGCAGGGATTCAGCGCCGGCCAAGGAGTCACCACTAGTACACTTCTTGTGCTTCTAAGGCTGCTCGCCCTGAGATCTCCCAGAAGTACCAGAAAGGATTGGCTAACTCCTGCACCACCCTCACCAGTAAGGGGTTACTCCCATTCTCCTGAGCAGGGAGGTTAAGCAACTCATCCTGATACCATACCAGCAGGGAGCAGCAGACATGGGAACACCATCTGAAAACTTCTTTCCCATCTCCATCTTCTACAGCCACGTTTAAACAAACACTCCTCGTTTGACTGCCATCTTCAGTTAATATTTGCTAGTTATTAGCCACCTGAGGGAAGGCTAAACAAAATACTCTTTCAAGCAGCTGAGCTGATAGAGGAGCCCACAAACGCTGACTCACGGCAGAGGGCAGGGGCAGCCTCCCCTTCCAGCAAATGCAGGCTCCCTCTCCCTCCAGCAGCAGCACCTCTTCCCACCAAAGCACAACAGGAAGGCTGTGCCTCCTGGTCTAGCCTCTCACTCTCCACCGCCACACTCTGCTCCCTGCCCGCCTCACCAGTGGTATGGCCAGCTCTAGGGGTTCATGTGATAAATATCACTGGATCACTCTGGGAACAATAGGTTGGCACTGTGGCACCCAGCTGCAATCTACCTTTCAGCTGTTATCACAGTGACACCAAAAGCAGACAAAACTATAAGGCTGGAAGCTTTGAGGCTGAAGGCTTGGGTCAAAAGAGTACCCACAAAACCAGAGGAGGCAGGAGACATGCCACTGCACAGGTTTGCCTTGGCAGCAATGCCACCTGCCTCAGCCTTTATGAGACAGAGGGCAGAATGCCCCAAATAACTTCTCTCATTCCCTCGGAGTGGTTCAATTCCCATTAGCCATCACATGCCACCAAGATCCTGCCCTCTAGGTACCAGTGAGGAGGGCATGGCATGGCCAACAAACCTAGGGCAATTTCAGGCAGGGCACAGGGCAAGGCAATCTCTAGCTGCTCTCATTGTGAAACAATTCCTTCTGGATCCCAGTGGGAATCTCCCCAGGAATAACTTGTGCCCATTACCCCTTGTCTTCTCCACATGACTCCTTGTAAAAAGGGAGTCTCCATCCCCCGTAGCCACCCTTTAAGTACTGGTCCACATAGCACCTTGCAGCAGATCCTCATGACCAGGTTATCATTCCCAGGTATTCACTCCACAGAAGAGGTGACCACTGGATAGTGCCACCAAACAGCATGTCCTCAGCAGATACCTGGTGATGGAACTCGTGCTGAACAGCCCTCTGCTGGGGGCATGAATAGGGCAGTGAGGAGCTGGAACTGAGTTTCCTCCCTTTGACCAGCTGCAGCCACAGCAATGAGGATGCTGTCAGATGTGTCAAAATAAGGCTGGTTTCTAAGGTGATGATGCAAGCTGGAAACATCACAGCCTCAGAGCTCCTTACCCCTTTAAGGCAGCCTGAGGTAGAGAATCCAAGTTACACAGCTAATGGAGGGAGAATGCAGCCCCATTCCAGTTCTCAGTTACCTTGATGAGAATCTGAGCCCAACACCTTGGCTTGGCCACACTGTAATTAGTGTCAAGACAGAGCAGGATTTGGCCCCCTCTAACTTCTGAAAGTCATCTCAGTTTAGATGCTTTGAATGAAAAGAAGCTCCCTGCCATACTTTTACCCAAGCCAGAGTGAGACCATATCTGAGTGCACAGAACCAACCCTAGCTGGAGCTGCTGGAGGGAAGGCCAGCTGCAGCCCCAGCACGGCTGCCAAACACAAAAGGTAGAGCAGCAAGGCCAGTCCACTTCAGAAGTGCTGCAGAGTGTGACTGACTTCACAGGCTGACTTCCACTCGAGCCTCCACCAGAGCTGTCTGGCAGAAAGTTCTCCCTTTCTGAGAGTGCTCCATGGCCACATCAAAGCAGCCAGCAGCGTTTTGGCCATCGATACAGCCGTGGCTGCTTTAGCCACACTCCAACCCATTGCTCCCTCAGACACAAACCCCAGTGCTGCCAAGCACAGCAGCAAGCACAGAGCCTTCCTTCAGAACCTCCTCTCTCCAATTTCTGTTTCACAGTCACAGATTGCATTGGGCTGGAGGGGACCCTCAGAGCCCATCTTGTCCAACCTCCCTGCAGGCAGCACAGATGCCTCCAACTACATCAAGCTGCCCAGGGACACATCAAGTCTGATCTTCAATATCAGATGCCACCATGCAATTTCCACACTGCTTGTGCTTGGGCATGTTGTGCAAGGTAGTCTTTGAAGACAAGGCTGAGGAGGAATCTTATTGCTCTCTACAACTAGCTAAAAGCAGGCTGGAGTGAGGCTGGTGTTGGTCTCTTCTCCCAAGTAACTAGTGATAGGACAAGAAGAAATGGGCTTAAGCCAAGGGAAGTTTAAGTTGGATATTAGGAACAATTTCTTTGCTGCAAGAGTGGTCAGGCATTGGAACAGGCTGCCCAGGGAGGTGGTGGAGTCCCCATCCCTGGAGGTGCTCAAGCAGCACATAGGTGAGGAGCTTCAGGGTATAGTTTAGCGATCACAGTAGTTGGGTTATGGTTGGACTCAATAATCTCGAAGGTTTTTTCCAACCTTAATGATTCTCTGATTCTGTTTTCTCTTTCCCCTTACTGTATCAGACTTCTTCTCCTGCCCACTGCACCAGTTCCTCTAGCTGGCTGCAATGGAGCAAGACCACACTGCACACCAAGCACTGCTGCCAAAGCACATTACAACACTGTCACAGGCCATGAGGGGAAGCATCTATCCCTAAAGCAGAAAGTCCTTGCGAGAGGCACGTGGGGAAAGCACCACTGCCCCCACCTCGTGAACTTTCCTGGGGGTTTCCTGAAAGGCTCCCTGGCGCAGGACTGGGTCTTCCTTTGTTGGAGGAGGCATCCTGGCACTCCCCTCTAGCCTGCTTGCTTCCCACCCGAGAGCTGCAGGGGCCAAGTTTTTCTTTTTTAACTGTTTGCTATATGCTGTCAGAGCTCTCTAATATGTGGCTCCC
The DNA here is from genome assembly GCF_015220805.1 of Pogoniulus pusillus. Taxonomy (NCBI): domain Eukaryota; kingdom Metazoa; phylum Chordata; class Aves; order Piciformes; family Lybiidae; genus Pogoniulus; species Pogoniulus pusillus. The sequence continues at coordinate 42,856,771 of NC_087270.1, forward strand.
GCCCCCAGGGAGGGTTTGTGGTTGTTTGGGAACATTTCCTAAGGTGTTCTTGAAATCTCTTTTAACTCTGAGATTTTTCCCTCTTCCGCTCTCATTGCTGCCAAGCTGAAACATAATGAGTCCATTTAAACTAGAGCTGGAAACACTCTGTGAAGTTTTAGCCATTCCCAGTTTAAGGGATTTCAGTGAGCAGATGTGGCTGAAACCTCTCTCCACAACAGATCTGTTTAAAGCAAGACAATAACTCAGACTCCCCAAAACAAAACTCTGCCATTAGGCTGCATTTCAGCGTTTGTCAGGTTGTCTAACCAGCTGGCATCCAGTGAACTCCCTCACACCAGGCCACAGAGAGAATCCCTGGCTGGACTCGGTGATGTAAGTGCAAGGTCCTGCATCTAGGTCGAGGCAATGACAAGCACCAATCCAGGCTGGGCAGTGAGTGGCTGGAGAGCAGCCCTCAGGAGAGGGACTTGGGGGTGCTGCTGGAGAAGAAGCTCCACAGGAGCCAGCAGTGTGCACTTGCAGCCCAGAAAGCCAAGCAGAGCCTGGGCTGCAGCAGCAGAAGTGTGGCCAGCAGGGCCAGGGAGGGGATTCTCTCCCTCTGCTCTGCATAGGTGAGACCCCACCTGGAGTACTGCATCCACCTCTAGAGCCCCTGGGACAAGAGGGGTGTGGAGAGAAGGGCCAGGAGGATGAGCAGAGGGCTGGAGCTGCTCTGCTGTGAGCAGAGACTGAGGCAGTTGGGGCTGTTCAGTCTGGAGAGGAGAAGGCTCCCAGGTGACCTTATTGTGGCCTTTCAGTATCTTAGGGGAGAGACTTTTTAGGCTGTCAGGGAGTGATAGGACTGGGGGGAATGGAGCAAAGCTGGAAATGGGGAGATTCAGACTGGAGGTTAGGAAGAAGTTCTTCACTGTGAGGGTGGTGAGAGCCTGGAAGGGGTTGCCCAGGGGAGTGATGGTAGCCTCATCCCTGGAGGTGTTTAAGGCCAGGCTGGATGAGGCTGTGGGCAGCCTGATCTAGTGTGAGGTGTCCCTGTCCATGGCAGGGAGGTTGGAACTGGCTGATCCTTGTGGTCCCTTCCAACCCTGACTGATCTTATGATTCTATGACCCTGAGGGTCTTTTCTAACCTGAATGTTCCTCTGATTCTGTGAAAATCTTTGCTCAAGTCCCACCAGCCAACAGCTCTTATAAACCAGACGAACACCCATAGTATGACAGCAGTCACCAATTACACCTCTGTATCTGGTCATCATCTGCCTGCTGTGCATCCACATGCTTTTATACCATCATGCCATACCCACCAGAGGGCACAAAGAGTCACTGATACCAATCTACTGCCCTTTTCCAGCTACCGGATATCAGAGTTACTCACTTCCAACCCTCAGCTCCCTCAGAGATAGCCACACCTGCTTGCTTAAGGCTGTGCATTTTCAAGGGTAGACCTTCTCATTGTCCAGAACAAGCCATGATGCTCCACAAGGACAAAAACACCTCACATGGTCAGCACACTCAGGAAAGAATCAAGAGTCTTCACCTTAATTTGGACCACATCTTACTGTCTGCTGAGTCCTGCACAGACAGTAAGGTCAACTTGCATTTTCTTCATGAACAAATCTCTGCTTGGTTTTGGGGCCCTCACTACAAGGACACTGAAGTGTTGGAGCCTGGAGGCCTGGATCTCCTGCCCTTCCCGTGGCTCTGGGGGTAAGGTTATGTTCACCTTTGTGGAACAAACCCAGGTGTTCTTGTTCTGTATTGCAAACATCACACTGAGACAGAAAAGACTGCAGAGAGTGTCTGAGGAAGTCTGCTCTAAGGGAAGTGCTGGAGTCCCTGCACTTGGCAGTGGGGAGGCAGGCTTCAGTTTTGGGCCTCTCACTACAAGGACACTGAGGTGCTGGAGCATGTCCAAGAAGGGCGCTGAAGCTGGGGAAGGCTCTGGAGAACAGGTGTGGAGAGGAACAGCTGAGAGAACTGGGGTTGTGTGGTCTGGAGAAGAGGAGGCTGAAGGGAGACCTCATTGCTCTCGACAGCTCCCTGGAAGGAGGTTGTAGTGAAGTGAGGGTTGGTCTCTGCTTTCCAGTGTCAGGTCAGTGGTTGGAGTCGATGATCTTAGTGATCTTTTCCAATCAGAACAACTTCATGACTATGGAAACAATCCTGCAAAAGGCTTCCCCCAGTTTTACCCAGCTGGCTGGGGGCAGAGCCGGAATAAGCTGCAAAATTCATGCTCTGCTTATTTGATTTCAGCTGCCAGCCCTAGGGCTGCTGTGCCCTAGGTGACATGCAAAGGCTGCCCAGCTCCCCACGCTGCCAGACGTTGTTAACTTGAGCGCCTGTGGAAGTCAAAAGGTTTGCATTCGTTTTAAAAGCAGATTAGCCACACTGGAGGAAGACAGCTCCTGTCAGTGCCTGTTAAACACCACAAACTGGAAGCAGCCACTGAAGAGCTGTTGGCTGCACTGGAGCTGGGGAGGCCAGCAAACTAAATCTTTGGTCTGGACTGCTGCAGAGGCTCTCAGTACCTCCTAAACAGGCTAACTACAAACACGGCACAGGCCTGCCAGTGGACACAGTGACAGCGACTCCTGACCTAGTCCTGAAGGAAAAGCCAGGCACCTGTGCTGACGGGTGGGGGAACAGGGCAGAGGAAAAGGAGGCAGTGAGAAGAGCTGGAGGAAACCCATGATGGTTTCACAGCCTGCAATGCTCACCTGCAGCGCTCACTGCATGGGGCAGGAACCAAAAACAGCTGGACTCTGCACACAGTGCCTCTTAAGCTGGCACCGAGGGATGGCAAAGGCCAAGCGTGCTTTATTCTGGCAGTGCCAAAACGCCCCTGCCCCTTTCCAGAGAGGGCAGCCAGACCAAAGATCCTATTTCCAACACCAGCCACAAAGGTTGTGTTTCACCTCCATCCTTGGCAGTTGTTCTCCGTCTTTATTGCCCACCCTCATATTTGTTCTGCAAACAACGCAACGTGCTCCACAGAGAGATGTCTGAGGACACAGTGCACAGAACCCTATCAGCAGGCAGGTCAGTGGAAGTTTAATGGCCAAATGCCAATCAGATAATGATTTGCAAGCTGTTACCACGTGGGTGAGCGCATGGGACCCTCAACTGTGAGCAAAAGGAATGTTTTCCCTTGAAGATGAAGCACAAGCAGCACACAAAGCGAGAAACCTGCACAGTGATGGCAGCCATCTGAAGCTATGCTCATCTTCGTTGCCTTATGGCATCCCTGGAAGTTTTGAAGGCCAGGCTGGATGTGGCTCTGAGCAACCTGATTTAGTGTGAGGCATCCCTGCTCATGGCAGGGGGGTTAGAACTGAATGATTCTTGAGGTTCCTTCCAGCCCTGATGAGTCTGTGATTCTGAATACAGGCTGGGTGAGGAGTGGCTCATGAGCAGTCTGGAGGAGGAAGACTTAAAGGGTGTCAGTTGATGAAAAGCTCAACATGAACCAGCAATGGCAGCTGAGCGGGCAGCTGTGTACTGGGCTGCATCAAAAGAAGTGTAACCAGCAGGACAGGGAGGGGATGCTGCCCTCTGCTCTGCTGAGATCCCACCTGGAGTACTGCAACCAGTTATGGTGCCCCTGGCATAAGAAGGACACGAAACTGCTGAAGCAGGTCCAAATAAAGGCCACGAAGATGATCAGAGGGCTGGAGCTGAGAGGGCTGGGGCTGTCCAGCCTGGAGAAGAGCAGGCTCCAGAGAGACATTAGAGCTGTCTTCCAGTACCTGAAGGGAGCCGACAGGAAAGATGAGGGTGGGGGAAATTTTTACAAGGGCTTGTAGTGACAGGGTGAGAGAGAATGGATTGAAGCCTGAGGAAGGAAGATTTAGAATCATAGAATCAGTCAGGGTTGGAAGGGACTACAAGGATGATCCAGTTCCAACCCCCCTGCCATGGGCAGGGACATCTTACCCTAGATCAGGCTGGCCAGAGCCCCATCCAGCCTGGCCTTAAATACTTCCAGCAATGGGGCCTCAACCACCTCCATGGGCAATCCATTCCAGGCTTTCACCACTCTCATGGTCTCACCACTCTCATTTAGACTGGAGATTAGAAAGAAATTCTTTACAGTGCGGGTGGTGAGACACTGGAACAGGTTGTCCAGGGAGATGTTCAAGGCCAGGTTGGATGAGGCACTGAGCAACTTGGGCTAGTGGAAGGTGTCCCTATCCACGGCAGGAGGATTAGAACTAGATGATCGTCAAGAGGAACACATTCCTATCCCAGGACAGAGACCTCAGCCTGCTCTCTTGCTTCCCCAGGACCACCACACAGCTCAGACAAAAAGATGACAGAAAATCCATTCAGTCGTTGAGACCCTCAGCTCCTGAGGCAGGGACTCTTCCAGCCATGCAGGCTGCTATACATCAGGGTTCTAGCCTCTAGGTACCTCTACAGACATCATCTTCATGTTACATGAGGCCAGTCCTGGATTTGAGCTGGGACCTCAGTAGTTACAGGTTGGGACTGGGCTGGTTTTCCCTCACAGCTCTTTCTGGGAAGCTCTTCCAGAGCACCCATCTCATGGCTTGAAATTTCTGCTTTCCAGACTGTATTTATTCATTGCCAATTTATATCCACTGGTTCTTGTGCCAATCCTATTCACCACTTTAGTGTTCACCTCTGTCTATTTTAAAAGGGCTTATTTAACCAAGCTGAAACAAGCAAGGCGTAAGTGTTGTTTTCTTGGTCTCACAGCCCGTTGATGATCCCAGCACTTCCCCATCTTCCTTCTCCCACCTGAATTACTCTTTTGCAGTGTGATGAGACCATTGCAGTGAGTAGTCTTAATAAGGCCTCACTAGAGGTATGGGCTGAAGCAGAAGCCCCTTCTGATCTCTGTGCCACAGCTCAGCAGCTTGCTTCCCTCAGCACAGAAGTTGTGCTTTGACTCTCTCCTCAGAGCTAAGGCTGTTGTGCTCATCCTTACCCTAACCCAGGCCTCCTCCAAGTCCACGGAACCTCCCAACTGCGGTGTGCAACAGCTAACAAATCCATGAGAAAAGACCACTCTCAAGACCCAAACCTTCATCAGCTCCTCTACTAAATCTCTTACAGCCTACTTGCTTCTGCAGAAAGCTACCACTTTAGTGCCACGCAGTTGGGCAGCTCGGATCCCACCAGCTGGATTCATGTACACCCTTTCTGCTCTACCACACAGCTTAGAAATGGCATAAATACACCCTAATGTCCACCAGCTTTGGGGTGATTACTGTGTTAGCCATGACACAAGCACTCTGGTGGTGCTGATCCCAGCTCCAGCTTACACAAACAGCACAGGCTGCACTCTGAGGAGCTGCTTTCCAAATCTCAGCCTGCTCTCTGGACAGCAAAGCCAGGCACCCAGCCTTGATGTTTAGCTGGACCCACTCTGACCACTCCTGTTGCTTTAAGACAGTGGCATCGAGATCTAATATTACTGCTGCTCAGCTGTGGTTTCTCTGTCTTTGCTCTCTCATTGTTCTCACTCCTGTAAAGGACATAGGAAGTAGGTGGCTTTTAAGACCTAAAGCTGCATTTCCACCACTATCACTCATGTCTCAGAAGCACTGCACAGTGACCCTGCTCTCCATCAAAGAGAACAAGCACCTTGAGTGACCCTCCAGAATGACCCAGAGCTTGATGACATGGATGCTGTCCCAGATTGGGCATTTATCCCTCTTGCCTATCCACTGTGATCTGCTAACACTTGAAACCAAGACTGACGTCTGTGTGTCAGAAGAACGAGCTCAGACCACGTCTTAAAGCTGAGCTGTCTTCTCTCTGCTCTAGCACTACCAAAACTGTGAGGATTAGGAAATCCTCACAAGACAGTGCTCTTGAGGATGTCCAGGCCGTAATAAAATCCACCTGGCCCTTTCCCAAGTTACTCCTCCTTATGTTCCTGTTGCTGATGTCAGTGCAGGCAAGCAGACAGACGGTACGAAGAGAACAGATCAGATGAAAGCCGTAAGTGAACCGTTCGAGGCACGGGTTCCTGGCAGAGCCTGTCCTGGCAGCACCAACAAGTACTTGCCATCAGCCTCCTGCACAGACCGCAGAGAGGTCTCTTGCTTCACGTTTAGGGTCTGCTAATGTGGCTCCTGCTTTTCTTTCACTCCAGCTTCTTTGCAAGAGGGCAAACTCTGTTCAAATGGCTTCCCCAGCCAAACTGTCCCTGGAACCAAACAACAAGAAGAGACCCTGACCATGCCATGCACTGCAGCTCCACTGGCAGGGCAAAATCAGATTGATTCCAAGGCTCTGCTTGCTCCACAGCTTACAGTTCTATGAAGCAGAAGATACACAAGATGGGACATAGATCCTTCCAGCACCTGCTTCCAACACTGGCAGCCCCCTAGTCCATGGGAGGATGATGGCGCGAGATGACAGGGTGATGCTGGCTCCTGAAGCAAAGCCTCTCCTCTCAAGAGGAGAAAAACGACATCCTGGCTTATGTTAGAAATGCTGTGGCCAGCAGGAGGAGGAAGGGGGTTGTCCCCTTGGACTCAGCTCTGGTGGAGCCACACCTTGAGTATTGTGTTCAGTTTCGGGCATCTCATCACAAGAGGGATGGGGAGGTGCTGGAGCCAGTGCAGAGGAGGGCAACGAAGCTGGGGAAGGGCCAGATGATAGAACAAGAGGGAATGGCCTCAACTTGCAACTGGGGAGGTTTAGATTGGACATTAGAAAAAGTTTTTTCCCAGCAAGTCTTCAGGCACTGGAATGAGCTGCCCAGGGAGGTGGTGGAGTCACCAACTCTAGATGTGGTTTAAAGTCGTTTGGATGTGGTGTTTGGGGTACGGTTTAGGGTGAACCTTGTTGAGTAGGGATATGGTTGGACTTGGAGATCCTGAGGGGCTTTCCAACCAGAATGTCCCTGTGACTCTGTGACACCCATGCTGCTGAACACACCTTTCCTTACGTCCAAACCAAGCAGATGCAGTTATTCACTTGCAACTTTTTTCACTTCTTTAAAAACAAAGCTGGAAAAGAGGGTTTCAGTTTGATCTTTTCTTGGAAAAACAAAAAAGAAAGGCTGCAGCTGTTTTGTTACAGAACCACAGAGCTGTCAGGGTTGGAAGGGACCTCAAGGACCATCTAGCTCCAACCTCACTGCATTTCTAAACAGGGGTGCCAGAGGTAGTTATGGGACTTTGGTGTTTAGCAAATCCAGATTTTATATGTGGACTCTAATGAGATTAGATAGGTAAAAATGGAAGAGAGGTGAGGGGGGTGTTTATTAATTCTTCCATAAATATCAGTCTTTCATATGCAATTAGACGTAAACCACAGACAGACTAGGAGGTGAACTCTTCATAGGCAGTAAAATGCCATCTGGCTTAGGAAACACCCAAGGCACCACACTCTTCTTCCAAATGGTCCACCTTTGGATGTACACAAAGAAATGCACTCTGCTTTAAAACCTAATCAATAATTAAATCCATCCAATGCTGAAAAGCCTCCAGCCTTAGGTCACACTCCCTCACCCCCAAAGCTGCACTATTCTCCTTTGAAAAAGGACAAGTGCTGTGGTACCTGTTGCCCCAGTCATTTGGTTGCAATTTGCTTTAAATCAAGCTGTTTCTGACTCATGCTTCAAAAGCATATAGTGTAACAAGGCATAACTAAAGCATCAACAAATGCAACAGTTCACAGAACAGAGGGACCAGGCTCAGCAACAGCCTCTGGGAATAGGTTTCCACAGGCCTGCTGAGGCACCAGTACAGAAGTGCATGAGAGATCAGGTAGAGTCCATGGCTAGAAGTGAAAGAAGGACGGGGACAGTTTGCCCACGGATGTGGCTAAGGTTCCATCCCTAGAGACATCCAAGACTAGACTTGATGCGGCCCTGGGCACCCCGAAGTAGTTACAGGCATTCCTGCTAAGTGCAGGGGGGGTTGGACAAGACAAGCTTTGAGGTACTCTTCCAACCCAATGCAATCTGAGAACCTGTGACTGACAGGAGGAGCCACCCAGAGACGAACACTGCTGGGAAGAGGAGACCTGCAGCAAAGCAGGAAAGATCTGAGAGTGACTGAAAGCTGACAGCAGTCTGGGGTGAGTGAGATCTGCATCTGAAGAGCAGTCACAGAATCATAGCATGGTTTAGGTTGGAAGTGACCTCAAAGATCAGCCAGTTCCAAATCCCCAACATAGGCAGGGACACCTCCCACTACAACAGGTCACTCAAAGCCTCATCCAGCCTGGCCTTGAACACCTCCAGGGAGGGAGCAGCCACAGCCTCCCTGGGCAACCTATGCCAGTGTCTCACCACCCTCACTGCAAACAACTTCTGCCTAACAGCCACTTTCAATCTCCTCTCTGCCAGTTCAAACCCAGCTGCTGCACACCTCAGCCACAGCAGCCCTCACAGAAGAGTCTCTGGCAGTTGGATCCTTTCTTTGGCTACACAGCATTCACCAAGGTGGGTGCTTCCTGTGGCTCTCACTTTGTTTGATCAGAAGCACAGACAAGTAACTTCTTAATGAGAAGCACTGACAGTGTTGGTGAAACCTTTTGAACTTAGGTCCTTCGCTTTCCTCACCAAATCCCCTAGACAAATGTTGGCAGCTGGGAAATAATGAATGCTGCTGTGGGCCCTGCACAGCATTTTCCAGCGGGATGCATGTGAAAATGAAGAGGCAATAGCAGGGGAACACTGTGTTACAGCAACCGTTAGGAGACACAGCTGGGTACCAGCCATCTGGGTACCTGGTTTAGGGATGCTGGCACAGACGCTAAGTGGAGGAAAAAAAGGACTACATCAAACTTCTTGCCTTTTCTTCTTAGTGAAATGTTTCCTTCTGTCAGAGGCTCAAATCAAAAGCCATGCACAAAACTGCGCGGAGCACCTGCAGGCAGCAGGATGAACTAACGAATTGTTTCAGGAGAGCTATTTAAAGGGCTCCTGTTGCTGCAGTTTGTGCTGGGCAAAGTGACACAGCTCCCTGAGCCCAGCCCAACCCACGCAGTGCCCCAGCACAGCTGCCCACAGCCCAGCACGGCTCCTGCCTGCCTAAGGCTCCAAGGCTTGCAGATCCTGTCCGAGCTGATCAGGAAGCCTTGGAGCTTGCACTTCAAGCAAGCAGGACCCAACTGTGTTCACTGCACATCTGCATCACGGCCAAAACAGGGCACAGCCAGTGCAAGCAGCAAAGATCTAAAGACTCGGTCTGCTGCTGGTTGTGGCTGCACAAAGAGAATGCACACTGCTGGAGAGTGCTAGCAGACTGCTTTGGAGTGGGCCACAGCAATCAGAGAGCCATTGAACTGTTTAGGTTGGAAGAGAGCTTTAAGATCAAGTCCAGCTGTTAGCCCAGTACTGCCAGGTCACCACTAGACCATCTGTCCCTGCACCACATCCTTTGACATCCCTCCAGAGAGGGTGACTCCACCATTTCCCTGGGCAGCCTGTTCTAGAGCTTGACAACCCTTTCAGGCAAGAGATTTTTCCAAAGGTCCAACCTAAACCTCCCCTGGCACATCTTGAGGCCATGTCCTCCCCCAAGGGAAGTTCAACAAGGGTTAAATGTATTGCCCTGCCCCTGGGGAGGAACAGCCCCTTGAACCAGCAGACAGCAGAATCAAAGAACCACAGAATATGTCTGGTTGGAAGAGACCTTCGAGATCACCTAGCTCAACCCTCCACCCAGCGCTGCAAAGTCAACACCCAATCCTGTCCCCAAGGGCCAGGCCCACAGCAGGCATCAACCTGCTGGAAAGCAGCTCCATAGAGAAGGCCCAGTGGAACTGCAGCATGCCCTTGTGGCCAATAAGGCCAATAGTATTCTGGGCTGCACTAAGAAGAGTGTGGCCAGCAGGTCAAGGGAGATTCTCCTCCTCCCTCTACTCTCCTCTGGTGAGACCATATCTGGACTGCTGTGTCCAATTGTGAGCTCCCCAGTTCAAGAAGGACAGGAAACTACTGGAGAGTCTCTGACAAAGGCTTCAAGGATGATGATGAAGAGACTAGAACATGTCTTATGAAGAGAGGCTGACCAGGGGCACTTTAGCCTGCAAAACAAAAGACCAGGAGAGGATCTTAGTAACATGTATAAACATCTGAAGAGTGGGTGCCAAGAAGAAGGGGTCAGACTATTTTCTGTAGTGCCCTGGGATAGGACAAGGGGCAATGGGTACAAACTGGAACTCAGGAAGGTCCATCTCAACATGAGGAGAAACTTCTTTACTGTGAGGGTGATGGAGCCCTGGAGCAGGCTGCCCAGGAAGTTCTGGAGTCTCCTTCTCTGAAGACTTTCAAGACCTACCTGGACACACTCATGTGTGGCCAATCCTAGGTGATCCTGTTTTGGCAGAGGGGTTGGACTCAAACTTCGGGGGTCCCTTCCAACCCCTACCATTCCATGACTCTGTCGCTTGGGATGCCATGTACATATCTACACAAGTACATCAATCCAAGTTACTTCCTGACCCCAGTACAACTGAACTAGAGCTAATCTGGTGTTTTGACTCCAGAAGGGTCACCATAGATGACCTTCACAACCTTAGGGGCAGCACAAAGCTTGTCCAATCTCTTTTCTCCAAACGAATGTGCTCCCTTGCCTTGGCTCCCACAAGCAACCTCCGCTCCATCCACACGAACCCCGAGACTCAGCGGCAGCCACAGCTGTGCCTGGCAGCTCTGGCTGCGAGTGCAGAGGGATGACAAGCAGACAGGCACAGGCTTGCCAGAGACAAGAGGGGCACAAAGCCCCCATTGCCAGTGTCCCTGTGCCAGCTGAGTGCCACAGCCTCACAGACCCACACTAGAGATGCTGGCCACGCCAGGGGCCACCCCATTGCTTTGGACACCATCCAGCTGGGAGCTGCCCCCACACTGCAACAAGTGCTGCCACTGAGCCCAGCCACATCTTAAAAATCCTCCAAACAACCGCAACATTAATTCAGCTAAGACCCTGAACAGTGATTAGATCCAAGCCCCAGCCTAACCCTTCCAAAGTTATGCAATCCTTGAGATCCAAAAAAAGCCTTGAAAAGCTGCAATGTGACAGAGCTGGTGATGTCATGTTGCTGAAAGGTTACCATGGCAACCACTCCTACCATTTGCACATGCCTGTGGCGCTCAGCCCAGCATCGTCTGCTGAGCACACAATGCCCTCAGCACCGAGCTCCCAGAGATAATGGCTAAGGAACTCAGGGTGCCCTTTAGCTCCCTGCTCTCCTCATCTCGCCCTGCAGGTGCTACTGTAGCTCCTCGGCCTCAGCGGAACAAAAGCTGACAGCATCTAAGAGACTGCCCTAGAGAACAGAAATCCCACAGCCAGCCAACCCTGAAACCACTTGGGTGCTAACCTCCGACACCTTCGACACAGCTTGGCATGGCTCTTCCTGGCAGGAAAGGACCCGGGGGTGTTGGCTGACAGCCAGTTGAACGGGAGCCAGACTTGTGCTCAAGTGCCTAAGAAGGCCAACAGCATCCTGGCCTGGATCAGGAACAATGTGGCCATGCTCCTCTGCTCAACACTGGTGAGGACAATTCAAATACAGCATTCAGATACTACAAGAAGGATACTAAGGTTCAAGAGGACACACAGAGAAGGGCAACCAAGCTGGTGAAGAGTCTAAAGTAGTTTCCTATTTTGTTCTTTCCCCCCAAATTACCACAGAATTAACCAGGTAGGGAAAGACCTTTTAGATCATTGAGTCCAAAGAAATTCAACCTATTCCTGTGTCCAGTTCTGGGCGCCTCAATTCAAGAGAGATGTTGAGGCACTGGAAGGTGTGCAGAGAAGGGCAACGAAGCTGGGGAGGGGCCTGGAGCAGAGCCCTGTGAGGAGAGGCTGAGGGAGCTGGGGGTGTGCAGCCTGCAGCAGAGGAGGCTCAGGGCAGAGCTCATTGCTGTCTGCAGCTGCCTGCAGGGAGGCTGTAGCCAGGTGGGGCTGGGCTCTGCTGCCAGGCAACCAGCAACAGAACAAGGGGACACAGTCTCAAGTTGTGCCAGGGCAGGTCTAGGCTGGAGGTTAGGAGGAAGTTTTTCACAGAGAGAGTGATTGGCATTGGAATGGGCTGCCCTGGGAGGTGGTGGAGTTGCCATCCCTGGAGGTGTTGAAGCCAAGCCTGGCTGGGGCACTTAGTGCCATGGTCTGGTTGCTTGTCTAGGGCTGGGTGCTAGGTTGGACTGGATGATCTTGGAGGTCTCTTCCAACCTGGTTGATTCTATGAGGGAGGGGACAAACTCTGCTCAGTTGCACTCTGCGACAGAGAAAAGGACAATGGGTGTAAACTACAGCACAGGAGGTTCCACCTTACAAGAGGAAGAACTTCCTTACTGTAAGAGTCCCAGAGCTCTGGAACAGGCTCCCCAGAGAGGTTGTGTAGGCTCCTTCTCTGGTGACTTTCAAGCCCTGTCTGGATGTGCTCCTCTGTGACCTGCACTAGACTCTATCGTCCTGCTCTGGCAGAGGAGTTGGACTCGATGACCTATGGAGGTCCCTTCCAACCTCTAACATCCTGTGACCCTATTAAGCGACATCACTGTTGTGACAATGCACTAATGACCTGGCAATTAGCCAGACACTATTCTTTGACCACTGACTGCAGACACTCCCCTTCTGTGGTGAGAAAGGCTCCGTCAAAACCAACACAAAAAAATCAGAAGAGGGGGCAACAGGGGACCCCCCACAGGGAGGAAGAGAGATAGGTGCAGGGAAGGACAATACATGCACAGGGCCAGATTGAGACGTCCCAGCCCGGAGACATGAGTGGCTCTGACTGACATGTGGACACCCACATCATCCCCAGCATCCCAGGGACATTTTCTCTGCACTGTCAACTGTTAAGGGTCTCAGACAGAAGGACCTGAGTGGCTGACTGGGGACAATGTGGGATCACCAACAGGGACACCATGGTAACAGCTGCCCGGCTTGCCTGTTGCTCTCTCCCACTCAGAGTCCAGGCTTTGCTGCAAGAGTAATATCCCAGCACAGTAAATCAGCCTCGGGAGCAGAGAGTGTCCCACAGCAGCTGATGAGCAGTTATTCACCCTCTGCAGGGAGATGTGCAGATCTGGTCTGTCCCACATCGCATTCATCCTCCAGAGAAGTTTGCACTGTGAGCCAGAGAGCCCAAAAGGGATTTCTGAAGAATGCACCACACACAGTTTGGCTAAACTAAAGAGAAGAGTCTAAAAAGGCTGGAGGGAACCATCTCACTGAACAGGCTGCTCTCTCCTCTCCCATGAACCCCTGTCAAAAAGCCTATAGCACAATGCAACACAGGCAAATGACAGTGAAAGGATGAGTGCAGACCCTGGGGCTCAGCACGGACTGCCTTTTTTGGCTTTCACAGTTTTAACAGTTACACACATATGTCAGCTTAGCCACCCTCAAAACATTACCAAAACACTACTAGTCCAGGACATGCTATGGGTCGAGTAGCACTTTCTCAAGGCACAGACTCATACCTTTCTGGACTCTGGACTTGCTGCTTTTAACCACGGGCTTCTGGAGACCAGATATGATCCACCTGAGTCCTCCTCAAGGAACTAAAAATCCCTCTCTATTTTCCACCAGGACTCTGCTCTGCTCTGGTGAGACCTCACCTTGAGTACTGTGGCCAGCTGTGGGACCTCCAACAGAAGACAGACGTGGACCTGCTGAAGTGGGTCCAGAGGAGGGCCACAGATGCACAGAGGGCTGCAGAACCTGGGTTTGGTTGCTGGCCCTTAAAATGCCAGGAGGTGCACCACACTGCAGTGAAACGGCAGCTCCTGGCAGCTTTGCCTGGAATTTCAGCAGAGGTGATACTTCACCCAAACCATTTGGACTACTGGGTCCAGCTAGGGGGTCCTAGAGGAAAGCTGGGGAAGGGCTGCTTAGAAGGGCTTGGAGTGATGGGACAAGGGGCAATGGTTTGAAACTGGAGCAGGGGGAATTTAGATTGGACATCAGGAGGAAGCTCTTTACAATGAGAGTGGTGAAATACAGGAACAAGCTGCCCAGGGATGTAGTTGAGGCCCCATCCCTGGAGACCTTCAAGATCAGCCCTAGGCAGCCTGATGCAGTTGGAGGTGTCTGTGCTGACTGCAGAAGGAGTTGGACAAGATGAGCTTCGAGGGCCCCTTCCAACCTGATGCAGTCTGTGTGAAGCTGTGAAAAAGGCCAGGGTGGGTTTGCTTCGTTTTCTCCCTCACGTTCTCTGCTAGACCCAAATGCAGCTCTGCAGGGTGTGTGAGGAGAGAAGCGAAGGCACGGTCAGGCGAAACGGCCAGCGGCAGCTGTCTCATGCAACCTGCCTTTTTGGTGCTAGGGCTGGAGCAGAGCTCCAAAACCTCAGAAAAGCTCAGTCCTGGTGACCTTTTATTTATGCCTGTTTACTGCCTGTATTCCTGCAGCCTTTCCAAGGAACAGGATGTTGTGTTACTCTGCAGCTGATAAAGGTTAGCCCTCATTTCCACAGCAACCCTGCTTCAGGAGGTTTGCAACTTATCTACCAAGCACACATCACGCTGGGACACTGCTCACAGGCTTTGTGGCTTGGGTTGCTCGTGGGTCGTTGTATTGCATCCCAATTTCTGTTGTCATTTCCAGCCAAGCCCTTAGGTTTAATGCTGGGTTGTTTGTTTTCTGGACATCTGTGGAGAAACACCACTGCTTTTTTCTTTTTTAAACAAAGAAACTTTGTGCACTGCAGCCTGTGATGGAGAGCATGGGAGCAGAGGGCACCCAGGAACACTGGAGATCAGCCTGCTATTGCATCTGACCTGGGATTTATTCAGCTCTGTTTTAATGGCAGGTAAGTGGCTCAGGATTGGCTCCCCAAATCATGTGTCCCCAAGCAGCTCCAGCTCAAGAAGACATGCCCTATGTACACTAAGGCTCCTAAGAGAGGGCACACACTCCCCTCTAGCCAAGAGGAGGAATTCCCATGCTTGCTCCTCATAGATGCGTGCAGATTTCATTGGGTTGTGAGGGACACTCAAAGTTCATCTTGTCCAACTCTCCTGCAGGCAGCAGGAACACCTCCATCTACATCAGGCTGTCCAGGAACACATCAAGGCTGACCTTGAAGGTCCCCAGGGATGAGGCCTCAACTACATCCCTGGGCAGCCTGTTCCTGTATTTCACAACTCTTGTTGTAAAGAACTTCCTCCTAAATCTCCCCTGCTCCAGTTTCAAACCATCACTCCAAGCCTTTCCTGCAGGTCCCCTTCAGACACTGAAATGCAGCTCCAAGGTCTCTCTGGAGCCTTCTCTTTTCCAGACTGAATACTTTCAGCCTATCTTCACAAAAGCCCTCTGACCACCTTTGTGGCCCTCCTGTGGACCCACTCCAGCAGGTCCATGTCCCTCTTGTGCTGGGGGTCCCATAGCTGGACCCTGTAGTCCAAATGGTTTGGGTGAAATATCACCTCCTCTGAAATCACAGTATCACAGTATCACCAAGGTTGGAAGAGACCTCATAGATCATCAAGTCCAACCTCTTACCACAGAGCTCAAGGCTAGAGCATGGCACCAAGTGCAAAGTCAGGACAAAGCTGCCAGGAGCCGCAGTTTCACTGCAATGTTATGCATCTCCCGGCACTTTAAGGGCCAGCGACTAAACCCAGGTTGTTGAGACTGTTTAGCTGACAGCATCAGGTGGGCTCTCACAACTAGCCATGCACAGCTTAGCTCCCTGAGAAACAGCAAGCTCTGTACCTGGGCTGAGCCTAAGCACCTGCTGCAACCCCTTGCCACGGGGCTGGCTGCCAGTGCCCGGCTGCCAGTGCCCAGCTGCCTGTTCCAGCAGCCAGAGCTAGCTGCCTGCTGCAACAGCAACAGACCCAGAGAGAAGTCACTTCTCAACACCCACTGTTTCAGGCTGATGTTCTGAACCATAAGACTCTTTTCCCCACCCTGCTGCACTGTTTATTTCTCGCAGTGTTCCAACCCACTTACCCATTTGTCCCTAGGATAGCCCAGTGCTCATAAACTATCCACTGGTGGCAGTCTTTTGCAATCAGCAAGCAGTACAATTAACTTCCCCAAGTCTGGGGCCTCCCTCTGTAGCAGCATTATTGCTAAGGCACGCCTCATACGAAACAATGACACGCTGCCTACCAGGAGCTCTATCAAAGTTATTTCATTGCAAGAAATAAAGAGCAGGGAAAGGCACAGAGAACCACGGATTTGTCAGAGCAGTGTCTCACAGAAGCAGCGTCTCAGAAAACACTCCAGCAAACTTCAGCAAAGACAATTCACTCCTGCCTAGTTTCCTCCAGGCGTGGTCAACCCGGCTGCAACACATTCCAGCGTTTGCCTTCCTTCTTTGGGCTCCCTGAAACCAGCTCCTCCAGCAAGAGAGGAATTTACACCAAGCAGGTAAGCCCCATGCAACAGCTGACAACCTCCTTCGGTGCCACACTGAAACACCTCCCCCTTCTCAGATGTCAGCTGCTGAGTGGGGATACCTACTTGGTTTAAATATCCTCTTCTTAAATGCAACTCAGGAAGTGCTTTAGGGCCACTCAGTCTCACTGCTCCTCACAATTCACCATGCTTAACGCCAGCGACACTCGTCTGGATCTGTGGATAAACTATAGCCACGGACACTTTCCGCTCATTCCTCCTCTGAAGACTCATGCTGCTAAATACATGTTTTGCCTTCCCCTGCACAATGTATAAATCAGCCCCAAACACCAAATCTAAAAGCAGTTCTCATCAAAAGGATTTAGACTTTTCTTTTTCCTCCTAAACAACAGCTGGCAAAGTATCTCACAAAAGGGGAAAACAATCCCATGTTGCTGATACATTTAACAGCTTCAGGATTCAGTGCTTCTCCGATGCTGGAAGTATTGCTATCCAAAAACTCTGGTGGAGTTTCTACTTCAGAAACTGCTCTCTGATGGAGTCTCTGCTTCAGAATCTCATTGCTTGCCCAGTCATGGTGCTTCAGCAGCCCCTGAGAAGGCTTTACACACCACAGCTTTCTCTGCAGCCAGCCCCAACCTGCGGAGCGGAGTTTGCAGCAGGTGAGCAGCTTTGAAAGCCTGCTCTTTGCTGGCTGCCTCTGGAGCAGACACTCCACCTTCTAGGGCTGGGAAGAGGCTGCGCTGTAGCTGGAGTGACCATGCCCAAGCACAAATACCATCATGTTGAAATGTGCAGGCATGAAAGCTGAGTGGGCAAATGGCACTGCAGACAGGGCTCTGGTGAAGAGGGTAGTGGCAGGTGCTTGCTCACAGAATGGCATTTGGGCTCCATCAAAGAATCATGGAATGTTTTGAGCTGGAAAACTCTTTTAAATGTCACCTAGTGTTCAAACCCCCTGGGATATCTTCAATTAGACCAGACTGCTCAGGGCCTCATCCAGCCTGGCCTGGAAAGGTAAGGAACTGGGGGTCCTAGTTCATGGAAGGTTTACCATGAGCCAGCAATGTGCTCCTGTGGCCAGGAGGGCCAATGCCATTCTGGAGTGTATTACAAGGGCTGTGGTTAGGAGGATAAGAGAGGTTATTCTGCCCCTCTATTCTGTCCTGCTGAGGAAACATCTGCAGCATTGTGTCCAGTTCTGGGCCCCTCAGTTCAAAAGGGACATAGAACTGCTGGAGTGAGTCCAGCACAGAGCCACAAAGATGATGAAGGGAAAGGAACATCTCTGTTAGGAGGAGAGCCTGAAGGAGCTGGGAGAGAGATGTGTTGCTGGGAGAGGAGGAGACTGAGAGGTGACCCCAGCAGTGGTTATGAATATGTGCAGGTGAGTGCCAGGAGACTGGAGCCAGGCTCTGCTGGGTGATGCCCAGGGACAGCACAAGGGGCAATGGATGAAAGTTGAGGCATAGGAAGTTTCATGGAAACACGAGGAGGAATTTTTTCTCTGTGAGGGTGACAGAGCCCTGGCACAGGCTGCCCAGGGGGGTTGTGGAGTCTCCCTCTCAGGAGATATTCAAAACTTGCCTGGATGTTTTCCTGTGTGATCTGGTCTCAGTGATCTGCTCTGGCAGGGGGTTGGACTGGATGAGCTTTGGAGGTCCCTTCCAGCCCCTGACGTTCTGTACTTCCGTGAATGTTTCCAGAGATGAAGCATCTACCACCACCTTGTGCAATATGGGCCAGTGGCCTCACCACTCTCAATGCCAAAACTTCCTGCCCGTGGCAGAGGGATCTTTAACTACCTGAAGGGGTACTGTAGCCAGGTGGGGGGTGGCCTCTTCTCCCAGGCAACCAGCAATAGACAAGGGGACACAGTCTCAAGTTGTGCCAGGGTAGGTATAGGTTGGATATTAGGAAGAAGTTCTTCACAGAGAGAGTGATTTCCCATTGGAATGGGCTGCCCAGGGAGGTGGTGGAGGCACCGTCCCTGGGGGTGTTCAAGAAAAGACTGGATGAGGCACTTAGTGCCATGGTCTGGTTGATTGGTTAGGGCTGGGTGATAGGTTGGACTCGATGATCTTGGAGGTCTCTTCCAACCTGGTTGATTCTATGATTCTATGATTCTTCCAGCCCAAGCCTATGAATCTGTGAATGACCTGGGCACTCTGTCCAAGTATGGCAACACTGGCTGTGTTAGCATCCCTTGCTGCCTCACTGAAATCCCCTGGGACTGGAAAAGGACACCTGGACTAAAAGCCAAATGACAACCTTCAGTGGTCCATAGGGAATAATAATAATAATAATGTAATAAAAATACTACTACTATTTTTTAAACTGTACAAGGCTGGAACTTGTAAGAGCTTCCCATATTTTCATCCAAAAACTAAAGGATGAACTATTTTGTTCCCAATTCAATTCCCATTGATAACGAAATGGTAACGAAACACAAACCAGCCACTAAATGTTTTCCAAAACAAGCCAAATAAAAGAAGGGGGAAAAGGCAAAGACAACAGAAGGAAATATTTTGACTCTTCAGTGCCTATTTTCACTCCTGCAGGAACAGTTTGCAGACATTTACACAACATCCTGGCATGTTTCTGTTTGCCTGTGTCAGCATTCTGAGGGGTTGTGGCTTTGTGCCTGCTGTCCAAGCTTACCAACACGCAGAGACACATCTGCACTGACAACCTCACCTGAGCTCCTGCAGGTCAATCAGCATGCAGGATGCAGGCTCTACCTTCCAGTTACACCTTCTACTCCCCAAAATCTCAGTTGGCCTCATTTTCACAGACTTCAGCTTCCCAGAATTTGCTGCCACACAGTAAAGCTTGTCAGATGGGTGGCACAAACCTGAATTGCTCCACAGCCCATCCTGTCAAGCAGACAGGTATGCCAGAGTGCTGCGTGCTGTGTGCTGCAGAATCTCCCTATTCTGCAGTTGCCAGTGCCCACAAGAGTCATCAACACAGCTGACAAGGAATCACAGACGGGCTTACTTTGGAAGGGACCTCCCTGCCATAGGCTACAACACCCCTGTCCTTCACCAAATGGACACCTGAGCTGCACCTGACAGTCTTGGACCCATGGTTGGAGCAACCAGACCACATTGCACGAGGCCTCATCCAACCTGCCATGAATACCTGCAGTAAGGAGGCATCTACAGTGTCCCTGGGCAACCTATTCCAGTGTCTCACCATCCTCATACTGAAGAGCTTCTCCCTAAGGTCCAGTCTAAACTTTCCCTCAGCTTAAAACCATTTTTTCTTTTTCTGTCACTAGATACCCTTGTAAAAAGTCCCTCTGCAGCCTTCCCGTAGGATCCCTTCAGGTACTGGAAGGCAGCTAAAAGGTCCCCTGGAGTCTTCTCATCTTCAGGTTGAACAACCCCAGCTCCCTCAGCCTGTCCTCATAGCAGAGGGGCTCCAGCCTTTGGACCACCCCTGCAGATCATCTCTGGACTCGTTCCAAAAGCTTTGTGTCCTTCTTATGATGGGGACACCCATCTGGGTGCTGTGTTTGAGGTGGGGTCTCACCAGACTAGAGCAATGTGGCCTGCTGACTTCAAAGCACACATCTGATTGCTCACAACAGCATTTGCCAGTTCATGTATTTCTCAGAGTTTTACAGATAAGCTACAAAGTGCTTTTTCCACAAATCCATGGCAGTAGAAGATTAAGACAAGTGCTGGCAAGTGTCTCTCTGAAATTAGGCAACAGACTTTGCTTTCACCCCTCCATCCCTCTGCTCAACCGGGCTCCAGCAGGGATTTGAAGCATCCTATTTGCCCTGAGGTCAGAGACAGGGTGTCCGGAGGGGACCCTACACAGCCCTGTCCTTCACCAAATGGACACCCCGGCTGCACCTGGCAGTCCTGGACCCACGGCTGGAGCAATGCTCCAGCAATTAGTGCTTGAGCCACCAGAGGGTTGCAATCTGCTGGCCAGGGAGGGCTCGGCGAGACCACAGCCTGCTCAGTCAGGGCTGTGAAAAGGAGCAAAAGCCAATCAATCTTTTTTCTGGCTGTACTTGCTGCGGGCAAGCCTGCACCTCCACTGGGAGCACGTCAAGGACCTGCAAAATCAAACTAGGATGGGAAACACTCAGTGACAGCATGCTCCCTTAAAAGGCCATCTGATCCCGATTTACAGGCTCTACACAGCAGGGAATTTCCTACATGGAAAAATCTGCCAGGGAAACGTCCCTGATGTCTTTGCTGGCACTGTCACTCGCTGGACACAGCAGCTCGGCATGCTCAGAGGAGACGGGACCTGTGTGCTCACACTGCGCGCACATGTGCTTGGGAACACGCGTGCCTGCACCCCCAGGGCTCCTCCAGCCATCCCCCCCCAGCAGTCTGAAGGAAACTTGGCAGAGCAGAAGATGAGTAACGACACATGCAGAGAGCTCCCTGCCTGCTGACCTGTTCATGACTTCTATAGCAAAGATGGGTTAAATATCCCACAGGTCTTTCCCGGGAGACACTGACTCAACGCAAGCACATTCAGCAGCGATGCAGAGCAGGACGTGTGCTGGCTTTCAACAGAAGAAAAAGGGAGTGGGGAAGGACATGTTAAAAGAACCCGAGTGCAAGCAGAACTAAACCGATCCAAGTGTGGAGGCTGCAGGAGCAGCTCCATCTCCCCACTGCCAGCTTCCCCCTGCACATGAGCACTGCTGCCTCAGAGGAACTTCCCATGGCACACTCCAAGTATTTGTCAGCTCCTTCACTCTGATTAAATCTGTTGGCACCCCTCTGTCCACTGCTCTGCTGAGCTCTCCTCGCCGACCTCTCACCTCCTCCTCAGCTTTGGGGGGCTGCCAGAGCGAGTGCAGACCCCCAGGCTGCTGGCGCCACAGCCTCCCAGACCTTGCTTTAGAGAAAGCAGAGGCAAACTTGGCACCGCTGCCTCACCTGCACCAGGGAAGGGGAGCACCAAGAGCCTTGCCTATACAACAAGGATTCCTGACTGCATGTGGAAGGAGTTCAGCACATCTGTAAAAGCAGCAGTAAGAGAGGACCTGCCAGTCAGGGAAGCCTGATGCTAGGTGTCTGGGCCCAAGTTCCTGGGCTGGAGGCATGCTGACACGTGCCAGAAAGGACCCTCCCTGGCAGCACAGCCACGTGGGCACACCCATTGGGACTCTTACTTGTGCCCAGTTCACCTGAACTGCTATGGGTTTGCTCACTGCCTGGCCTTGAAACCTCACTCGTTTCCCCTTCTCTTCCACATCTGGGGATGCCAGCAGTTTTCACCACATCCCTAATGGTTGCTATGGCTACAGGAAAGCTGCTGCATCCCTGCATCCCCCCTCACAGAGGACTCACAGCAACCAATTGCCCCAGCAGACATCCTCTAGAGAGTCCTCCTGCTTGCTGTGCTAGACCATCTCTGCTGGCTGACAACCCCACACAGCAAATCTGTTTATTCCTTCCCTTTTCCCCATCACAGGGACATCCTTGTAACAGGCACACCTCAGCAGCAAAACTCTAGCCACACAGCCCTCACACAGGGCTCTGAAAACAGAGAAAACCAAGCACAAAGAGCTTTTTCATACAGAGAAACCAGCCACTGACTCCTTGACACTGCAGACCACTGGGAGATGCAAGTGCTCCAGTGAAGGTCACCAGCCCAAATTCCAGTGGTGAAAACACCTCACACTTGTCTTGCATCTTCCCCTGTCAACGTGGCACCTGACAGCACGAGGTAGAGCTTTAGCCTGACCAATGCCCTTTTCCTACAACAGGGCCCTTCTTCAGACATCCTGACCCAGCTGTACCACACATCTCACATACCTGCCACACCTCGCCACAAGCACTCGGCTTGGCAGCCAGGTTTTGTGGCACAATAAAGTTTGACTTCTGCTGGCAGCTGCCTCAACAGACCTCAAACAGTACCCTTCTGAGGGAACATCCATCCAACCAGGCAGCAAAGAGCAGGGTGGACAGAGGTGAAGGCTGGCTCCTCGACCACCCTGCTGGAACCCAAACTCCGCTGACCCGCGCTGGAGTTGTGACCATGAATTATTAATTGCTGCTTTGTTTTGCAGTGGAATTTTATAGCAGCAATTATCCCTTGTTTAGCACAAAACAATTATCACCTCCTCCTTTCCCTTTTCTTCTCCCATCAATTAGGAGATGGGAAGACAGTGCCTCTCACAAGTAATAACAGCCCTTCAGGAGGCAAGGCTGGTGCTGCAGGTAATTTACCAGCTTACTTCAGCAGGCAGTGCCACCCAGCCAGGGCATGGGCAAGCTTGCCAAGCTGCAGAAGAGCAGAGCATCACAGTGCTCAGGTCACCTGGAAGGAGCATTCATCAGCACAGGTGTTAACTCTCCAGTCGGTTTCAGCTGAGGTGATTAATGAGTGCTAATTAGAAGTGGTCATTCAGCCCATCAGCATCCACCTGTCCATCACCAGGCGCCTGGGATAACACAGCTTCTGTAGTCACCAGGCTGTGGACTTGGGGTTGGGTTACGAGCATCCTGCTGGTGACTTCTCAGGTATTCCATCCCATCTTTTCCTATCTGTGCCTATGAACACACTTGAAAAAAATCAACAAGGGAGCTAAGAAGATGTTCCCACTCCAGCAGAGGTGCACAACCACTGCAGAGCAAAAGCCCCTCAAGCTCCCAGCCTTGCGCCTGTGGGTGGGGGACACCTCCTGCTCCTGAGACCGCTGGTGGGGACAGGAAGCCAAAGCTCTGACAGGACCTTAACTTCAGCAGTGACAAAAATGGGGCTGGAGGGGGCAGGTGAAGGCTTGCCCTGACCAAAGCAGCCAGAGGCTCTGGGCATTTCACAGAAGCTGTGGTACACTTCAACCTTTTAAAGCCATCTGACACTTTCCTGAAACATTAGGATGCTTGACAATGTCCTACAATCTTCAAATCTGGGATGGAAAAGGGAACAAATCTTAAAGCCTCCATTAACTTTGTGTGAGGAAACAAAGCACAGAGAGGCTTTCTGTGCTGCAAACCAGAACCAAACAGGTGACTATAGATGCACAGACATTTGAAAGGTGGAAGCAGCTGGCACCCTTCTCCATTACTATTTGGCTTTGCTGTTTTTACAGACAGCTCTGTGTCTGCAGTCACATGAGAAGTGCTGGGCTACCTCCCGAGCTTCAGAGAACAGCTGCTCAGCAAGGACCACTGCTATCACTTCTGCTGGGACTGAGGCTTTGGCACAGAACAGCACCAGTTCCACAGAACCCCAGCACGGTGCGGGGTGGAAAGAACCTACAGAGATCATACAGTCCAACCCTTCAGGTGACCCACAGCAGGGTCACCCACAGCAGGGTCACCCACAGCAGGGTGCCCAGGATCACATTGTTCAGGTGGGTCTGGAATCTCTCCAGAAGAGGAGACTGCACAACCTCTCTGGGCAGCCTGCTCCCAGGCTCTGTCACCCACACAGTAAAAAGTTTCTCCTCATACCGAGGTGGAACTTGCCGTGTTCCAGCTCACGCCTACTGTTCCTTGTTCTATCACTGAGCACCACCAGAGAGAGCCTGGCACCTTCACCTTGACACCCACCCCTCAGATACTTGTGGACATCAGTAAGAACCCCTCTCAGCCTTCTCTTCTCAAGACTAAACAATCATAGAATCATAGAATGCCAGGGGCTGGAAGGGACCTCCAAAGCTCATCTGGTCCAGCCCCTTGCCAGAGCAGGATCACCCAGAGCAGGTCACACAGGAACACATCCAGATGGCTCTTGAATATCTCCAGAGGGAGACTCCACAGCCCCCCCGGGCAGCCTGTGCCAGGGCTCTGTCACCCACACAGGGAAACAATTCTTCCTCAGGTTCACACGGAACCTCCTATGCCTTAAACAACGCCAGGCTTTAGCACCCTCACAAGAAACAAACTTATCCTCACCTTTAGATGGAACCTCTCAGGTTCTGGTTTGTGCCCACAGCCCCTTGTCCTGTTGCTGGGTACCACTGAAAAGAATCTGGCCAACTCTTCCCCACCATTTAGCTGTTGCTGGGCACTGAGATCATCACCTCTCAGGCTGCTCCTCTGCAGGCTAACCAGCCCCATGCCTCTCAGCCTCTCCTCCTCTCAGAGATGGGAAACAGAACACAGCTGCTCTGCCTGGCTTTTCATCCAGCCTGAGGCACCAGGCACTTTGCCTCTCTTCACTCCTAAAACCTCACCTGCACAGGCTGCAAGAGCAGCACAGAATTCCCTTTCTGTGTGCTTTTATCACATGTGGCAAGAAAGACTTTGCTCACACCATGAGTGCAACTCTCTCTGGAGAGCCCAGGTCAAAGTGGCAGCTCTCTTCCGACCACCAGCACCCTCTGCACCTGCCTCAGCTTCAAGGAGGAAAAAGAAGCCATCTCTTTGCTTCCTGGGACTTCCCCAGAAGACTCCAGAGGGACCCTACAGCTGCCTTCCAAGACTTGAAGGGATCCTACAGGAAGGCTGGAGAGGGACTTTTCACAAGAGTGTGCACTGACAGGACAAGGAGAAATGGATTCAAATTGAAGGAGAGTAGGTGTAGATTGGATCTCAGAAATAAATTCGTCACTACAAGGGTGGCAAGACTCCAGAATGGATTGTCCAGAGAGTTGTGAATGCCCCCTTCCTGGAGATGTGCAAGGCCAGGTTGGATGGGGCCTTGACTAATGTGGTGTGGTTGAGAGGCATCTCTGGCCATGACAGAGAGATTGGATTAGATGACCTCTAAGGTCTCTTTCAGCCTAAGCCATGCTATGATTCCTAGCAGGCACTGCAAGGCAATCAAGCAGAACTTGCACATATGGTTAACCAATATCTAATCTGGAAAATTCTTTGTGCAGCCCATGACAGAAATTTTGGTTTAATTGAATACTTGAGTTTCACCCACTGCTGTGAACTAAATTAGCCTCAGCACTAATACAGAAACCCATTATTCTGTGCATGCATAAGTGAATCTGTGCACATGTCCCTAGACAAAACCTATACAACTAAGCGCTGCTTAAAATGCAAATGGCAGATGATAAAAACCCCATCCCGACTGTGTTAAATCTTGACTTGGGACCACAGGATGTTAGGGGGTGGAAGGGACCCAAAGAGATCACCAGGTCCAACCCCTCTGCCAGAGCAGGACCATAATCTATTGCAGGTCACACAGGAACACACCCAGACAGGTCTGGAAAGTTCTCCACAATCTATCTGGAGAGCCTGTTCTAGTGCCCTGGGACCCTTACAGTAAAGAAGTTCTTCCTCACGCTGAGGTGGAACTTCCTGTGCTGTACTTTATATCTACTGCTCCTTGTACTATCACAGGGCACAGCTGAGAAGAGTTTGTCCCCTCCCTCCTGACCCCCAGCCCTCAGATAGTTATAACCATTGATTAGATCCCCTCTCAGTCTTCTCTTCTGCAGACCAAACAGCCCCAGCTCCCTCAGCCTCTCCTCACAGGGCAATGCTCCAGCCCCTTCAGCATCTTCATAGCCCTCTCTTGGACTCTCTCCAGCAGATCCCTGTCCCTCCCAAACTGAGGAGCCCAGAACTGAAAGCCATATTCCAGGTAAGGTCTCACTAAGGCAGAGCAGAGGAGGAGAACCTCCCTTGGTCTGCTGGACACACTCCTCTTAATGCCCCCCAGGATGCCTCTTGACCAGCAGGGCACATCGCTGTGCCTTGGATACTCTCCACCAGCACTCCCAGGTCCCTCTCCACAGGGCTGCTCTCCAGCAGTCACCTCCCAGACTGCACTGGCTGGACTCTGCACTTGTCCTTGTTGAATCTCAGGAGGTTCCTCCCTGCCCAGCCCTCAGTCTGTATGCTGTATTAGATCCTCAGTCTAGTGCAGCCTCAAAGCCAGTGGAGCGAGAAGAATTGGCATCAGTGGAAAACCTGAGCCTTCCATGTTTAAGTACTTACTACTGGCAGCAATTGAAAAACAGGCAACAAAAGATCCACTTTGTAACACAGAGCCAGATGTGATTTGTCTTCCTTCATAGTCAGAGCTCAAAAAAATAACAAATCCAAACCAGAAACTCTTAATGAAGACTTGTCCTGGGACAGATATTGACATCACATCAGCTTTCACATCTGCAGGCACTGAAATTTAAGCGAAGCCTTGAGGCTCTCGTTTACACAGTGACATTCAATCTGCAAAACGGCACAGACACACCAAAATTTAAACTATTACTGGGATTAATCTTCTGGCAGCACAAAGAGACTTTAAAATAGGATAATATTTATGTGTTTATGTTGTGGAAGGATCCTACATAGGTCTGGGCTGGAATAACTTACTACAGCTCAGACTTGGATTCCCACTTCCATTTCAAGTCTCCCTTTTTGATGGCATATAAACACCACCCAACACTACTTCAGAGATGACTCTTCCTACAGCCCAGACTCTCCCCATCATTGCTCATTCCACTCTCTCCAGAGAAGGGTGATGAAGCTGCTGAGAGGCCTGGAGCACAGCCCTGTGAGAAGAGGCTGAGGGAGCTGGGGATGCGCAGCCTGCAGAAGAGGAGGCTCAGGGCAGACCTAATTGCTGTCTACAGCTACCTGAAGGGAGGTTGTAGCCTCCAGGGATGAGGCTTCCATCACCTCACCAGGCAACTTCATTCCAGTGCTACAGATGCTGCTGCCATGTCCCTCCCCTGCTTCAGGAATGGGGAGTGATGGAGCCACCCAACATACTTCTCATGGCCCTACAGAAAACTCTCCTTGCTATGGTTTTGTACAAGGGGTCTAGGTCTGTCTTGCCTGCACAAGTGAATGCTGAAAACATTGTGTCATCGAGGGCTAAACCACCACTGCAGGTAAACCAGCAGAATGCAACAGTGCCTAGCGGACTTACATCACCTAAGGATCAGACCAAAGCTTGCCAACAGGTGGCAAACTTAATCTCCCTACTGTCAAAAAGAGACAGGGAGTACAAATTACTCAGAAGTGCTCCTCCTCAAACCTGTGTTTGGGCTGCAGCACAGCCGTGGCTTGCAAACCTCTACAGCCCTGCAAGAACCTGCAGGACTTCCATGCTCCAAAACGGTTTAAGTCACCAGCCAAGGCTCACTCTGGGAGAAACCAGCAGCATACCAAAAAGCTGCAGGAGGTCTGTTAGCCAAACAGGAGGATTATGACACCTGACAAAAATGCAGTAATATCTTTTCAAATGTCTAAGTGGACAAATTGTGTTTACCATGACAGAAGAATCACAGAATGCTGTATGTTGGCAGAGAGCTTTAAAGGTCATCTAGTGCAACCCCTCCACAAGAATAATTCTGGTATGTGAAAAGAAGAAACTATTCTGGTATCTGGCCAACCCAGAAGATCTGCATCTGGTGCATTTTTGCTTTCATGACAGCTGTTAGCTGTTATTTGTACTTGGGTGATGCTCCGAGGCCATGCTGCATCAAGCAGCTGGCATCTGCTCAGGAAGTGTCAGTCACTTATTTGGTCAGAAAGCACCACGGACACAACTGTTTGCCACTTATGGAGTCTGAGTTGGTAGCAGCTCCCTACAGCAACTCCCTGCAGCACTTTTCATCAGCACAGCCCAAGTGGGCCCCATCCTGCCACCAAGGACCTGACCCCCATCTCCTAGCCCTGGTGTAGGTCTGCTGGAAGAGAAACCCCCTCTCTAGCACTCAGGTCCACTGTTTCCTTCTGCAGAGGCTTCTGGCAGCACAGCTGGGAGTGAGAATCATAGAATGGTAGGTGTTTTGGAAGGGACCTCTAGAGATCACCCAGTCCAAACCCCCCCAACAAGGCAGGATCACCTTGGGTGGGTCACAAAGGAACACATCCAGGCAGGTTTCAAAAGTCTCCAGAGAACAAGACTCCACAACCTCTCCAGGCAGCCTGCTCCAAGGCTCTGTCACCCTCACTGTAAAGAATTTACTCCTCCTATTGAGGTGCATCCTCCTGTGTTCCAGCTTACAGCCATCATCCCTGCTCCTCAGGGAGCCTGTGGCAAACAAGAAGGTGCAGAGGCCACAGCATCACCAGACCAGAGGGCTGCAGTGGTTCTCGCCAGCTGCCAACCCCACCACCTGCAACAGTCCAGCTTTGTGTGCTCAGCATGACGATTTCTTCCAAGAGAAAGGAGCAAGTCTGACTCCACGATTTTTTTTTCACCTCTTTTCTTAGAGATTCAGGTCTCAGGCTTCATAGAAGACTTCTCAATGTTACTAGAGCAATACACTACAGCAGCCTGGCATCCCCAGGTGCTGGAGAAGTTAAACCCTGTTCAGAAACATACAATGTGATATTTATTCACGTCTGAAGCTCTGCTTTCCTTCTTAACACCTTCTGAAATACAAAGATCTGGGAGCAATGGTCCCTTTCTCAGTATTGTAAACCCCACAACAGCCAAGGGAGTAACCTAAGCTTGCTAAAATTCCAAAGGAGCAAGGCTCACTCCTCTAAAGAACAAAACCAGTCAGGACTCCTCAATAAAAACCAAAACAACAAAGAAAAAAACACTGGGAAGATTTCTGGGCATTGTAAAGTTATTTCAGAGAGAGAAAAATAACCTTAAAAGGGGAGTCAGGGCTCCCCCTCTCCTTTGCTGTCACTCCAAACATGGATCTCTTGCTACATAACTGGTTGGTCGTGTATCTAGGACAACACTTCCTCTCTCTGTGCTGAAGAAGGTTGCTATCTGCCACCTTCATTTGTTCCCCAGAGATGAAGCAGACAGCTCCTTCAGAGATGATGTAACTGAAAAAGAGTGTCCCTCCCCACCATGGACTTAATGTGTGCAACCACAACCTGTCAGCTCATCCAAGGAATATTGGAGTTCCACTGCAAAACAGCTACCTTCCACTTTACATTCTCTTTCTTCTTAAAAACACATTTAATTTTCCTGGGGGCCATTCCATCAGCCAAGGCTGGAATCCCACAAGCCTGTGGCTTGCAAGCTGTGTTTTATAGCCAACATCATCATGGCCTTTGAACAGGAGACCTTAAGGCAGGGACAGAGGAGGCCTGCTTTACACCAGATAAGCTGCTCTGCCACATGTATGTTAAGTTTGTTTAGCAAGTGTCCTAAACACCAAAACAAGCTTCAAACTCTGCACACTCCAGAGCACACTGTACCCAGGATGCCTGCAAGCAGAGCATCTCCATGCAGGTCCACAGGCATGCCAGGCTTGAGTCCAGGGATGACCACGAGGGTAAGCTGTGGGCTCTGACAGAAATGAGAAGCTGGTGCTCCTGCAGGCACTGGTCACCAAGGCTCCATGTCCCCTCAGCAGACACCAGCCTGCCAGCAGTCTGCACTTCTGCCAGCTCTCCCCTGCAGAAGCCCACACACATATTCAGCCATAGGTCTTCTTCGCCAGCTCTACGTGGTCATGCCAGACACCTCCCTCGGCCACTGCACAGCTGCTCCTTCCTGAAGGGATGCATCCCAGCACCTACACCAGCCACAACTGAGTCATCTGGTTCTGTGAAGGCTGAGAGGGGATCTCAACAACATCTATAAACATCTGAGGAATGGGTGTCAGGATGAAGGTGTCAATCTCTTCTCAGAGATGTCCAGTAACAGGACAAGGATCAAAATGTACAAGCTGGAACACAGGAGGCTCCACCTCAACATGAGGAGAAACTTCCTTACTGTGAGCATGATGGAGCACTGGAACAGGCTGCTTGGAGAAGCTGTGGAGTCTCCTTCTCTGGAGACTTTCAAAATCCACCTGGATGAGTGCCTGTGTGGCCTGCTCTAGGTGATCCTGCTTTGGCAGGGGGTTGGACTTGATCTCTGGAGCTCCCTTCCAACCCCTGATATGCTGTGATTCTGTGATCTTTAGTAACAGTATGTGAGACAAAGCTCTCTCACCACGACTGGCAGCATCGGGGTCAGCATTTCACATCTAGACAATGTTTAACACCAGCCAAAGGCTGCCAGATTAGCAAACCCTAGAGAACTTTAATTAAGTAGTGCTGTATAGGTTGCAGGTAGGTCATGCTGTTACAGCCCAAACGAAGACCAGAAACATGACCAGAAGCTGTAGCCTCATCCATGCCCACCTGACACAGGACATAGTTTTCAGCTGTCTCTCTCTTTTTTCCCAAGCCCTTGCAGTGCACTTCAAAAAGCAACTAACTAATGAACCTATGGTTAGCAAAATGCTGTGAAACACAAGAGGTTAGGACTGGGATTTTGGAAGCATCCACAGCCCAGATTTTCCATGTACCTGGAAAGACATGGAAAGGGGAACAAGGTGCTGAAACAGTAAGGACTGATCTGCACCAAATGACCTCTTCCAGGTGCAGACCTTATGGGAGTACTGCAGCAGTGTGCTCCCTACCATGGTAGCTGGTAAGTTCCCCTGGCCAACAACTCCATGTCCACATCCTCCATGCTAGATTTTGTAAGCAAAGCTCGTGGGCAGCCTAAAGCAAAATACTGACTTGATAAACGGAATGCCTTGAAGAGCTCCCATGCAGATTAGGTTGCACTTCTGACTGGCTCTCAAATGTCCTCAGCAGGTGTACAGGTTAAGATCTGTTCTTTGTTCCATACAGGGTTATTCCTTCCCTCTTTTTCTCCTCCTCATTTCTCAAGACCATTAACATGCATCTTGGGTACCAACAGACAATTATCCTTTGGCATTCTTCACTCAACACCCAGCATGACACAGAAATCTCCCATAAACACTCTGCAAGGCCTGTACTGCACAGCAGCGTGGAACAATACTCATTTCCAGCAGCAACAGCGACAACAGGAACACACTAATCACAAGTATCACCAATTAAGCAAACTAGTCCCAGCAGGAGAGATTTGGAAGACTACCAGTGTGCATCTCAGCCGTGTCCTGATGCAGAAGGCTGGAGGCTGAGTACTCATAAGCCAAGGGGTCTAATGAGATTCTTTTCTATTAGAACAAATAGGGGTTTAATTACAGCTGTTTGATACAGATGCAGAGATGTATTCTGCACAAAGAGCAGCTTTATGAAGAGGACACTGTGGGCTCCCAGGAGTTCACTGCCTTTCCTCACCTACAGACCGCAGAGGTGATGCTGGGTTCAGGATGTGGCTTCTGCTGACATTGCTCTGCCACTCAGGTCCCCTCCCTCCCTCCTCTAATTCACCTGTTTCATCAGTGCAGGAGAACATACCGAGGACAAACTGTGCAACAACACTGCCACATGGTGCTTTTGGCCACAGAGCTGGAGCTCTTTTCCTCCCTCATGCCCCAGCTCCAGGAGCTGCACACACCACTCAGGAATGCTGGCAAAGCCTCAGCAAGAGCACCACTACCAGCCTGCTGTGCACCACCTGCACTGCTCTGAATTTTTAAGCACCCAGTAAAAGCAATCACTTTAAGCACTTGGGAGAAAGTTTTTCACAGAGAGAGTGGTCAGGCACTGGAAGGAGCTGCCCAGGGAGGTGGTGGAGTCACCTAAGGGTGGTCTGGATGTGGTGCTTAGGCTATGGTTTAAGGTGAATCCTGTAGAGTAGGGTTCTAACTTGGACTTGGTGATCCTGAGGGGCTTTGCCAACCTGCATGTTGCTGTGATTCTGTGACACCAAGCTTCCCCTTAGCTGTGTGGTCCGGGTACATCCTGGCTCTAAGGAGACAACAGGTTCTGCCTCCCAGTGGCTGGTGCTACAGAACCTGCTCACCAATTCACCAACCCAGCCACACGTTGGCTGCTGCCCCTTAGGTGACTAAAAAGTCCTGAAGAAAACACTTGTGACCAACTTTTATTTCAAAGAGGTTCTGCAGTCCTGCAGTTCCATAGATGAAGATCCTGCAAGACACAGCTCAGGAAGCAAATCCTACAGTGGGCCATAACTAAGGATGAACCCAAGACCCACCGACAGCTTCAGCAGCACATTGTGATGCTTTAGAGCTAACACTTCAGCCGAGTTCCTAATTGCAAACAAGAATAGGAATTTTCCAAGGGCTTTGAGTAAGAAGGCAAAGTCAGGAATGGACACAGAATAATAACAAGTGACACATTTCTATCATCCATTCACTTGCTGGATAGCTACACTTGGGAGCACAGACTTAGAATCATAGCATGGTTTAGGTTGGAAGGGACCTCAAAGCTCAGCCAGTTCCAACCTCCTGCCACAGACAGGGACATCTCCCACTAGAACAGGTCACTCAAGGCCTGATCCAACATGGCCTTGAACACCTCCAGGGAGGGAGCAGCCACAGCCTCCCTGGGCAACCTGTGCCAGTGTCTCACCACCCTAAAAGCAGCAAAATAAGCCACAAAGCCGCTCCGGAGGCCAATGCCTGGGCCAGCATCACACGCTCCTCTTGCTTCCCAGCTGTCACTCAGGAGAAATCACCCTCCTGACTTATGCCAAGTCTTCTCCTTTTGTGAGGGAAGGTGGAGGGGAGCAATCAACTGAAGCAGCCCACACACTGCAGGAGTTGGTTAAGGAGTCTCTGTCAAATGCACAAAACTGTTACGGCTCAGGGAGGGAAGAATGTCTTCTTTATATTCCTCGGGGACATTTTGTTACTAAACTTACAGCAATTTGTTTTTCTAATGATCCCACAAGTGAAAAAAAAGAGTTTGAAATCTGCTAGGCAGGAAAAAAAACACTTCTTGTTCTGCTAGGAAAAAAATAGTTTTGCTTGAGGGAAAAGTGATTTTCTGTTTTAATTACATTTGGGTTCAGATAGGAGAATAGAACAGTTTGGATTGGAAGGGACCTCCAAAGGTCACCTAGTCCAACCCTGCTGCAGCCAGCAGGGACATCCTCTGCTAGATCAGGTTGTCCAGGTGTTCAAGGCCAGGTTGGGTGGGGCCTTGAGTAACCTGGTCTGGTTGAGAGGCATCCATGGCCATGGCAGGGAGGTTGGATTAGATGATCTCTAAGGTGTCAGCTGCTCTACGATTCTATGAAAGCACAAATTCATATGAGGTGGTTTGGGTTCTGTGGTTCAGCACAAAAAGGGCCCTACAGAAAAAGCAAGAAGCATCAGCAAGCAGCCTGCAAGAGTTACCTACTTCCTAGCCAAGTACAACAAATTCCATCATCATACCTGTGCTGGTTTGAGGCTAAGTGTACTATTTCAGTGAGAGGAATGAGGTCACTGGCTGTGAGAAGAAAACAGCAGTGACGTCTGTGTCAGTCACAGGTTCTGCTGAGAGATGTAGACCCAAGACACACGAACAAAGCTGCCACTTGCTTCACTCACTCCTTTCTCTGGACCTCTGTAACCCCAACTAATCACCCTGCTGCTAACCCCTCATCTGGCAACCTCCCCCTGCACCTAAGACTTCTGATACCAGGGCGGGGGTGCAAAGAGAGAGGAGCTGGTTTGAGAGGGTCCTGGGCAGTTCTGCTGCTGGGTTTGCATTTCTGTATTACTTTTAGCTCATCTGTGATTGCATACAGCTGTCAACAGCTGTGCAGCTTGTGTGTGTGTGCCTGTAGATGTGTGCCACGCTGCAAGCACAGCTTCACTCCTTAGCTGCCAGCCAGCTGAGTTAGCCTGGCGAGTTCAAGGGCGAGAAGGGGACGGGACAGGGAGCTCCCAAACTACCACAAC
The DNA here is from genome assembly GCF_015220805.1 of Pogoniulus pusillus. Classification (NCBI taxonomy): domain Eukaryota; kingdom Metazoa; phylum Chordata; class Aves; order Piciformes; family Lybiidae; genus Pogoniulus; species Pogoniulus pusillus. The sequence continues at coordinate 42,890,568 of NC_087270.1, forward strand.
AACGTATGACTCGGTGGAGAAACCTGGACGAGAAGAGAAGGCTGCTCTTGAAACCAGAAGAGGAAACAAGAGAAACAATTGCACGACAACTTCTCTGGCTGTTTAAAATTGAAACACTTTTGGGCCTTAGGGTCTAAAGGGCTGAACTGAGACATTTCCACTTCTGCAGCAACCACATGCTCCCTGCTATCTCTGACAATCCCTTGAAAACAGCACACTGCAGCAGGGCTGCTATCTCACTTGCAGCCTTGCTGGCCAGGCACATGGGAAGCAGTAACACCAAGGGGGGAACACGATGACAGCTCCTCAGCAGAAACGTATGCCAGGCTGGTGAGGAGCTAACGAGGGGTGGCACCACAACCAAGCACAACACACATTTCTAGACACATTGCACCCCACCCCAACACAGCCTCTGAGCTTTTCACCTTCCTGACAGCCAATAAACCAAGACTCAATTAACAGCAAGTTGCTCTGCGTTTCCCTAGTGCAAACCCAACTCTGACTTGGATAGCACACGGGCTTGACCCAAAGCTCAGTGTTAAGTTGGCTTAAACTTTGATTCATAGATCCACAGAATGGTTTGGGTTGGAAAGGACCCTGAAGATCACCTACTTCCAAGCCACTCTGCCATGGGCAGGGACATCTCCCACTAGCCCAGCTTGCTCAAGGGCTCATCCAATCTGGCCTTCAACACCTCCAGGAAGGGGGAATCCACAACCCTCCTGCACAACCTGTTCCAGTGTCTCACCACCCTCACTGTAAAGAATTTCTTTCAATATAAATCTACCCTACTCAAACTCCAATCCATTCCCTCTCACCCTATCACAAGAAGTCCTCATAAAAAGTCCCTTCCCAGCTTTCTTGTAGGCCCTCTTCAGGTACTGGAAAGCCACTATAAGGTTTCTCTGGAGCCTTCCTTTCTCCAGACTGAACAGCTCCAGCTCTCTCAGCCTGTCCCCACAGGGAAGGTCCTCCAGCACTCTGATCATCTTCAGAGCTTCCTCTGGACCTGCTCCAACAGCTGCATGTCCCTCTTTTCCTGGGAGCACCAGTGCTGGACGCAGTAGTTCAGGTGAGTTCTTGCCAGAGCAGAGGGGCAGAATCCTCTCCCTGTCCTCCTGGTCACGCTTCTTTTGATGAGGCCCAGCAGGCAGCTGTGTGCTGGGCTGCAAGAAACCATTGCTGGCTCATGTTAAATATTTCATCAACTGACACCCCCAGATCCTTCTCCTCCAGACTGCTCTTGAGCCATTCATTACCCAGCCTATATTTATGCTTGGGATTGCTTCAACTCAGATGCAGGACCTTGCACTTGGTCTTGTTGAACTTCATGAGATTGGCTTGGGCCATCCTCTCAAGCCTGCCCAAATCCCTCTGGATGGATCCCTTCCCTCCAGCACATCAACCAAACCACACATCTTGGTGTCATCTGCAAACTTGTCGAGGGTGCATTCAACCCCCCTGTCCATATCACTGATGATCAACTCCACCGTCCATATCACTATCCCACAACAGCAGCAGCCACCCTCCAGTGTGAGCCTTGCAAGATTCATCCCAAATGCCATGCTGGAGGGAGCTCAACCACCCCCAGGAGTTCAGTGAACCAGTGCAGAATGAGAAGTGCATTTTAGAGACAACTGCTCTAAGAGATCACAGCATCACTCCAACTGCAATGGCTCCAGACTGGAAAATGACAAAGGACAACAAACGTTTGCCAAAGAGAAAGGTCTTTAGGCTGGATTCTGTCCATTCTACCCCTTTAATGTTTCTACAGCATACGTTTCAAAGCAGAAGTGAACAAAACCTCACTATGCGGGGCAGTCCTGCTGACAGAAAGCTGCTGGGTAGCCCACTGGATTAGCCATTAGAAAATAAGAACAGCAGTTTGAAAACCTCATGCCAGGCTTTCAAACGAGCCCGAAAACACACGTGCAGATCAAGAGAAAAGAAGATCTCTCCTTAGCAGGCAGAAGAGCGCTCACTGCCAGCAGGCTCCAACAGCCCAGTGCTGCAAAAAGCCACGAACCACTCCAAAAGGAGAGACTTTGTTTCCTTCCTCCAGCAGACAAGGTGGAATGCCTTTTTAAACCCCTGTTCTCTGCCTAGCTGTAGGTGCTTATACAATTTCATTTTGGAAGCAGGCAGGAAAAATAATAATCACTATCTTTTCAGGGCAGCAGTTTCCTACCACCACTCGCCAGAGGGAAGGAGAAGCACCTGAGGGCCAAACGCACTTAAGTGCACATCCTGCCAGAGACACTCAGGAGGGCCTAAGCTCTGCTAGCTCCAAGTAACCAACAGATACCACAGCAAATTACACTCAGCAACATCACAGTTTTAGCCAAATTGCCTCAATTTGCTCATGCAGCAATGTGCAGACAAACCCTTAGAGAAGGCAAAAGCAAACACACCCAGGGAGCTCCTGCGCTTCCTGACTCCTACTCCAGGTCTTTCACAGATGCATAGAATGGTTTGGGTTGGAAGGGACCTTAAAGGTCATCCAGTTCTAGCCTCCTTGCCATGAACAAGGACACCTTCACTAGACCATGTTGTTCAAGGCCTCATCCAACCTGGCCCTGAACACCTCCAGGCAGAGGGCATACACAACCTCTCTGTTCCAGTGTCTCACCATGCTCCTCATGAAGAATTTCTGATATCCAGTCTAAACCTGCCCTCCTCACGCTTCAGTTCACTCTTCTGCCACTTCTCCCTGGCCTGCACCAGGAATAGTGTGACCCGCAGGACCAGGGCAGTCCTTCTGCCCCTGGACTCAGTACTGCTTATGCCACAGCTTGAGTGATGTGTCCAGTTCTGGGCTCCTTAATTTAAGAAAGATGTTGAGGTGCTGGAAGGTGCCCAGAGAAGGGCAGCAAGGCTGGGGAGGGGCCTGGAGCACAGCCCTGTGAGGAGAGGCTGAGGGGGCTGGAGGTGTGCAGCCTGCAGCAGAGGAGGCTCAGGGCAGAGCTCATTGCTGCCTGCAGCTACCTGAAGGGAGGCTGTAGCCAGGTGGGGTTGGGGGGGGCGCCTCTGCTGCCAGGCAACCACAACAGAACAAGGGGACACAGTCACAAGCTGAGGCCAGACAGGCTCAGGCTGGATGTAGGAAGAAGTTCTTCCCAGCAAGAGTGATTGGCATTGGAATGGGGGCTGCCCGGGAGGTGGTGGGAGTCCCCAACCCTGGAGGTGTTTAGAGGAGGCTGGAGAGGCACTTAGTGCCATGGGGTTAGTTTTAATTAGAAGGTGTTAGAGTGACAGGTTGGACTCGATGGGTCCTGGAGGTCTTTTCCAAGCTGGTTAATTCTGTGATTCTGAGGTAGACTCCATCTGGAGCCTGGACCAGCACCACTGCAGCTGGGGAGGGAAGGGCTGTGCTGCATCGAGCCTACAACCAGCTTTGTTCCACAACAACAGTCAGCACGCGGGAGCTGTTAACTGACTTGAATCCCTGTCCTACCAACACCTGTGAACAAAACAGCTCATGAGGAGCCACGCTGAAGGTCACCTCAGCCTTGTCTGCTAGGATGGTGATCAAGCTGGTGCTGGGCTAGATTGGAATTCAGTAGCCCAGCTCCACCATCAGGTCCCATTTCAATCTCCTGAATGGCTGCTTCACTCTTGCACTAGCAGCAGCATGAAGCTCTATGGGCTCATGACTGGTGGCCTATTTTGGTGCTGGGATTCAGAGTGCTGGCAGCATTCCCAGCTGCAGGGAAAATGGAAAAACTGAAGTTCTTCCCCCAGCACAACTAACAGCACGTTTGCTTTCTTCACACTGTGCTATCGTATGCAGCACAAACCCTGTTTCAGGGCACCAGACGACATCTCCGTGCTATTTACAGCAGGCACTTCCCACCAGCTCTTTGCTCAGCTTCTTGAAAAGCAGAACTGAAGAACTCTGCACGGGGCCTGCAGGCCGCTGAAGTCAACAGATGACTTTCACGGACACTCTGCTAGTCCCAGCCCCTGCTTAAACCAAGACAGTTCAAACATTTTTGACTGCCAACCAGCCCCAGCACTCACGGCTCATACTTACACCATGACAATGGGTCCAGATGAAATCGCAGAATCATAGAAATGCTTAGGCTGAAAGGGGCTAGGAATAGGAGGACTTCTTAAGATCTTGTAGCCCTCTTCAGGTACTGGCAGGCTGCTCTAAGGCCTCCCTGCAGCCTTGTCCTCTCCAGGCTGAACAGCCCCAGCTCCTTCAGCCTGTCCCCACAGGGCAGGTGCTCCAGCCCCTCTGATCATCTTTGTGGCCCTCTGCTCCAGCAGTTCGATGTCCGTCTTATGCTGGGGGCACCAGAACTATGTTCATATGAAGCATATGAACACAGCTGATGTGTCTGGACCCATCTCTCCCAAACCTGAATATGTCAACCAACTCCACCAAAATGCAGCAGCAGTTTCAGGGACATCAAGCTCCTGTGAGTTTCATAAAAACAGGTGTCAAGGAGATGAGGAGGGACTCTGCTAAGTCCCCCCTCAGAGGCAAGAGCTACATTATGAACTGAGCCCTATTTCTCAGCAGCAGATAAACCCCACTTTCAGGCTACATCAGGACTAGGTTCTTGAGCCCACTGCCTGGTAGAAGTCCTCGTACTAAGTTAGAGGAGTACTCAGTAATTTCTCAGAGAGTGAGCCCACTAGGACACATCAGCACTGCTACAAGCACACACAGCGTTCATGCAAGAGCCACAGAAGACATGCTGCTCATGCTGCTTGTGAAGTCAGCTCCTGGCTATCACTACACGTTAACTCTGTCCCACATTCAGCTGACAGCCAGGTCCTCCTCTTAGCCTAGTGCTGAAGGAGGCTGCAGCACCCGTGTAGTGCATTCAAGGAAAACAACAACCATGTCCACAGACTTAAAAATCCATAAATGTAAGGTTTTGCCAGTAAATGTGACACCAATACAGATACCTGGAGGTAAGAAAAGTCACTGTTAAGAGCAAGGAGCTGGAAGCAAGTTCCATTCCTACCTGGTTCAGGTGCAATTTCTGATGTATGCTGTCCGCCACCCTCCGGGACATCAGTGGTGTTCTCCTGGTGGCTTGCAAGCAGCTGTCTCCCGCTCCATTTGTCGTTACTTTCCACAGCGTAGCTCAGGGCACTGTAACCTAAAGGAAAAGAGCAGCAGATACATGAGACTGCAGCTCCTGATTCTGTCCCTGAGTGCTTGAGGTAGCCACAACGTTTGCATTTCAAACCCTGTGCCCCTTGGGTTAGAAGCAGCAGCGGTTTCTACAATCCCAGCGAGAAGCTGCACTTGCAGTTAGCTCCACATCCCGGTTTACTCTCCAAGAGGCAGGCCAATTCCTCTAAGACTTCAAAGCTTCAGACCACAAGACAATCTATAGTTTCACAAGAATTTCCAAGTCAGTCTCAAATCGGCTGGACTGGCTGGATGTGGAGCTGCAGGATGCAGTTTAAGGTGAATCTTAGAGCTGGACCCGGCGATCCTGAGGGATTTGCCAACCCAGGACGTTTCTTGTGACTCTGTGAGTAGTATACTGGTTTGGTTACAAAACACAAATAAACCAAACTCAAACAAGAACACCACAAACCACCACTCAACTGCAAAAAACAAACAACAGAACAGACCAAAAAAGCAAACAAAACCAAACCCTCAGGTTATTCCTTCTGTAGGCATCTCATCTGCTGCTAAGTACCAGCAAAGGTGTTGAATTCTGCGCAGACTCATGCAGCATTTCAGCTGTTTCTCTTTAGCTATTACAGTCCAATTTGCTGCTGAAGCAGACCTCAGAAATGCAGTATTTGACACTAAAACACGGTGCAGGCATCAGGAAAGCTCCTCCCAGCACAGCATGAGGTCTCTCAGGACTGCAAGGACAGAGCTGGGCAGTCCATACCATGCCAGGACAGTAAGAGGAAGGCTGTGTTGTTGCAGCAAAGACTTCGGAGTGATCATTAACTTTATTGCAAAACACAGCTTGAAAGTCTGAGCAGTTCTTTTCAAAGTGGTCGGTAGGGATCCATTCCAACCTCTTGTGCCAGAGTCTAACAGTGTGGGTGAAAGCCAGGGCCAGGCAGCAGCTCCTCACTGCACGAGGAAGCCCTCATTTATAGCCATGAGATCTAAAGGTTCTGCTCACAAGGCAATAAAGCAATCCATGGAAACATGTTCATAGGGACTGTAGCCATACTCATGCCCAAAAGGGTTCTTAAGCACAACTGCTCTCTGATTCCCACCCAATACCATCCCACTGAAGCATGCCTGCAAGTCACCTCAGCAGCAGGCTCTCCTGCCCCTCTACTCTGCCCTACTGAGGCCACATCTGGAGTACTGTGTCCAGTTCTGGGGCTCCCAGTTCAAGAGGGACATAGAACTGCTTGAGAGTGTATTGGCATACACGGGTGAAGCACCTGGGTACAATGACTCTTTGCTCACCAATATGATTAGATGGTCACAGTCCGCTTTATTTCCGTGATGCAGAGACTTATACGCATGCTGGCAAGAGGCATGCTCCACCAAGACTGGCTACAATCAGAGGGTACAGGGTTACATGTAAGGCGTGGATAGGTCAGCATACCATAACAATCTGAGGGTCAGCCTCTGGGGCTGGCTAAACTCTGCCCACCTGCAGCTGCACTCCACCCCCTGCAGCTGCATGTGGGGGGGAACCACCCAGTGCCTGGTATCTTAACTCCCAAGATGGACTCAAGGACGCTCCCAGCACGGGTTGCTCATGTTTATCATTTCTGTGTCCTCTGCTAGCAAGAATTTCTCCAACAAGAGAGTCCAACACAGAGCCACAAAGATGCTGAAGGGAATGGAACATCTCTGTTAGGAGAGCCTGAGGGAGCTGGGGCTGTGCTGCTGGGACAGGAGGAGACTGAGAGGTGACCTCAGCAGTGGTTATGAATATGTGCAGGTGAGTGCCAGGAGGGCTGGAGCCAGGCTCTGCTGGGAGATGCCCAGGGACAGCACAAGGGGCAATGGATGAAAGTTGAGGCATAGGAAGTTTCATGGAAACATGGGGAGGATTTTTTTCCCTGTGAGGTTGACAGAGCCCTGGCACAGGCTGCCCAGGGGGGCTGTGGAGCCTCCCTCTCAGGAGATATTCAAAACTTGCCTGGTTGTGTTCCTGTGTGATCTGGTCTCAGTGATCTGCTCTGGCAGCAGTTTGTGTGTAGTAAATCTGGAGACAGGTTATGCCAACCTCATGGCTCTCACCAGCAGCACAGCAAACTGCCACTACTCAACAGCTGCTTTGTGACCCCAGCTCATAGACCTGTTCCAGCCACGCACTTACACAGCACAGAGCGGCTTCAGGTAGGACTAGTAACCTACAAAAGGTAACACATCACTTTGTCTTCTCACTCCTGAATCTCTCCTTGCTTTACTCCCTCCTCAGCTTCACCTTGGTGCAGCTACTTGAAACTATTTTAGCCACATCAACAAAAACAGTTGGCTGACTTTCATGATGCTCCTGGCTCAGACAGCCCTGTGTGTGTCTGCTCAGCAAGCTGGAGGCACATGATCGTGGGGCAGTCCCATGCATCTTCAGTACTTCTAGATTCAAGGGAGGAAGTTCTTTGCTTCTTTTTAACTGCCAAGCATCCATCTCAAATCAGGCACACACACCAGACCAGCTGTCTTGCAACAGAAATCTTAACCCCCAATCAGTAACGACCAGCATTTAGGAGAGACTTCCACCCATCCAGCCATCCTCTCACAAGGATTTTGCTGCTCAAGTTACTCCTCAAGTGCCTCTCAGTGATGCTGTCCCATGGCCTGTCTCCTGTATACCCTCGGGTGGCTGTCCTGTCCACCAGGAAGAACACACAGCTGTCCATCAAACACTAGGGCATTTTGAGGCCACCAGGCAATCACAGGTTTTACTCCATGCAGGGAATTCACAGCACTGGAGGGGTCTATGCACAGGAGTCTGCACTCTATGCTTTAAAGTCATCTTTAAATCTGAACTTCTCCCAGCTTTGTCCAGCACTTCAGAGACTGATCACAGGATTAACCAGCTTGGAAAAGAGCTCTGAGATCATCGAGTCCAACCTATCACTAGCCCTTCTCATTAACTAACCCATGGCTCTAAGTGCCTCATCCGGGACCCTCTTAAACACCTCCAGGGACGGCGACTCCACCATCTCCCCAGGCAGTCCATTCCAATGCCAATCACTCTTTCCATGAAGAATTTCTCTCTAATGTCCAGCCTGAACCTGCCCTGGTGCAATTTGAGACTGTGTCCTCCTGTTCTGTCACTGGGTGCCTTGGAACAGAGACTAATCCCACCTGGCTACAGCCTCCAAGCAAGAAGTGTCGAACTTGGTAAACTAAACAGCATCAGGAGAAGCTTCGAGCACCTTGTGCCTCACAAACTTCAGAGGATGCTGTTTGCTGTTTGTTTGGTGTGTGAGCAGGGGCAAGAGCTCAAACTGGGAGTTAAACATCCACAGACAGCACCGATGGAAGCGGGCAGCACTTCTCTGGAGGAGCAACAACGCCACATCAGGCATCTCCCGGAGGAACCAAGAGGCCCTGCTAACTTGAGCTAGGCAGTTCCAGCTCCCCGCACACGCTGCTCTCAAAGCAGACACTCTGCCGCTCTCCCAGCTGCTGCAGCCTCCCTCTGAGCTGCTGTACGGTGGGGAGGCAGGAGAGAGAACCCGGGATGGCCCCGAAGCTCCTGAAGAAGCTCTCCCGCTCCCTCCATGCCACAATGCCTTTCTCTCTCGGACTGCAAACTCTCCCAAGCGAGGGGTAACGATGAAGAAAGTCACCTGAGGTGCCTTTGGAAGGGGAAGAGCTTAATTTGGCAGTGCAAGTGTTTAGGAAGGCTACATTCAGCACTCCAAGAACCATCCAGTTCCAACCTCCCTGCCATGGGCAGGAGCAGCTCACATCACATCGAGTTGCTCAGAGCCACATCCAGCCTGGCTTTAAACATCTCCAGGGATGAGGCTACCATCACTCCCCTGGGCAACCTGTTGCAGGCCCTCACCACCCTCATGGTGAAGAACTTCTTCCTAACATCCAGTCTAAATCTACCCACTTCTAGTTTTGCTCCATTTCCCCCAGTCCTATCACTACCCAACACCCTGAAATGTCCCTCTTCAGCTTTCCTGTAGGCCCCCTTCAGACACTGGAAGGACGTTCTAGATGAAAGGAGATACTTTCTCCAAGGCAATGCCTTCCAAGGATTTCCCTGTGCAAACAGGGGCACAGCAAGATTTCAACCTTGCTAACAAGGACACTTCATGACAATTAAAGAGCATCCACATTTCCCTTCTTGGTGGCACGGCAAGAGACAGCTCAATGCCTGCTCTGCAGCAGAGGCTGAGCTCCTTCAGCCCCTGCAGAAAACAGCTCAGAAACTTGGATCTGTGTTTCAGCAGATGCAGTGAGAGAGATACAGTGACTGCCTGCTCAGGTTTAACCCTTCTCAAGTGGCTGCCTACAAACCAGAGACCTCATCCATTCTGCTGGAGCCAGGGACTTCACTGCTGGGACCTAGCAGCATCTCTCCCTGCTTTGGGTGCTCACCCCCACCAAGAAGTGCTGCAGCACCAGGGACACCACTTCAGCCGTAGCATCCCCTTGGGCTGCATGAACTGCATACCACCACCACCACTCTGGCCAGGTACTCAGACCTGCTCTGGTTTCCACAGCCCCTGCCCATCTAAACCAGCAAGCCCTCCCTTGGGTTGCCACCTCAGCAGCACCTCAGGATTGCTCACAGGAAAGGCACAAGTACGTTCTGAACTAAAGCATTCTTACCTCCACAGGATGGCTTCAAAGAGACAGCAGCAGCAATCACTAATTCTCTTTGAGAACCAATCTTCTGCACCGTGTGCCTTCGGCTTCTCACTGTGGAGCAGCTCTCACAATCCTTTCATCTCCTGTTCCCAGGCAAAACTTCAGGCTGCCTTGAAGCATATGCCAAAGGCTATGGGGCCTGAGCCCTTATGTCACTGAACATAGGCCTCATCCTTTGATGCCAAGATGCACTAAACTGCCAGCAAAACATCTAACGTGAACCTGACACAGCACAGAGGGCTAAGAGAACAGCAAAGAACAGGCAAAACTCCTCCTTCCAAGGGGAAGTAGGAAAGGCTATGAAAAGAAAGTGAACAGTTTTCGTTCTGAAAATAGAGTTATTCACACACAGAATCACAGGCTGTCAGGGGCTGGAAGGGGCCTCCAAAGCTCATCCAGTCCAAGCCCTGACAGAGCAGGATCTCCTATAGCAGATCACACAGGAACACATCCAGGCAGGGTTTGGATATCTCCAGAGAGGGAGACTCCACAACCCCCCTTCCAGGGCTGTCACCCTCACAGGGGAAAAAAATCCTCCCCATGTTTAAATGACACTTCCTATGCCTCAGCTCCCACCCACTGCCCCTTGTGCTGTCCCTGGGCATCTCCCAGCAGAGCCTGGCCCCAGCCTCCTGGCACTCACCTTTATAACTTCATAAACATGAATGAGGTCACCCCTCAGGCTCCTCTTCTCCAAGCTAAAGAGCCCCAGAACTGGATTCTTCAGTTCAGTAAGGACAAGTGTGGAGTCTTGCATCTGGGGAGGATACACCAGGTACCAGTACAGATTGGGGGTTGTCCTGCTGGAAAGCAGCTCCATGGAGCTTAGAGTGGACAGCAAATTCTCCACAGGCCACCAATGTACTCTTGTGGCCAAGAGGACCAATGATACCCTGGGGCCCATAAAGAAAAGTGTGCCCAGCAGGTCTAGGGAGGTTCTCCTGCCCCTCTACTCTGCCCTGGTGAGACCACTCCTGGAATACTGTGTCCAGTGTTGGGCTCCCAAATTCAAGAGAGACAGGGACTTGACAGAGAGAGTCCAATAGAGGATACAAGGATGACAAAGGGACTCGAACATCTCTCCTGTGAAAAAAAAGACAAAGACCTGGGGCTGTTTGATCTGGACAAGAGAAGGCTGAGAGGGAATCATATGAATGTCTGTAAATGTCTGAGGGGTGTCAAGAAGAAGGTGCCAGCCTCTTTTTGGTGGTACCTAGTGATAGGACAAGGAACAAGTACAAGCTGGAGCACAGGAAGTTCCACCTCAACATGAGGAGAAACATCTTTACTGTGTGGGTCACAGAGCCCTGGAGCAGGCTGCCCAGAGAGGCTGTGGAGTCTCCTTCTCTGGAGCCTTTCCAAACATGCCTCAGTGGGTTCCTGTGTGACCTGTCCTAGGTTATCCTGCTTTGGCAGGGGAGTTGGACTTGATTATCTTGCGGGGGCCTTCCAACCCCTAACATGCTGTGATGACTTTTAAGGGGAACTGTGTTGAAGAGTTTTTTTCACTTTCTCATCAGAGGCAATGACTGCTAAAGCCCCTGCATGAGCTATACTGCTGCTTGTTCAGCATACAGACATTTTTCTTACTCGTGCTTCAGCTGCTGGCTTCACAACCACAGAATACTGCAACATCCACTAAAAGTTGTCATGGAAAATTCACGTCCTGGGTTGCCCAGGCATGATCCCATGGCCCCCTTCCCTCTGCTGGGGGGAGGGAAGCAGAGAGCATGGAGAAGACCCACTTAGAGGGTCCAAGGCTTGCCCAGACTTGTTCTTTTCCAAATCAGGGAAAGCAAGCTCCTGACTTCACCTCATATGGTCAGGTTTGGAAAAGTGCCACTCTGGTGAGGCTCAGTGGCCGCAGAATCATAGAATCAAGCAGGCTGGAAGAGACCTCCCAGCTCAGTCAGCCCAACCTAGCACCCAGCCCTGGCCAGTCAACCAGACCATGGCACTAAGTGCCCCAGCCAGGCTTGGCTTCAACACCTCCAGGCACGGCCACTCCACCACCTCCCTGGGCAACCCATTCCAATGCCAATCACTCTCTGTGAAGAACTTAGGCCATTACATCTGGGCAAACAACACATAGGCTTTTGCCACATGCCTGCTTCAGCTTTCATTTTTGCCTGCTCTGCGCTGCCACATTATGCTCTGCTTTGCCTGCAACGACTTTCAAGACACCAACAGAACTCCCTTCAAGTGTTTGGGTAGTGTCTGATACCATCTTGGGAGTAAGCATGCAAAGCTGCTCTGAAAGAAATTCTGTAGCTAGATTCTCTTGCGCCTCCTGCCTTTAGCAGCAGAAAGGAGCCCCTCGGGCCGGCCTCGGGGGCGAGCGCGCATGGGCCGCAAGATTCGCCTTCCTCCAGAATCATGTTTGTTCTATTTGCTGGATAATCTGAAGTGCCCTGGGTTGCCTGTTGTCTGTCTGGGTGAATATCCAAACTGTGCACTCCCAACGTTGTCAGTCAGTGTCCCGGGCACGTTTCACGTTAGCCATTCGCGGTCTCTGCCCGGACACCGCAATCAGCAGCGCTAACTCGCAATGAGCCAATTCTGTTTCTAAGCACCAGACATCCACAAGGGCGTTTTCACAACTCCCCTTTGCTTAGCAGCAGTTGAACACCACAGGCTCAGGACTCGGGTTCTGGAGGGCCTGATTTGTGCTTTCTCCCACAAGTGCTCCCACGGACAGTAAGTGCCCAAGTGGCTGTTCCCTGCCTTTGCACCTGTGCTGCAGCTCATAGCAGAAACAAGGCAATGCAGACAGTGCACTTCCACTGCCTGTGTCTCTAAGAGAGGGAGCACATCAGTGGCGTTTGCTGGGAGCTCCCCTCCCTGCCAAGCCGGCGTGGCACTCCAGCGAGAACAGGCTCTAGCAGGACTGCTGATCTGTCCTACCTATGATCATGAAAAGGAAACAGAATGGAAACAACACCTGATCAAATTGCTCAGAACTTCTGAAAACACTGTGCACGACCCAGATCTCCACGTGGGAACTCAGGAGCTTCCTAAAGCAATTCCAGATGGCTCTGGATGGAGTCTACAATTTGCAGCACTGCAGAAACACAGCCAAAGACATCCTATCTGCATGTTGCAGCATGAAGAACACTACTTTATGGCGCTAGGCAGCATCCTGACAGCCCCCAGTTGCACACTGATCTCAGGCTAGTGTATTCATTTTCAGCATCAACTGATTGAGCCGATTGGATTGAAGCCTGAGCAGGGTAGATTTAGACTGGATATTAAGAAGAAATTCTTTACAACGAGCATGGTGAGACACTGGAACAGGTTGTCCAGAGATGCTGAAGATGCCCCCCTCCTCGGAGGTGCTCAAGGTCAGGTTGGACGAGGCCTTGAGCCACCTGCTCTAGTGGAAGGTGTCCCTGCAGGGGGGTTGGAACTGGATGATCTGAAGGCGCCTTCCAACCCAAACCATTCTATGCATTCTATGCTGTTCTTGCACAAGTCTCTTCAGCAGAGACTACTTCTGCACAGGTTTACTTAGCACACCTACACCGGTGACAAAAGTGAGGGCAGCTTCCCTCTCCAGCCTGGCCTTAAAAACTTCCAGAGATGGGGCTTCCACCACCTCCCTGGGCAACCTGTTCGGGTGTCTCACCACCCTTGTGGTGAAGAACCTGTCGTGAACCTGACCATCAAGTCACCAGGTCATTTCATCCAAGCCTCCAAAACCAGCTGTTACATCATAATTAGTGGGAGACAACAGAAAAGGCTAAGAGAAAGATGAGTGGATAAACCAAGGTCTTGAGATTCGCTAAGGAAAAGTCATGGAAGGCCCTTGGAAAGACTGGTGTCTGGCAGTAACTTGGCACAAGTGTGTGACAGCTCTTCTCACCCAGAACTCAAGCTTGGGTGTAGAAACTGATGCCCAGCAGTGGAGGGTTTGGTTCAATTGCACAGAAAAGCAATGAAGACAGAAGGTGCTTGTGGGCAGTAAAGTTGGAGCAGGAGGGAGCTGCCAGGCCAGAGACTGGCCCAGCCAAAGGGACAGAGCCTTCCAGAGGCACAATGCATGGCAGAGCTGGCAGGTATCCTCAGCTCTTGCTGACAATAAACTACTTCCTATGCAGACTGTTCAACCCTGCTGGCCACAGCCAAAACCAGCAGAGCTTTTCTGAAACAGGCCTGCCCTCCCTCCTCTGTCTGTCCCTTTCATCTATTGTTTGATGGTGGTGGTTTCAAGTTTTGGAGGGTTGGTTTCACACACCCGCCCTTTCAACTAGCTGAATTATCTCCCTCTCTCTGAAATTCTTCCTACAGCAAATACAACAGAGAAATGTTTCTGAGGAAGACAAAAGCTGAATGGACCAAGCACAAGCTCCCGTGCTAAGCTAGCAGCAGAGAAGGAGTGCTGTAGTCACCTCCAGACAGACCAGGTATTACCTCTGAGCAGATCAGGACTCAGCTAAATTAACTGTGGCTGCCCCTCCAGGTCTCTGCCCCACCTGCTCCCAGACCTGCACGCAAGCACCCAGTCAGCCCCTGTATAAGGGCTTCTCCTGGAGCCATCAGATCTGCTGCAGAATGTCACAGCACCATCTGAGCTCAGAATTGCATAAGCAGTTCATAAATGGATTCTTTTCCTTTGTAGGCTGATTTGGGAGTTGCTTTCCTTTCAAAATCATCATCAGCAAAGACCATAAATAGAGCATCCTCTGGGAGGAAACAAAAAAATAAATAACCAGAGAAAAAAAACCAGAAACTCTACACCTGGCTTTGAAGAATAGCCTGTTCCTTGCAACTGACTGCAGAGCTGTATTTCCACACCCACCAACGACCTACGTGGAAAGAGGCAGGCCTGGGGAAGTGCACAGTGATCCACCACCCCTGTGTAACATAAAGAGGGCACAGGGGTCAAGGCTAAGCTACACGCACTTAATTAACAGCAGAGGGTCCCTGCACCAAAGGCCTCCAAACCTAATGAGGTGGCAGAGCGTGAGAAGACACAGGTGCAGAGTGGAGGAGCAGCCTGCTCGAGGACCACAGGCAGCAGCGAAGGAGAAGCAGAAGCATACCAGCAGCTCTCTACTCCTACAGCACCCAGTCTGTGGTTCCACACAATGCCCAGCCTCAAGATCCACCACGAAGAAAAAAGCAGCAACTAAGGAAGAGACTCTGCAGCCCTGCAAACAGTAATGAGAGCAACCAGGCACTAGGGAAGTATTTTAATGTTGAGCATCTCCCAGGTGAGCCAGGACACACAGTGGGAGACTGGTCCCCTGCTGTTGAGCAGTGCCTGGCCCTGTGCCCACGGGCTCCCCTCCTCACCACTTCTGCAAATGCCCAAAGGAAACATCCAGTGGCCTTGGCAGGTGAAGAGTTGGGAGTTTTCTCCTACCCCAGTTCTTGCAATCCATTTCTCAAGACTTGGCTAGTCTCCAGCTAGCAGCTATTAGGCTCAGCCCCTGTCCCTGGAGATAGTCAAGCTGAGACTGGACGGGGCTCTGGGCAACCTGATCTAGTTGAGGATGCCCCTGCTGACTGCAGAGGAGGTTGGACTGGATGACCTTCGGAGGTCTCCTCCAACCCAAACCAGTCTATGAGTCCATGATTCTTATAACTATATTCACTCCAGATGACCCCCCCATCTCTCCAGGGGACCAACTGCAGCCTACCAGCACTTCTCATCTTGGTGCCCCACAGAGATCTGAGCTGCCTCCTCCCTTTCGCATCCCTCTCACAGCCTGCTTTCCTACCAGCCTCTCCTTACGAACTCCATCCACCAGCAGCAGCTCCCTGACACCCTGTACCCCTGTCCCTGAGCCTTCTCCCACAGTCCCACTTCTCCCACGCAGCGTCACCTTTCTACTAACAGGTCTGGACCCAAACTCCTGCAGGCAGCCAAAAATAGACATAAACAAGTTCCACATTCTCACCACACACCCCCCAGCTCAGTACCTTTCTGTTCTGTTTATCACTGTTTTCTGTGTCATAAAAACAGCCTCCACAAAACCCCAAGACACAACTGTATCCCCAACGGCAGCCTGAAACAGTTGAGGCTGTTCAGGCTGGAAAAGAGAAGGCTCCAGGGAGCCTTTAGAGCTACATGTCAGTGTCTGAAAGGGACCTAGAGGAAGTCTGAGGAAGGACTGCTTAGAAGGGCTTGGAGTGATAGGATGAGGGGCAGTGGTTTGAAACTGGAGCAGGGGACATTTGGGTTGGACATCAGGAGGAAGCTCTTTACAATGAGAGTGTGAACTACTGGAACAGGCTGCCCAGGGATGTGTCTGAGACCCTGTCCTCGGAGAATTTCAAGATCGGCTCTGATGTGCCCCTGGGCAGCCTGATGTAGCTGGAGGCGTCCCTGCTGACTGTAGGGGAGATTAGATGAGCTTTGAGGGTCCCTTCCAACCCTATGCAGTCTGTGACTCTGATGTGTGATTACTGCAGGCTTGTTTGTTCCTTATCAGTTTGTGCAGAAATTTGTTCCCTTCATTACTCATATCAACTTGATCATTAAATTGACTATCTCCCTTCCTCCTGCTTTACACCTAAGTGCAAATGGAGCAGTTTAGCAGATGGTAAAAAACAGCACTTTTTGCATCTCCCTGTCAAGACCTTTAAAGGCCCTTTCCAACCCAAAATATCTATGATTCTACCATGCCTCCTGCCATTCAGCTTCTCACAGGATCACAGGATATCAGGGGTTGGAAGGAATGCAAAGAGATAATCATCCCCCAGCCAGAACAGGGCATGCAATCTAGCTCAGAGCACACCGGAACACACCCAGACAGGCCTTGAAAGGCTCCAGAGGAGACTCCACAACCTCTCTGGGCAGCCTGTGCCAGTGCTCTGGGATCTCTACAGGAAAGAAGTTGCCCCTTGCGTTGAGCTGGAACCTCCTGTGCTGAAGCTTCCACCCATTGCTCCTTGTCCTATCCCAGGGAGCAGTGAGCAGAGCCTGTCCCCTCCCCCCCGACCCCCACACTCAAGAGATTTAGAAGCATTGATTAAATCCCCTCTCAGTCTTCTCTTCTCTAGACTAAGCAGCCCCAGGGCCCTCAGCCTCTCCTCATCAGGCAGTGCTCCAGTCCCCTCATCATCCTCATAGCCCTCTCTAAACCAAACAGTGGTTTTCTTCTTATGATCACCTTTTCATGCCTCCAATGTGATTTTCATACTTTCTCCTTGGGTGCTCCCTTTGACTCTGCCTCAGGCACTTGGGATACTCAAGGTGACAGTTTCCCACCAATCCATACAACAGCACTCAGTATTTTTAGCCTAATCTCTGCTTTCATTTCTCAGGGGTATCATAACTCCTCTGCTGGCACTCTCATTTCATTAACATTTCACCCGCTACAAATGGAAGGTCTGGCCACTGTTGATGCTATCTCTGCTGCCTGGCAGCTGCTGACTGCCAGGCGTGATTTCCACTGCGCCCTGGCACAGTGCATCTTTCCTGACAGAGCTGTTGCTTGCTGCTTCTGCTCTGTGACACTCCTAAAACAGGACAATCTTCTCTTCACACTGACCAGCGAACTCTGCTTTTGCCTCCCACTGCTGCTGTGGCTGCTGTAGAGGTGGATTTTTAGGGGTGCGTTACCCTGCTGTAGGTGCCAGCACTTCCCTCCAGCCTCATAAATAGAAGGGAAATTTACAGAGGGATAAAAGGAATCACAGAACCACATAATGTCAGGGGTTGGAAGGGACCTCCAGAGATCATGAAGTCATTCAGGCACTGGAATGAGCTGCCCAGGGAGGTGGTGCAGTCACCCACACTGGATGTGTTTAAGGGTGGTTTGGATGTGGTGCTTGGGGATATGGTTTAAGGTGAATCCTGCAGAGTCAGGTTCTAGGTTGGACTTGGTGGTCCTAAGGGGCTTTGCCAGCCTGGATGCTTCTGTGAGTCTGATATCCCCTCCCTGCAGGATCACCTAGGGCAGGTCACACCAGAACACATCCAGGCAGGTTTTGAGTGTCTCCAGAGAAGAAGACTCCACATCCTCTCAGGTCAGCCTGTTCCAGGGCTCTGTCACCCACTCAGTAAAGAGGTTTCTCCCCATGTTGGGGTGGAACCTCTTGGGTTCTAGCTTGTACCTGTCTTCCCTTGTTCTATAACTGGGCACTACCAAAAAGAGAAAAGAGCCTGGCACCTTTATCTTGACACCCACCCCTGAGACATTTACTGACAAAAGATAGACAATAAATCTCCTTCCCTAACACATCCTCAAGGCAACTCTTCTACCTAGTCCAAGCTCCTTTCTAAGCATCATAGAATCAACCAGGTTGGAAGAGACCTCCCAGCTCATCCCGTCCAGCCTAGCACCCAGCCCTGGCCAGTCAACCAGACCATGGCACTAAGTGCCCCAGCCAGGCTTGGCTTCAACACCTCCAGCCACGGCCACTCCACCACCTCCCTGGGCAGCCCATTCCAATGCCAATCACTCTCTCTGCCAACAACTTCCTCCTAACATCTAGCCTAGACCTCCCCTGGCACAACTTGAGACTGTGCCCCCTTGTTCTGTTGCTGCTTGCCTGAGAGAAGAGACCTCTCAGCCATGCTTCTTGCCTTGTTCCCTGCAAGGGATGCCAGACAATCCCAAAGTGCATTTAGACTCCCTGCTCTTGCCTTTTCACAGAGTCACAGAATGTCAAGGGCTGGAAAGGACCTCAAAAGCTCATCTAGTCCAACTCCCCTGCTAGAGCAGGGTCACCTAGACCAGATCACACAAGAGGGCATCCAGGTGGGGTTTGAATATGCCCAGAGAGGGAGTCTCCACGACCCCCCTGAGCAGCCTCTTCCAGGGTTCTGCCACCCTCACAAGGAAAAAAACCCTCCTCATGTTTAAATGAAACTTGCTATGCATTCATTTTCCTGCATTTCACACCAAAACTTCCACTGAGCTTCTCCTTAACCTCAAAACAATTCACCAAGCCTCCCTGCTTCTGTCAAACCAAAATTCCCTCAGGCCACTGTCTAATTCATGAGCTCAGATGAAACCAATAGAAAAGGTCTCTCTGACTTCAGAGCAGAAGCAAAACAAAAAAAACAGAGAAGAACCAGAGCATGTTAGAGGTGGTTACAGCACAAGTCAGCCAGGTCATCCCAGGCAACGATACTGAATGCCCACACCACAATTTCCTTCTATCATGGCAGACAGCAAGAAAAAAAATTATCAACAGTGAATTAAAAATACCCTAAAATTGATTTACCATCAGTAACAGTGCTACTTTTTGTACAGTGCTGCTTCAACCTTGAAATCAAGCCTTAGGTGGCCTAAAGGAGCAGTGATTGAGATCCTCACTACTGCCTGTCAGACCTTTATTTCTTGAAAGGCTGGGGTAATGTGTTGCACTAAGAGCCTGACTCTCAGGAGGAGACATTTACCTTCTAAAAAGCAGGGCATACAGAGAGTTGTGTTCTAAACCCATGCGACAGGGGCAAGTGTTTTGGGGGTTGACTGAGGTTTTGTTTTCGCTTTGGAGCTGGACATTCACTGCTCCTTTCCCTACACCAATAGGTTTCACTCCTAACTCTGAGCTGGCATGCTGGGAGGAAAGACGGTTTTGGGTCAACCTGGAATGAAGTATTTCATCTTGGGTTTAGTTTGTCCTCTTTTACGCTTTTAGCTAAATATAATTCTGCAAGATTAGAATTAGTCTGCAAGTATCAGCAAGACACGCGGGGGAAACAGCAGCTCTTCCCTCCCTGCCCAGCCAAAGGGAGAAAGGGAAAAAAAAAACAGAAAGAAACTATGACCCTCCTCAAGTTAGCTTCTAAAATGTATTGTCACAGAATCATTAGGGTGGCAAAAGACCTCTAAGATCACCATCACCTAACACCTCCACCACCACTTGGCCACATGCCAGAAAGTGTCAACCCTGCAGCTTTGCCTGCACAATCAGCACTGCGTTTACCCTGCAAGCCAAAGGCTGTCTGCACCTGCTTTGCCCATTCATAGAGCAGTGGGGCCAGCAGTGGGCCAAGGCTGGAGAGAACTTCAGTAGGCAGGACCTTGCAGCCAAAAGCAGTGGGTCCCAGTCAGGTACTAGAGGGCAGAAGTCTCTGCAGGGTCTTACACTGGAAGAGAGGGGAGATTTATACTAGATCCAAGGAGGAATTTTTTCACAGTGAGGGCAGTGGCACACCGGCACCGCTGCCCAGAGAGGTGGCAGATGCTCCATCCCTGGAAACATTCCAGCTGAGCTTGGCTGAAGCTCTGATCAACCTGACTTAAAGATGTCCCTGCTCCTCTGCAGGGGCATTGCACTGGATGATTTCAAAGGTCAAAATCATTCTGTGACTATGAAATCCACTTCCAACATGGCAAGGTGAGTTCCCCAGAAGAGGGAGAGCAGAATCGGTACAGAGTAGACTCTCCCACCTCTCTCCCACTCCTCCTTAACAGCCTCTGCCACCCACACCCAGCCAGGCTCAGCAGCTCCTTCAGGCTGAAGGAGCTGGAAAGCTGGAGCCAGCTGTCCTGCAGGACGCAGCCCTTGGCCTGTCTGGGTTCAGGGGGCTGCAGAGAAGCAGCAAACGGCCAGAAAAGGAACACAGAAGAGACTCTGAGCTGATCCTGCTCCCTCAGCGAGCACGATGCTCCCGCTGCTGATGGATGGAACAGGCCTCTGCTGTGTCCCTCCAGTGAGCTGGGTGCTGTAAGCACTAAAAATAAGCCATCCCTTTCAGGAAAGAAAGAAGGGAAAGAAAGACTGTCGTAAGCCCTGGCTCCCAGTCTGCTATCTGAACACCAGAACGCTATGATGATAGGAGAGGCATCACAAAAGAGCAGAAGGAGGTTTTTCATGCCTTTCTCCACAAAAGATAAAAGAGGGGGGGGAAAAGGATCTCACAAAAAATAAACAAGAAGAGGGAAAAGGGAGCCTTTGTGTCCAATTTCAATACAAACATGTTTTTCAAGGGAAAAAAGCTATTTCTCCCTTCCCTTTGCCAATCCTTTTCCCTTTTGTGTTTCCCCACAACACCACTACATAAATCTGCAACTGTTATTTGTTCAGTCGTTATTATTTACTGCTTCCATAGTACTGGAAACACAGGAGACACTTTCCACCCAGGAGACAAGGTCTCAGTCCCAGAGAACACACCAGCTCTGCTATTTCACACTGCTGTGTGGTACTGGATTTGCTTCCTAACAGCATTCCTTATGTGCTGTGAAACTCGGGAAGCCCCAGTCAAGAGACCTGGAGGGACATGCAGGACAATCCTCCCAGGCCTTGGCACAAAGCAGTCTAATGTAACTATCTGCTGTGCTGGCACAGGCACAACTGCAGTGGACCTAATACAGAAGTGAGGGACAAAACAGCACTACATTAGGGTGTGGGGGAGACAGGAGGGATGAAATGAGCAGTCAGGGACACAGGTGTGAATTTCGGCCTTGTACCAAATGGGCAATATTCCCCTGCTCCTGGGTCTGCTCATTAAACCTACCAGAGTCAGTTTTCACCAGAGGTCCTCCAGCTGAAGGGCAGTCACTGGGGCTTGGTCTGCTTCCCTCTCAGACCAAACTCCTTGCACTAATTCATCTCTTTCCTTCATAGGGTGCAGGGCTAAAATCAGCATCAGACAGCAAGAGCCACAGAAAGAACCACAATGAGGAGCTGTGCACTCCACAGGCAGTGTTTTAGATGTACCAGGGCACCCACGGTCCAGCCTGTAGCCAGCTTTGGTCTCTCCAGTTCAAGAGAGACAGGAATCTACTGGAGAGCATCCAGTGGAGAACTACAAGGATGATAAAGGGACTTGAACATAGCTCCTGTGAAGACAGACTGAGAGACCTGGGGCTATTAGAGACCTGCTTCTCTGGAGAAGGCTGAGAGGGGATCTGATTGATGTCTATAAAAGTCTGAGGCATGGGTGTCAAAAGTGGTGCCCAGTGATAGGACAAGGAATAACAGGTATAAGCTGGAACACAGGAGGCTCCACCTCAACATGAGGAGAAACTTCTTCACAGTGAGGGTGACAGAGCACTGGAGCAGGCTGCCCAGACAGGTGGAGTCTCTTTCTCTGGAGACTTTCAAAACCTGCCTGGATGCATTCCTGTGTGACCTGCACAGGAGACCGTGCTTTGGCACAAGGGTTGGACTCAATGATCTCTAGAGATCATTCCCAACACCTAACATTATATGATCCTAAAGTGAGTGAAGTACCAGTTCTGAGAAACCTTCCAGGTGCTGCCAGCATTTCCTCGCTGTCAACCCTCAACACAATCCCTTCTCACCAGTCCTCCAGCCAGCAAACTTCTCCCTGCGACCCCCATGAGCTGTGCCTACTGAGGGTCCTGAGCTGCACAAGGCTTCTGCCCTCCCCCAGACTGACCTAGGTGTCACTGAGCCAGGCTGAGGGTCCTGAGCTGTACAAGGCTTCTGCCCTCCCCCAGACTGGATGAAAATCGCCTCAGCAACAGAGTGTTTTCCCTGTGGCACCTGCTTTATTAAATATTGAAAGAGCTATTACCTTTCAGGGATGCCTGTTGCCTGGCTGGCTCCATTATTCATAACAATGTATTCATTATGCATTTTATCCCATGCTCCTACCTGCTGATCTCAGAACAGGCCCTTAAAAACAATTTTCAGCAATTAATCCTACCTTAATTACAGGCAAATATAGAGAGAAGCCCCAGGACATCTGTTTCTTGTATTTATTAAAAGTAGGCAAACATGTCTTAGAAATGAATCTGGTGATCAGGAAAGAGAGGGATGAAGCCACCAGCCGTGGGACTCGCAGCACTGCTGGCAGGCATGCTTCAGACAGCCACCAGCTTCGTCAGTCTGGGGGAAGCAAGATGTGTCCTGCTGCAGCTTCAGTAGCAGGCTCTTCGAATTAAGCTGCACCGCCAGACACTGCTTGCCAGCTCCTTTCACACCGGCGACACAAGCCAAGGCTTACCACACACTCAAAGAATGGTCTCTGCTGGAACGGGCCTCCAAAGGCCATCTAGTCCAGCTCCCCCTGCAGCTGGCAGGGACATCCTCCGCTAGGATGCCCAGAGCCCTGTCAAGCCTGATGCTGAATATCTCCAGGGACGGAGCCTCAACCACCTCCCTGGGAAACCTGTTCCAGCACTGCACCACCCTTATGGTGAAGAATTGTTCCTGGGGTTTTCCTGCCTGCCACAGTCCTCCTGACATCAGATCACTTTTCCAAGTCAACAGGTGTCACCACTGAGCTGTGTCAGCCTTCTCCCTTGTGCTGTGCTCCAGCTGAGTCCTTCATCCTCACCCTTGCAGATGAATGTGGCTGTAAAGGTCAAGATCAACTCGGCCCAGCTCAGCCCAGCCTCTCACTCACACAGAGGAATGACATCTTTCCAGTCAAATCCCAAAACGGAATCTTCCCAAGTTTTTGTAAGGAGTAACACTACAGGGAGAAAGAAGAAGAAAAAGACAGAAAGGGGGAAAGTTCCTATTTTTAGGCAGGGATCCTGGCAGCAGCAGGCAGCAGAACTCCCTGCCCCCCCGGCATCGAGTGCTCCGAGGCTGCCCTTCCTTTGCAAGGCCCCAGCCCAGCAGGAGCCTCCAAGAAGCGGCGTGCATTCCTTACTTGCCCTGAATGCGACTGCACAGAGCCAGCCTGGACGCAGCGCTCCGCTCCCAGCCCGCGCCGTGACCTCGGCCGAGCCGCTCCGGGCAGGCTCTGGGCTGGCGTCGCCGGCCCCGCGCCACAGACTCGCCTCAGCAATGCCAGACTGCGCTGGCACTCGCCGCGGCCCGCAGCCTCCCAAGCCACACAGCCCTGCCGGCCCGCACACAGCCCCGCTCCCGGGGTGCTCCGGAGACCGCCTTGCCAGTGACGAGGAGGGAGATCAGCACCACTCGTGCTGCCAGGGGCAAGTGGGTGGGCTTCACCAGCTGCCTGAACATGCCCAGAGCAGGGCAGCAAGGCTGGGGAGGGGCCTGGAGCACAGCCCTGTGAGGAGAGGCTGAGGGAGCTGGGGGGGTGCAGCCTGCAGCAGAGGAGGCTCAGGGCAGAGCTCATTGCTGCCTGCAGCTGCCTGCAGGGAGGCTGTAGCCAGGTGGGGTTGGGCTCTGCTGCCAGGCACCCAGCAGCAGAACAAGGGGACACAGCCTCAAGCTGTGCCAGGGCAGGTTCAGGCTGGATGCTAGGAAGAAGTCCTTAATGGAAAGAGTGATTGGCATTGGAATGGGCTGCCTGGGGAGGTGGTGGAGTCCCCATCCCTGGAGCTGTTTTTTAAAAGGAGGCTGCATGAGGCACTTAGAGCCATGGGTTAGTTAATGAGAAGGGTTAGTGATAGGTTGGACTCGATGATCTCAGGGCTCTTTTCCAAGCTGTTTAATTCTGTGATTCACCAAAATGAAGCAAAAAAACCCTTGCTATTTTTTTAACTAGCCTTAGCATCAAGGCTTTAAAAACAATCCCACAAGACCATCATTTCACTTTTACAGTCTGTAATGCACTAGCCTGATGCAAAATCCCCAGGGGATTTTAACTTCAGCACACAGCAATGGCTGGTGACTGGTAATTGCTCTCCTTTTAAGTTTCATTATCCTTCCAAAACCTTCTGATTCCTCCCTCGATTTGCTTTCAGCACCAGCAGCATGGAAGAGTACTGATTCATTCTAAAGGGAACCTGAGCACCTGATACCAAGCTGCAGGCAAGCAGGAGGAGTGTGGGAGTCACCAGCCCTTGTGCACAGGAAGCACCTACAAATGGAAAACTCTAGATGGGATCTAAATAAAAATGAAAAAGGATCAATTCCTTCACACACAGCCTCACAGCACCATGCAGGTTGGCAAAGCCCCTCAGGATCACCAAGTCCAACCTAGAGCCCTACTCTACAGGATTCACCTTAAAGCATATCCTAAGCACCACATCCAAACCACCCTGAAACACATCCAGGTGACTGCACCACCTCCCTGCACAGCTCATTCCAGTCCCTGACCACTCTCTCTGTGAAAAATTTTTTCCTAATGTCCAATCTAAACCTCCCCAGCCTTAGCTTGAGGCCATTCCCCCTTGCTCTGTCTCCAACTACCTGTGAGAAGAGCCCAGCAGCAGCCTCTCCACAATGCCACTTCAGGTAGTTGTAGACAGCAACGAGGTCTCTCCTTAGCTTCCTCTTCATCAAGATCCATGCTAGCACAAAACTACCTTGGACTGTGAAAGACTTTCATCTGCAGCAAAGCTTGAGGCTGATATACCTCCATGGGTAACACACACTAATGTGACCCTCAGATCTCCTCACACAGTGCTGGGCTACCCCAGGCACTGTCCACTCTTGACACACCATCTCCTGATCTGTACTTGCTGTCTAGCCTGACCTCTAGCTGTCCTCCCTCACCACAGCCTGGGCTGGCAATGCCCATCGTGCTGACCATGCCCATTATGCTGGCCACACAGCCATCCAGAGCTCCCATCTCTTCAGCTGAAGCAGCACTCACAGCTCCCCAACAGCCTCACGGCTCCTCTCTGGTCTCACCTGTCACCAACCAGCCTGGGGTGCCACGACCCACAAGAAATGTCTGAATAAACACCTGATGCCCTGGAAGTCTGAGAGCAGCAGGGAAATCAAGAGGTAGGGTTGCTTCAGGAGACATCACCAAGCCACGAGAGCCTACAGCTCAGTAGACTTTGCAGCATGGACACTCTGGACTTGTATTTGTGCTGGGCTGCAGCAAGAGCAGTGTGGGCACAGGGCAAGGGAGGAAATTCTGTCCCTTGGCTCTGCTCTCCTCAGACCTCACCTGCAGTCCTGGGTGCAGCTCTGGAGCCCCCAGCACAAGAAGGACATGGAAGTGTTGGAGCCAGCCCAGAGGAGGCCACCAAGATGCTCAGAGGGCTGCAGCAGCTCTGCTCTGAGACCAGGCTGAGAGAGTTGGGGCTCTGCAGGCTGGAGAGGAGAAGGCTTCCAGGAGACCTTGGAGTGGCCTTGCAGGATCTGAAGGGGGTTGCAGAAGGACTGGGGAGGGACTATTGACAAGGTCTGGGAATGACAGGCCGAGGAGGAATGGGTTTGAAGTGGCAGAGGGGAGATTGAAAGGGGATGTTAGGCAGAAGTTGTTTGCAGTGAGGGTGGTGAGACACTGGCACAGGTTGCCCAGGGAGGCTGTGGCTGCTCCCTCCCTGGAGGTGTCCAAGGCCAGGCTGGATGAGGCCTTGAGTGACCTGTTCTAGTGGAAAGTGTCCCTGGCCATGGCAGCCTGGATGAAGCCTTGAGCAAGCTGGTCTAGTGGAAGGTGTCCCTGTCCATGGCAGGGGACTTGGAACTGGATAATCTTTAAGGCTCCTTCCACCCCAAACCATTCTATGAATCAATGAATATGTGTTGTGAAAACCGAGCTAAAAAACCCATCTCGTCCCTAAGAGCTTTTTTCCCAACCCAGGGCACTTGGTTGTTCATGACACACTTCTTCAGCAGTATCATTCTGCCAGTTGTGCTTGTGGCAAGGTGTTCCTTGCTGTGGCCTCCTCACAGAGTAGTGTTGTTGGAGGAGAGAGAGAAGAGGCATTACTTCAAAAACCCTTAATTTCACTGCTGACAAAGTGAAATAACTGATGAGCTTCATGTTCTTTGGATTGACTCTTGCACTAAATCACAGGAGGCAACAAATGAAGCTGGCTCAGCAGTGGAGAAGTTTTCCAGGAAGGTAAATGAGTAGTGTAAATCCTCTGGAGGCAAAAACTGATCCAAAGGGAGGTTGCAGGAGTGCTGTCTTGGTGTCACTTGTGTTTTGGAGGAAGGCATGTGGACCTGGGAGACCTCAGAAGCCATTGCCATGTGAACTGGAGCTGGTTTTGCACCTCCCATTGGGATTAGGCCTGCTGAGTTACTTGAGAGATACTTTCCTAAAGGTTTATCATGGGAATTAGCAGCTTTGTGCCTGACTGCTGCCTTTATAGAACCATAGAATGATTTAGGTTGGAAGGGAACTCAAAGCTCAGCATCGAAAAATCTCAGCAATCTGTTCCAGTGTCTCACCACCCTCACTTTGGATGGCTTGTGAGAACCCCAGCAGTAGCCAGTATACCCAACAGTACGGCAGCAAGGTCCCTGCCATCTAAACCTGAGCTGCAAATCCTGAACTCAAAAGATCTTAATCATTATAGCACTCACTGATTCCACTGAAGTCCACCCAGCTGTTTAGCAGCCTACAATCTTGAGTTTATGCCACCCCATCAGTGAGACCTCTTCTTGCTGTGCAGTTTGGTAAGGACAATATCTTCCATCCTAAGCCCTGAAGCATCAGCCTCACAGCAGAGACCACCCGAGCAGAGACCCCCAGCCTTCTGCAGAGAGCTGACGTGCACAATATATCAAGCAGGATCACGGCCAGAATCCTCTCCAGCTCTTGTACAGCATTGCACCCACTGAGCACTAAAGCCAGGCATTTAACTGCACTTTCCTACGTGCCAACACCCCATGGAGTTGCACATCACACATCCCCTCTCCTTTCTAACCACAGAAATCAAATCTCTGAACCTTCCAGCACACCTCATTGTGTGCAATACCAACAGACATGGCTTATGTTCTTCTCTCTGCTAAGCTGAACCGCTGCACTGCCTCAGCCTGCGCAGCGCTCACTGAGCAGAGCTTCTTTCTGTCCCACTCTCCCTAGGAGCTGGCAACACAAACCAACTACCATGAAGAGATGCATGGAGAAGTGCAGGGCAGTTCTTCCCAGAGGAGAAAGGAATGTCCATGTAAGGCTCGTTTTTTCTCCTGCTTTAGGCTACAGGATGTTCTGTCCATCTTGGGGAAAAAACCCAGCTGAGCCTCTCTGAATGAGGATTGTTTTAACAGCAACCCCTTCAGCTGTTTGGAGTTCAGTTAGCATCGGTTTGACTTGCATATCAAACAGATGCTTTTCCCAGACGTTAGCAGGCTCTTTCCTAATTGAGCTATTAAGATGTGTTTGCAGTTCTCCTTTGATAGGTGATGCCTGCTGCAGGAGTGAACGCCGAGGACATGCCGAAGTTTGCTGTAGAAGAGCCTGCTCAGCACTACCTAAACACGTTCTCCTCCTCTCCCACCACTGCAGCAGATGAGAGATGCGCTCACACAGAACACCCTGGCTGCCTGCCTTTCATCCCTCAGCCACCACGGGGTCACAGGAGACTTCCCACGGATGATATGTAGGGACACGCCAGTGCATAAATCCACCTGCAGATCTGTGCTCCTTCAATCAGAGCTCTGCCATTCCTGTGCCAGGAGAGCCCTACAAAGTCCTCCCATATCCCAGTTGCACCGTATCACAGAACAGTTGGGAACCCTGCTAGAGCAGGGTCATACACGACAGGCTTCCCAGGATCATAGAATCAGCCAGGGCTGGAAGGGAACACAAGGATCATCCAATTCCAACCCCCCCTGCCATGCCCAGGGACACCTCACACTAGATCGGGTTGTCCAGAGCCTCATCCAGCCTGGCCTTAAACACCTCCAGGGACGGAGCCTCAACTACCTCCATGGGCAACCCACTCTAGTGTCTCACCACCCTCATGCTGAAGAACTTCTCCCTAACATCCAGTTTGCATCTCCCCATTTCCAGCTTTGCTCCATTCCCCCCAGTCCTATCACTCCCTGACAGCCTAAAAAGTCCCCCCCCCCCCAGCTTTCTTGTAGGCCCCTTTAAGATACTGAAAGGCCAGGTGGGTCTGGAATCTTCCTAGAGGAGACTCCATAACCTCTCTGCACTGGGCTCTGTCACCCTCACAGTAAAGAAGTTTTTCCTCATGTTCAGTTGGAACTTCTGGGTTCCAGTTTGTGCCCATAGGTCCTTGTCCTATCAGACAGAAGAAAAGAGTCTGGTCCCATCCTCTTGGTCTGTGTCCTTCAGATACTGACAAGCACTGAACAGATGTCCTCTCAGTCTGCTCTGCTCCAAGCTAAACAGCCCCAGGTCTCTCAGCCTTTCCACCTCAGAGAAGTGCTCCAGTCCCCTCATCATCTTCGTAGCCTCCACTGGACTCCCTCTGGCAGTAGCTTGTCCCTTGAACGAGGGAGCCCACACCTGCACCCAGTACTCCAGCTGCGGCCTCACTAGGACCGAGAAGAGCGAAAGGAGAACCTCCCTCAGCCTGCTGGCCACACTGCTCTTCATGCACCCTAGGAGACCATGGCCATTCTTGGCCACGAGGGCACATGGCTGGGCCCAATACAGTTTCCCTACAGTATCACCTGAGGACATGCTTGCTTGCTCCACCTACCCTGAAAAGGCCACGGAGAAGGAACAGCTGGAGGAAGGGAGGCTCTGGTTAACCTTGCACACACACGAGTTCCCTTGAAGTTGACTGCAGCACTTTGTACATGGCAGGTTAAGCACTCACCCCCTGGACCATGGCCTAACTGCCTATGGACACACAAACATGGCTGTGAGCCAAAGCACCACACTCACTACTGGAGGTATAGAGAGGTCAGGCCAGGCTGTGGATCTCAGCCCCTTCGCACAGCTGCTCAGCTCGCAGCCCAGTAGAGGAATGTTTCAGAAGCAGCAGAATCCATCCCCCCAGACCAGTTCTGACACTCCTCCGTGCACGAGTGCTCTTCCTTGATGAAAGAAAGGCACATCCCCTTCTCTGCACACACTCACAGCCACCGGCACAGCATCCGTGCCCTGCCCTGCAGAGCTGGGCAGAAAGCATCACAGGAGATGCGCTCCCACACTCATGCTCCCCTCTCCTCTGGGCTTGGTGGCAGCTTCCAGGTCCCAGGCCTTGAGGACCAGTTGCTTCCCACAAGCAAAGCTGACAGGCAGATGACATTGAATTCACCTCTTCAGCAGACTCTGTTAACCAAAGAAATCCATAAAAGGCAAGCAAAATCCCAGCAAGTACTGTCCCACACAGCCTTCTCCCTGGACAGCACATCTGGACTACTCTTCAGCATCTCCATTTTTGTCAGAAAAGCCAGGTCTTGGACTTCTTCCTGGAGCCATTGTTGTAGTGCTCCTAAGTCCCAGAGATACTACCAGAAAAAAAATCAGCTTAAATATCTTCAGTGCACATCAAGCTTTGGCTTTTCATAGATTCACAGAATGGTTTGGGTTGGAAGGGACTTTGAAGTTCATCAAGTTCCAACCTCCCCTGCCATGGGTAGGGACACCTTCCACTAGAGCAGGTTGCTCAAGGCCTCATCCAACCTGGCTTTGAACACCACAGCCTCCCTGAGAAACCTCTTCTAGAATCTCACCACCAGCCTGGGGTAGTCTCTAGTTACAATAAGCATCTAGCCATCAGCCCTTGCTCCCTTTCCCCCAGCAACCAAACACACTGAGAAATCCTCTCATTTCCAAAGTTTCTCAGCCTGCTCCTAAAGATAAGCCAAGCATCTGGAGAACATACCCATTTTTTTCCCACATCTGAACAATTAGCTGAAATGTAGCCATGCTATGGCACAAACATGCTGACTGCTGCTGTTTAGTGCCTTAGAGAGGTCTCCATTGCCAGAGTGATGCAAGCCTCAACACCCTCCAAAATTTCCACATAGAGCAGGCTCACCCCATGACCATCTATGTACCAAGGCAGTTCCAAGCTGACAAAATCAGAACAGTGCCCACCTGAAAGGGCACTTCTCCAGCTGCTGTGAAGTCCTGACCTTCTAGGGAAGGCGCAAGTCACGACAATGGAAACTTCACTGGGAAACAAGATAAAGGGAGATGAAACTGCCCCTTAAGGGTTTCAATTAGCTAACCACAAGATCCTGAGACAGGATGCCCTTGGCCATAAATAATGCAAGGACAGGCTGTTCAGAGCTGGAGGAGAGGTGGACAGACCAGCCAAGTGGAGGTAAAACACCTTCAGTCTTTTAGCATCAGCCAAGAACCCACTCACGAGCTGCAAATCACACACATTTCCAGCGTCCATTCTCACAGGACTCTCTCTGATCCACAGATCTCTCTACTATCAGATGAGAGGACAACAGAAAATGGCCTCAAATTGGGCCAGGGAAGGTTTAGGTTGGGTAGTACAAACAATTTCCTGATGGAAAGGGTGGTTGGGTATTGACAGCCTGCCCAGAGAGGGCAGGTGAAGTCTTCAGCCCTGGAGGTGTTCAGGAAACGTGGGCTGTGGTTTAATGGCCATGGTGGTGTTAGGTTGATGGTCAGACTTGATGACCTGAGGGGTCTGTTCCACCCAAAACAGTTCAGTGATTCCATGGTGTACTTGTTAGGTGACCTCACTCTCCTAAGAGCATGTCTACAGGCCATGCCAACTCAAGTCGCAGAAGCATAAACCTCCTGCCCGCACCTGAACGTCCCCACTGCTTCTTCCCATAAAACCACAGCAGCAGGAAAAAAATCAGGATGAGGTTGCCAAAGTCTCTGAGCATTGGTCTCACCTCACTTTGTGGTGATATTAAAGATGAAACCCAGGGCAGAACAAAGCTTGTGCAAATCCCCAGTGCCTTCTAAATCCTCCACTTCAAATTGGTCCAGAGAAGGGCATGGAAGAAGGCTGGAGAAGGCAAATATCCTTTTTTTTTTTTCCAAATTACACCACTAGGACTGTGCCAGCTGCAGAAAGCAGTGACAACATGCATCCCTCAGGCTCTATGCTCCATGTGGGTTTCATCTGAGAAGACAAAACTGCAATGTTTTCAGTGACAGGTTCCATGTGACCTGGCTCTTCCAAGTCTTAGGGAAGGCTCTATGAAAACTCAGTGTACAGCAAAGCTACAAAGGATAAGTTCAACCACTCCAAAGGCACAGAAGCCAGAAGGAAAAAAGGAATCATCATTTTGCTAGCTACTGTAGAGTTGCCATCAAGTCCAAGAGAGGACAGAGACAAACTAGAGAGAAGTGTGTTGGAGAAGACCTAACACTTGGAAGCAGGTCAGCAACATGGAGTGAGGAGAGTTATCCAGTTGCAGGGCTGGCTGCTGGTCTCCTGAGTCTCTGCCCTCCTGGGATTGACTTTTTTCCATAGTCTCACTCACAGGAAGCTACAGACATGAGTGCCTGCCACATGGATAGTGGACAGGTCCAACCAAGCCTTTCCTTTTGAGCAGACAGGGACAGCATGACCAGAAAGCCCTCTCAGCATTAAGTACATTTAAGATTAGCAGCAGAAGGGAACTACTGAAGGGCTTAGACAAAACCAACAAGCCATGCCCACTTTACCATAAGCTCTGCCATTCTACCCACAGCCACCATCCAAGGACTCTGTTCAGCCATGGCTTGCTCTCACCAAGTAATTTTAGAGTGCTCAGCTGGCAGGAAACTTCTCTTATTTATGCCAGGGTAGTTCTCTGCTGAATTAGCTTGCTGAAAAGACTCAGCATAGGGCCACCAAAACTCCAGAGCCATGCAAAAGGAGGCAATGAGAGAGGACTGAGTACTTGCAGCTTGATCAGCATAGGCAGCTGTGGAGCAGGAGCCCACCTTCCCTTCACAGGTGCTGAAGAAGTAACCCCTTTCGAGTTTTCCTGCTATTCACTGTCTCATAGCCTTGTGTTCACTCTGTTTATCAACAGCTAGGGGAGTAGAAACCCTTTGCTTTTATGCTCTGTGGAAGCTGGAACTCCTAAGCATCCTGCCTCCACATCCTGAGGACCAAGACACTGTGATTGTAGGCTGTGTGCTGGAGCTTTTACCTCAGGCACCCACCTTTGGCAAGCTGACCAGCCTGGCACACATCCCATCACTTCCAGAACATTTTAATTAAGTGGACTCCAAACACTGGCAAGTGTGGAGATGCGAACGTGTTTAAGGCACTTCTTCAGGAAGACCCTACAGCAGGCACAAATTTGCAGCCAGGGGGACAAGTCCTGCTCTGTCACTGCTGAGCAGACACTGAAAGCTGAGGACCTCTTTAAGCACGTTCCTTCCTGTTCCCTCCAAGCTTGGCCTGGGTGCCTCAGCCCTGCCACTCCCCGAGCTGTAAGCTGCTCTGAAGAAGACCTCAGTCTCTGTGGGCTGTTGGTGCAGGACCTTGAACGAGTACTAAATAAATGAACAAGTCATTTCCTGCAAGGCCAAACAAGCTCCCTGCCAAAGAGGTCACATACCACACTCTGGCCTGATGCCTCTCCCTAGTTTATGAGGGTAAATTCCCATATCCAGGGGTCCAAGGATGACAGCACTACATCTGGGCTAGGTTTACTCTCGCTCTAGCTAGGATTACGCTCCACTGAAGAGGTGAGCAAAACAACTGCTCTTGTGCTTTCATTGCATGACCTCTAAAGTTCAGTTTGGGTTTCTTGGTTTGCACAAACCAAAACATTCAAACGAGATCAGGGAGTTTTCGCTCCATTCCCAGCTAGAGTACCAGGATCTGTCACACCAAGGTTCTTCAATGCTATTTTGGCAGTAAGGAGATATGTAAGGAAAAACTGTTTGAGGCAGGGTCCATGGCAAAGCGGTCAGGAGGAAAGAGCCTCTGTGTTTCAAACTAGTCTTGTGAGCAACTCCAACCAGCACAGGGATGGAAGGCAGACATCCAGAGATCTTTGCTCTCCATCTTCCACCACGCCACTCAGAATCACTCTGAGGCTTGCTGTAAGCTAATTATCCTGACAAGGATGCTCTCAACCCCCTGCAGCCCACAAGGACGACCAGGCAACTACCACTCCCGTAAAAACTATCAGAGCTTTGCATTTGGAGCAAGTCTCAGAGCTACTCAAAACACACCTGGCAGGCCCCACTCCACCATCTTGAATACATCACCTCCATCAAGTTAAAACAAGACCTAAAAGCAGCCCAAATCTTCCACACTTGAATCACACAGGCAGTTCCATTTGCTTGGATGTGCCCATCCCCATGAGTAAAGGCATTAAAATCACACCTAGCTTTTCCTTACCATCCTGCCAAAAACACAGGCATACAGCAAGTAGAGAAGACAAAAATCCCACTGACTGATGTCCTTGCTATTTCTGCTGCCCATGACAGCAAACTGGTAAAAGGCCTGACTCAGAGCCCTCCCCCAAAAAATCCTGAGTCATCAGTTTGGGAGACGGCCTCCTATACTGCAGGGGAGTCTCTCTTCTCCAATCTTCCCTCTCTTTACCAGACAGAATTTGAGTCAGACTGAGGGACAGGAGAAGAAAGAACAAAAACAAAAGAAAAAAAGACAGACAATTTCAGGCTTTGTTTGGCTCTTTCTGCAGAGGATGGCAGTCAGGTGGCTTTGGAAGCGACTCACACTGTTCAAGTTAATGAGATGTGTCTATAGCTTTCCTTCACCTCCCATCCCTTTCAACAGATCAAAAAGTAAATGGCAGTCCAGTGGCTGGCAGCTGTATTTTAAGTCTACAGGGTCTTGTTTAATTTCAGTTACACCTCTGGTTTCCCAGTGTGATTTCCTTGATGTAAAAGCATGATCATGGACTTTCACTACCTGGAAAAGAGAAAGAGGCACCCCAGCTGCATTTTCACTGCCTGGATTAATTCCGTGAACTTGGATTTCTTCTTAATTTGCACTGCAGCTATTTTTGAAAGCTTAAGCCTCATGTAACATAGAGAATTTTGGAACATCCTTCACATAAACACTACAATGTTCTAACACGTTGTTATTACACACCATTTAGCACCAGGAGATCTCAGAACAACTTGAAAAGAAGACTTCACTTTAGAGACCCAGACAAGCGAGACGTGGAGAGACTGAGTCACCCAGAAAAGCAGCAGAAGTCACCAGAACAGAAGCCCAGATCTTGTGTCCCGTCCTCTAGAGTCACCCACCACAGATGGCTTATCAAAGAAAACACTGCTGGTGATCTGCCTCCTCAGGAAGAGCTCGAGCCTACTTCTTGTGGGTACATAGGCTTTCTGAACCAGGCTTCAGCACCTTGCAACACTCTGCTGACAGAGGTCACCTGTGATTGGAGAAGCTGTGCTCCTCTGGATCCAGGCCGTGGCAGAGGAGAAGAGAACTGGCTAAGAAGAATGACAGCATTAAAGAGAGGACATATGAGCCAAAAAGGTGATTCAAGCCTAGGGCTACTAGGCTGGATTGCACCTTGATGCAAGGGCTCCACAGGCAGCAGCAATCGCTCCAGCATCTCCACTGCACCCCAGTGAAACCAGTCCCAGCTTTACATCACGGACAGCCTGGCATCAAAGATGTGAGTGACCTGAGCACTGGCCACACACACCACCTGTACTGTAATACCACCCTTGCTGCTAGTGAAAACTGCCCGGGAGGAGCAGGTCAAGGCTGCCACCTTCTCCTAGGGCAGTAGGAAAGGAGATGACATTTAATATGAGAGCACTACAGTCCAGTCAAAAGTTAGTGTTTGGTCTCAAACCACATGGAAACAATATTTACACAATTAAATCCTTCAACCTCCTATCTAACTGCAACATGAACCTCTGAGAGCATCATGCCACTGGCTGCAAGTGGGGTTCCCAAGGGAGCCTGGCCGCTTCAGTCCCACAAAGAGGCAGCAGATGCAGCAAATGCTGCAGACTGTTTCCACCTGTGACACAACTCTCGCTGTTGCTCCCAGCTGTGTAGGGCAGGATAATTTTAATCTGACTGATCACAAGGTGAGAGATCTCCCAAAGTGAAGGAAAATGTCGAGAGCTCTGCTGCAAGTTAGCAGTGCTGGCTGGGATACACTTTGGGTAAGACAAGCAAGGCACCTGCGGCTAGACCTTCACAGTCACCCTTCCTCAGCAGACGGATCTCCCTTCCACACCAGCAGGAAAACCGTGTTCAAGGAGAGCAAACCAAGGGATTTGCAACCCCTCAGACTGAAGGGTGCACCCTGTGCCCTGTTCAAACTAGGTGTGAAATTTGCCTTTGCCACAAAATCTAGAATTTATCGCCTGATCAAGGCAAGCAGCGAACAGCCAGTCCGCTCCGCTGGGGAGCAGGCTGGAAATGGCTTCACTTCCCACGGACAGACGGTGGGAACAGAGCACGGGTCCAGCCCCAGCAGCATGTGAGGCACAGCGCGCTGGAGGAAGCACCTTCTCACCTGCAGCCTTCAGAGTTTGTGTGAGAGGAGGGCAGGTTATTAGTGCCATGCGGTGTGGGTAAACCGAAATGCACTGAAGTACCCGCAACACCCCTCCCCGCTCACAACGAGGCTGGCGTCTGTCGTTCCTGGCCCTTACTTCTTGAGAAGCAAACACCACACTCATGAAAAACATGCACAACTTTTAAGGTAAAAAATATTAAAGGGCATTAAAATCCCCAATATGAAATCTCATCCAAGCATTGTTATACTTAACACAAAAACCCCCAAAAGAACAACAAAAAGCCAGCCAGCCCAGTGTTCGGGTCTTAGCTGGTGCTCGAGCTGTTCGCTAAACACCAGAGCATTCCTCACACCATGCTGGACACCGTGAAACCCTCGCACACGGCTGTTTACTTAAAAAGCAAATTCAAGTCACGGAGGGGTACGCTCCCCCTCACTTAAAGGAAAATAAGCCTTGCGTAAATTCTGCTTACTCTCACGGATTTGCGATGCAAAATACGCCTCGCTTCCTATCGCCCTCTCGGCACAGCTGGCTGCCAAACGCCGGCACCGCGCCACACTCCCCCGAACACCTTCTCCTCCCCACACGGCAGACGGGAGCCCGTTCGAACCGCCCCGAGCCCTTCCCGACGGGGGCGCGGCTGCCCCGCGGGGACCGAGCGCCCGCGGGCTGCCACTGCCGGTGGCTCCAGGAGGGGCGAGCGCGACCCGGCCCCCCGCCGCGGGGACCGGGCCTGCTCCTGAGGCAATCCAGAGGGACCCGCTCCGCCCCGGGGCGACGACCCCGGCCCCGCCGCTCCCTCAAAGTTGCTCTCCTTTCCCGGGGGCCACCCCGCGGCACACATCGCTCCGACCCTGGGAGGGCTCCAGATCCCCAGGGAGAGGAGCCTGGGCTGACCTCCCCCCCGGAGGCATCACACCGGCGCAGGTATCCCCTCCCTCCCGGCCGCTGCCGCGGCCCCGCACCCTGCCCACCGCCCCTGCGGGAGGCCCCCGGCGCAGACTCACCGCCGCGGCCGGCCGCGCAGCCGGCCAGGAGCAGGGCCAGGGCGGCCAGGGCGCCCAGCAGCTCCCCCCGCCGCCGCCGTCGCCGCCGCTGCTCCGCCGCCGCCGAGGAGCCCATCGCGGCCGCTCCGCTCGCCCGAGCAGCGCCGAGCCCCGCCGGGCGCCGCAGCGCCGCCCCTGACCGCCCCCCACCGCCGCCTGCGCGGCACGGGCAGCGGGCGCGGCCAGCCGCGACGGGGAGGGGACGGCAGCGATACAGGGAGAGAGAGATGGAGAAATGGGGCCGGCGGGGGCCGATACTTCCCGGCCGACCCCTAGCCCCCTCCCCGCTGCCGGCGTCCGGGGCGGTTTCCTGGGCGGAGAGAGGCGGAGAGCGCGAGCAGCCCGGCCCTGGGTTGCTCCCGCGACCCCCGGGCTCCGCCGCCAGGAACAAGGGCTCGGCGCGCCGGGGCACGGTGCTTGCAGCCGCATAGCCTCTCCCGGGTGGGGCAGCGAGAGGTGGCCTGGGTGCAGCGGGCAGGGATGCACCGGACCCGGGGACAAACCGGGGAGCTCGGGCTGCAGGCACAGGAAGCTCTTGGCCTCATTCCTCTGCAGGCATCCTGCCATCAGACCCCACCGAGCACTGCTGCAGGTCTCAGGCCTTCTACTGCTACACCTGACCTCACTGTTCCTGAGATAAGTCGGGACTCGGAGCATCACCTTCTGGGCTAAAACTTTTACCTGCTGCCACAACGTCGAAAACCAAAAATGCCCTAAGCAGCCCTGTGCTCCCTCTCATCAGTGATTCCTCCCTCGCAGCAATCCCTTCACATCTCAAATGCTGACACTCTGGAGGATCCTCACTACGGTTTTGAGGATTTTCCCCCTTTTTCCACACTAAACCTTTTTCTGGGTAAGCAACCACCCACTTCACCTGCCTTTCCAACTGGTCCTGTGCCAGAGCAGGCAATGACAGACCTCCCACAGGTGCTGTACCCACCACACCTCTGGGTGCAGCCAGGGCTGGGACGTGGGTGCAAGCTGGTGGGCTGGGCTGTGCCAGCACCCAGGTTCACACACTTCTTGGGAGCTGTGCCACCAACTATGACACCGACCAACCATGCCCAGCCTCTGAAGATGTCCAGTGCTTAGGCTTCTGGGTCTGAAAACTCGAGGTGGCCTGAACCTCTCATCCCTCCTGCCCTGTGTAATATCATAGTTATTTTTGCAGCATTAAAGCAAACAGCTCCTGGCTGCACTAAGACCAGGAACAAGCTGCCTGTGTGGGGCCTGCAATTGTGGAGAAGCACCACCATCCCCATGCTTGGGGAGCAGCACTGGAATTAGGTGATCTATCCACCTACCCAAGGAAGAAGAATGAATCTCTGGTGGAGCCTGCAGTCGAGTTCTGTGTCTCTAAAACTTGAGCCACCCTCTGGGACCTTTCACAGTTCTCCCAGCCTGCCAGCGCTAGCATCCCAGCGGCAGCATCGGCGAGCAAGCTGGTGACAGAGAGAGGTGCTGGCTGAGATCGATGAGAGGAGGGAGTGAGAGAGCATGGGCAGCACTGCCTTCAGCACGAACACACTGAATCAAATCAAAGGAGACTGATGCAGTGACAGAACAGCTCTCCAAAAAAACACTTCAGACATTTCATCATTTCAAGTTAAGCACTTCTGACAAACACCCAAGCCGCAGGCAGCAGCAGCACAGAGCATTTTGTGGTTCTTGCCCGGCCCAACTCTGCAGCTCCACATCTGACAGCAGAGCTCACAACAGGCATGCAGGAACTCTGCTACCTCTGCACTGAACTGAAGCTGGCCCTCACCGTGCAGAGGCTCTTCCATATGGTGCATTGTCGAAGCCTCTTGCGAGCTGGCTGAAGAGGCTCCAGCTAGGCACACCTGGGATTTGGGGCACGAGCACAGCAGCAGTCACCCAGCATCTCCATTGCAACACACCGACATATCACCCTGCCCAGGACAGCAAAACACTTCCAGACTGGAGAGCTGCCTGCAGGTTAGATTAACATGAAACTAATCAAAATACAGCTGTTCCTGTGCCTAAATGTTATCTAGGAGGTGCCATGGCTAGCTGCACTCAGGCACAGAAGGGCAGGAAAACATCACTCGTGCTACTTTTGATTAGGTACTAACCATTCTCCTCAGAGAGGGTCCCATTCTGGGCTCAGTGTTTCATCATGCACTCAGCTCCCAATTTCCCCTCCAAGGGCTTCTTCCAATTCTGAACTTAATCAAGATGTCAGTTTGCAGCACTGCTCTTGAAGATTTATTGATTATGCTCCCACACACAACTTAAGAGATGCTGATGTCCCTGTTGGCCCTGAGGCAGGCAGAGACAGTTCCCATCCAGGCAGCAAAGAGAGTAACTTAACAACTGTTCCGAGATGTAACTATGGAAGAAGGGTTTTGTTTTGGTTTGAGTTTTTCCCAAGTAGGATTCACTCCCTTCCCTCTGTCAGGGCAGGTTTTATCTCAGGGTAAACAACTCAAACCTGTAGCATGGTCAAACACCACAGTAAGTCACAGTAGTTTATGAGAAACCTCATGCTTGCCCGCTTGCTTGCTCTTGATCAATACCACATGAAGGCAATCCACTAGATTTGGGGCAAGAGGAGCTTGAGGGTGAAGGTCTCCACTGCTGACAGTACAGACTACTATGACAGCAGTGCCAAAGTATTTCTTTTAAATCCAAATGTCCTTTACAAGTCTGTAATGGCTCAAACATGTGACCCTGAGAGTCACTGCAAGCTCATTATTCACCCCTCCATCATAAGTCTCCTTTCATCCCACCACAGAGCTGCTGGTGAATACCAAGGTGTAAGCTCACCACGCTGAGAATCAAGAGAAGATCTGGGAAGCCTGCATAGCTTAGGAACACATCTCCCACTCAGAATCACAAAGCAACTTAGCAAATTCCTCACTAGCATAGTAAGTGCCAGCTTGTGAAACACTGCAATTCCTGGGGAGCATGACAGGAGAATTCCCCTGCTCTCCCACTGATAAACCAGTGTGTGGGTGAAGCAGACTTTGAACTGAGCTGTCTGCAGGAGGGAACAGAAGGAAGGGAATCACCATGGATGTTACTCTTCTGAGAGAAAAGCTTTCGTATTTATTTTCTAGGAGGCTTCTGCAAGGGGAATCCAGAAGCGCTAAAGAAAGAACAGATGAGGCCAACAGGCTGCTGAATAGAATCATAGAACGGCCTGGGCTGGAAGCGACCTCCAAGGGTCATCTAGTCCAACCCCCTCTGCAGTAAGCAGAGGCATCCTCAACTAGATCTGGTTGCCCAGAGCCCTGTCAAGCATTTTTTTACTTCTTTTACTTTTGCTCTTCCTTCAAGGAGAATCTCTTGATCACCTAATATTGGAATGATGTGAGAACTTAGCAGTGTGGTGAGCTGAGGCCACCAGATGATAAGTATGTACCATCTGATTCCACTTCTTTGAATGCAAATCAACAAAGATGCCACAGTAAAGGTATTGTGACCATTGGTGATAGGTTGCAGGTAGCTGAACCACCACATGCTCTTTGGCATTCCTTCTGCAACCTAAATTAGGAAGCCCTGTTCAGCTAGCTTCAGTATCATCTGGGCTGAGGAAGAGAGAGGGCAGATGGATAGACATCTCCCATTCCATAATTACACCCCTTGTAGGATGGAACTGCTACTTCTTCCAGCAGTTGCTCACAGGTTCCAGTTGATGTCTGGATACCTGTGCATGGTGAGACCCTTCCTGAAATAACAACTGAAGAACTCTTGCTGGACCCATGAGGCCAAGAACCAGGCCAAATTTAAAAGTCTGACTTAAAATCAGTGCAATAGCGCTCAAGTCTGCCTCATCTGAAAAACAGCTGAAAAAAGAGGAGAAAAAAAGAGGTCTTCCTGTCCCAAATTCATCCTGCAATGCCTTAATGATGCACATGGATTCCTCACAAATCTCTTTCTGCACCTCTGTCTGCTACATGAAGCCCATTCTGCTGGGAGGACCATGGAAATGCTTTGCTAGATTCCAGAGGAGGTCCCATTCTCATTGCTAGGACCCTAGGAAGATTCCCAGACAGTTGGCACTCGGAAAGATGCTCTTCTGTTCTTTCTAGAGCCTCATCAGAGCCTAAAACCACATGAAGCTTTTGGAGAAAATTGTGTAAATCACAGGACACAGATGTGCAGAGATGACAGCCAGATGTGCGTTAGTGGAGCTAAGGAGCAGGCGTGACTGCTTCAAGGAGAGCATACAGCCTGGCCTCCTTGGCGTTCTCCCCTGCAAACCATGCCAAGTTCTGGTCTTCAGACCAAACAGAGATTTTCTTCTGTTTGGACTGGCAGATTAGACTCAGAGGAACATATTTAGGATTTCAACTCCAGAGGAACGTATTTAGGATTAACACAGAGCAGCATCTTTAGCAGACCCCAGCCAGCCAGAACCCAAGCTGCCAGATAAGGTGAGCTCTGACTGATGGGCAGCACCCTGAGTCAGTTCAGGGGATGAAACAGGGGTTAGATGGCTGCCCTAGAGCCAAAGACCTGTGAGATCAGGGACACCTTGACACCAAGGCTGGGCAATGCTTCCCACGCAGAGACCAGCTTAGGGCATCTGTATAGCAGAATCACCAAGTCTGTAACAGTGAGAAACGCCCTAACAGCAATGCTGTTACATTTCTCACCCAAAACTGTTGTTGAAGACTTCTCTAAGGTGGTTCAGGCAGATCAGAAAGGAGTAACAGGAGATTTGGGTTTTAGCCTATGCACTACTTTTTCAGCACAGCTCCTATGCTATCCCTCCAAGTCTTGTAGAGAGATTTATAGATTTCATTGGGTTGGAAGGTACTCTCAAAGCTTGTCTTATCCAATTCCCTTGCAGTCAACAGAGACACCTCCAACTACAGCAGGCTACCCAGGAACACATCAAGTCTTGTCTTGAATATCTCCAGGGGCAGGGCCTCAACCACATCCCTGGGTAGCCTGTCCCAGTATTTCACCATTCATTGTCAAGAACTTCCTCCTCATGTCCAGCCTAAATCTCCCCCGCTTCAGTTTCAAACCACTACTACTCTTCCTATGACTCCAAGCCCTTCCAAACAGTCCTTCCCCAGCCTTCCTGTAGGTTTCCTTATTAACACTTGAAATATAGCTATAAGATCCCCCCAGAGCCTTCTCTTCTCCAAGCTGTTTCTGCCTGTCTTTGTAAGAGAGGTGCTCAAGCCCTTCTCTGGAGGACACACAAAGTCTACCCAGGCTCCACAAAGAAAGCATCTGACACGTTCGCTGGCTATGTGTGTGTTTTAAGCACTGTCTTGTCAGATCTGGGGTGGCTGAGCACAGCTGAAAGAGGAAGCTACAAGTGACAGGCTGTTGCAGAGTGGTGGTGGCTGAGCAGGGTTGCTTTTCTCCTGTTCACTAAAAGGAGCTGTCTTAAAGCAGCTGCTTAACCCACGAACCTTAGACATGTATCCTCTTTGCAAACCACAGAGAGGATGCAATTAAGCACACCGCTGATTACCACTGATGGTTGCTTCCTGCATGTGATCCCTCAGTGAGCAGAAAGGCTGTGTGAGAGGTCTCCCTCTGCTCTCATGCAGTGTTAGATAGCTCACTGCTGTCTGCTGGTGATGCTGGTTTCAGGAACTCTGATTTTTTTGTAGGTGTTTTGGGTTTGTTCTGGGTTTTTTTAAGTTTTGGTCTTGCAGTAGAAAAAAAAATGAGAACAGGCTGGAAAGTGTCCAGAGGAGGGCCATGAGAATGGTGAGAGGACTGGAAGCCCTGCCGTGTGAGGAAAGGCTGAGAGGACTGGGTTTGTTCAGCCTTGAGAAGAGAAGGCTTAGGGCAGACTTATTACCATGCACCAGTATATAAAGGGTGGCTGCCAAGACAGTGGACATTCCCTTTTTGCAAGAGTCTCATGGTAAAGACAAAGGGGGGTGGGGACAAGCTACTGCCGGGGAGTTTCCAACTGGAATCCAGAAGAAAATGTTTCCCCATCAGAACAGTTAGACGTTGGAATCATCTCCCAGGGGAGGCAGAGGATTCCCCTACATTGGTCAGTTTCAAGACTCAGCTTGTCAGGGTGCTGGGACAGCTCATTTCAACTCCACTATCAGCTAGAAAGGTTGGAGCAGATGATCCTTGGGGTCCCTTCCAACCTGGCACTCTGTGGTTCTGTGACTTAGCACTGAAGGAGGTCAGGACATGCACATACATCACTCCTTGGCCAAGCCTCAGGGCTGGCATTGCTAGCCCACTGCCAGCAGCCAAAGGGTGCAATGTCTTTGTCCAGCACCACAGGCAGTGATGATAAACCACTTCCTTTCAGTCAGCACTTGTCCTCTGGGTTCGAAGAGTTTGAAAGGCTGCTCAGCTGATATGATTTCCATGTGAAAATAGTGTACAGTAATTTAGGCTACACCTGTTCCCGTTTGGTTTAAGGGCATTTAAATAACTTTGCATATGCTTAGATAAAGTATCGTAAGGTCATACCCGTGGATAAAGCTGAGTGTTTTCCTTATCTGGACTGCCAGTTCCCCCCCGTCTGAAAAGCCTGAGCAAAAGCATTTGCACTTCGGTGCTTCACTGAAACTCAGAGTTTTAGGGAGGTATCAGTATGACCCAAAGGCTTTCCACAGCAAGAGGGAGGTCCATCTCCAACACAGAACTAACAAAACCACTCTCTTGTACTCCCCAGCAAATCAGAGGCAATACCCCTGGCAGACCAATCAGTTCTTCCAGGCCAGAGAAGTACTCTATCAAATACACCCAAACCCTGCCAACACCAGAGCATCTGAGCAGATATTGCCTGGAGGCAGCTACAGAGGCGGGCAAAAGGGACACGGAGAGGCAAAAAGGTGAAGGAGTAGGAGAGCACTCTGAGGAGCTGAGATGCACCAACAGAAATACCTGCAGGATGAAAGCATCTGCTGGGCACAGGGACTTGCCACAGAGTTCCCAGCACCCCAGGACCCCCCAGCCCTTCCAGAAGCAAAGCAGAAGGGTCGGCATGGAGGCATTGCAGAGCCATCTTTGCTCAGCCAAGGATGAAGGTAGCATGCTGAGGATAAGGACATCTGTCTCAGCTGTTTCTTTTGGGGGGTTGCTGAATACAGAGAAAGAGCCACAGGAAAAGCAGAAAGTCCAAACTACAGCGTAAAAACAGGTCACCAGGGCTGACCTCAGACCACACCATGCAGGCATTGCCCTGTTTCTCCCTCCTGTCAGAGACAGGAGGTGCCTGTGGTACGGGAGGCAGCAAAGGGGATGAGCTCTCAGTCTTTCAGCTGTTTAGGAAAACAAACAAGGCTGTGACAGGGTGGTTTCTGGCTGATCTTCTCCCAGAGGGGGTGGTTGGTGATTAAAGTCACCTGGAGTCATCTGACTCTCTTATTTCATTTTTATGTCCCCTCTCAGACGTTTCTAAAGCCTTCCACTTCCTCTCTTTCTTGACTGGAGATTCACAATTAGGTGTAGAGATGTACAGAGCAAGGAAATAATACAGTCTGCATTTGTACATGTGCAAATCATAGAAAGACTTAGGTTGGAAGGGACCTTAGAGATCATCTACTTCCTGCCACGGGTAGGGATGTTTCTCAAGTAGACTTGGTTGCTCAAGGCCTCATCCAACCTGGCTTCAAACACCTCCAGGGGGGAGGAGTCCACAACCTCTCCAGGCGACCTATTCCAGCCTCACCAGCCTCATACTGAAGATCTTCCTACCAGCCATCCTAAACCTGCTCTCCCTGTGGTTAACCCCATTCTCCCTGGTCCTATCACTAGACATCCTTAAGAAAACTCCCTCTCCAGCTTTTCTGTAGGTTCTCTTCAGGTATTGAAAGGCAGCTCTAAGGTCACTCTGGACTCTTCTCTTCCCCAGGCTGAACAAGCCGAGCTCCCTCAGCATGTCCTCATATAGCAGGGGTGTTCTGGCCCTCAGATCACCTTGTGGCCTTCCTGTGGTTTTTACCTATTTGTTCCTTTTTCAGGCTTGGAGGAAATTTCTTCTCCAGCCTCCACCCCAGTACCCAGGTGCCAGGACTGCCCAAGATCACCCAACGCAAGGAGTCAGGAATGCCATCCCATCTCCTGGCACAGCACTGCCAAGCAGATATCAGGCTACCATGGCTCACAAGCAAGGTAGAGTTTGCCTGGGCTG
Source organism: Pogoniulus pusillus (assembly GCF_015220805.1). Taxonomy (NCBI): domain Eukaryota; kingdom Metazoa; phylum Chordata; class Aves; order Piciformes; family Lybiidae; genus Pogoniulus; species Pogoniulus pusillus. The sequence goes on from NC_087270.1 coordinate 42,935,375, forward strand.
GCATCCAGAGGAGAAAGGTGCAAGGAGCACTGCAGCTATCTCTGCTCCTGCAGAGAACAGCCTCTTCTCTCACCATATCAAGCCACTGTTCAATATCTTTATTGATGATCTGGACGAGGAGATTGAGTCCAGCAGCAGTAAGTTTGCAGATGACACCAAGCTAGGAGCAGGTGTGGAGCTGCTGGAAGGTAGAAGAGCCCTGCAGAGGGACAGGGACCTGGACAGGCTGCATGGGTGGGCAGAGGCCAATAGGATGAGATTGAACAAGGCCAAGTGCAGGGTTCTACACTTTGGCCACAACAACCCCAAGCAGCACTACAGGCTGGGGCCAGAGTGGCTGGAGAGCAGCCAGGCAGAGAGGGACCTGGGGGTACAGGTAGATAGTAGCTGAAGATGAGCCAGCAGTGTGCCCAGGTGACCAAGAGAGCCAATGGCATCCTGGCCTGCATCAGGAACAGTGTGGCCAGTAGGGCAAGGGAGATTATTCTTCCCCTGTACTCAACACTGGTCAGGCCACACCTTGAGTGCTGTGTCCAGTTCTGGGCCCCTCAATTCAAGAGAGATGTTGAGGTACTGGAAGGTGTCCAGAGAAGGGCAACAAAACTGGTGAGAGGCCTGGAACACAAACCCTATGAGGAGAGGCTGAGGGAGCTGGGGGTGTGCAGCCTAGAGAAGAGGAGGCTCAGGGGTGACCTCATTGCTGTGTACAACTCCCTGAAGGGAGGCTGTAGCCAGGTGGGGTTGGTCTTTTCTCCCAGGCAACCAGCAACAGAACAAGGGGACACAGTCTCATGTTGTGCCAGGAGAGGTCTAGGCTGGATGTTAGGAGGAAGTTGTTGGCAGAGAGAGTGATTGGCATTGGAATGGGCTGCCCAGGGAGGTGGTGGAGTCACCGTGCCTGGAGGTGTTCAAGAGAAGACTGGCTGGGGCACTTAGTGCCATGGTCTGGTTGACTGGATAGGGATGGGGGCTAGGTTGGACTGGATGAGCTTGGAGGTCTCTTCCAACACGGTCGATTCTATGATTCTATGATTCTACTGCAATGGCTGCCAGAGAGCTGTCACTGCCTCTGGCTTTTCCCAGTTCCTGCCCAGCAGAGATGCTTCCCTGCCTCCTGACACACACAGCTCTGCCTGCCCACGGCCACAGCAGGCTCTTGTCCCGTGGATCAGCCTCTGCTTTCAGGTGTGGTTTGGAAGTATCTTTATTTCAGTGGCAAGAAGTAGTGAACTGAGTCTGTAAAGCACAAAAGCCAAGTAGGGTTCTTTCAGGATGAAAGAGGCAAATAAAACCACTGGTATTAATAGGAAAATATTTGTTACTTCATGGGACAGAGGGCTTCCTGTGGCTTGAGGTTAGGCCTTGCTTAGCTTGTTCCCGAACGCCTGCGAATGGCCACTTTCCTTTCTCCAGTCTCAGCAGACAGTTGGCTCAGCCTCAGATCCACCACCTGGCTTATGAAGAGAGCAGTCCTGCATCTCATCACACGTCCTCCCTTGCTCTGCTCAGCTTCTGCAGGCTGAGGGGTGATGTGCTTGCATTGTGCCTCGCTGAGAGGCTGGAGAATAACAACTGGTCTGAGAGCTGCTGCTCTACCTGCCAGGCAGTGCCTGCGAGCAGCAACATTTAGCAAAGTTAGCGGTCAGAAAATTCGAAACGACTGCCAATGAAATCCTATTACACACACAGCAATTACCCTGGAGGACCCTTTGCTACAGGAAGTTGTTTCTGAGCCCCCACCCCGCCAAAAAAACACCCAAACCAAGCCAAAAAAAAACCCAACCCCCAAACCTTTCTGAAATGCAGATGGCATCTGGGAAACTGTGTAAATAGTGAGCGTAGCAGTGTCAGAGTTAAGCAGAACCTCAGCATGCCCAGAGGCCACAGCTTACAGCTCGCAGGAAAAAAGACCAAGACTCCCAGCGCAGAGCTCGGGTCACCAGCAGCCTACCTGCACTTGCTAGAAGCCCTGCAGCCACCTGCCTGTAGAGCATGCTGTCCTCCCAAACCAGCACAAAGCAGAGACACCAGTGGGCTGTCACCATCTGCCCCCCTGGCCCTTCAAGACTCACTCTCGCAGGCAGTAGCTCTCAGACTTCTCATACAGATCTTCCCCCTTGGCCTGTATGAAAGCACCTTCTGCTTGCTGCCTTTCCTGATCTCTCCTGCTGCTTGTTGAGCACAGGGGCTTGGTAAGCTATTTGGGTCAGACACTCTCTCCTCTGCCTCTGGCTGGGCCTTGAGCTGCTCAGCAATGCTGGCCACCATCACAGGCAAAGCCACAAAAAGCCACAACAAGCCCCTGGCATCCCAGCACTACGGATATGAGTTATGAGTAAGACACATCTGAATCCTGCTGAGGCATCAAGCTTCACAGTGTGCTGATGGATCGCAAAGTAGGTGAGGACATACTGTGGGAATTGCAGCTTCCAGCTCTGCACAACTTCCCAACAATGCTGCTCAGCAGCCTTTGTCCTCTTGGAGAGCGACATGTGCCCAGGACAGCTGCAGAGCTGCCCCAGGGGAGCACAAAGAGACGACGCAGTGGAAGGCTTACCAGAGAGGCTGCACCAGCCTGCAGAGAGTCACATATACCACACCTTCTCCCTCCCCCACCACTTTGTTGCACCTTATAGAGTCCATGCTAGCCCATTCCTCCTCAACATGCCAGTCTCTCTGTACAGCAGCCCTGCCACCTTTCAGCATTTGAGTCACTTCTCCAGCTTGGTGACCTCCTCAAGCTTGCTGAGGATGTGCTGTAATCACAAAGACCAGCCTGCAAGGAGTGCCTCTTCCAGCAACTGCCAGCTAGACTCCATGAAGTCAGTCACATCTCTCTGGGCCCAGTTCCTCATCCTCCCTTTAGCCCCTACACTGAGCAGTAACTGCAGGAAGGCAACAGTAAGAAACAGCACCTGCCTTTGTACAGACTCCAATGGTGCATGTCCCACTGACCTGGTAATGCTGTGCAGTGAGTCTCTTGTTATTTTACAGAGGCAAGAGAAAGCAAGGAGCAGAGGCATACTCCACAGCTGGGGTGCAGCAGTGTCTGTTGCTCATCTGGACATCTCCAGCAAGTACAAGGGTGGTGGAACTCTGCAATAAGCTGCCCAGGGAGGTTGTGGATACCTCCTCCTTGGGGATGTTCCAGGGCCCAAGGATGAAGCCTTAAGCAGCCAAGTTTAGTTGAGAGGCATCCCTGCTCACGGCTGGGAGGCTGGAGCAGATATCTCCAAGGTCCCTTCCAACCCATGTGATTCCATGAAGTCTTGTCAGAGGGATTTCTCCCTGCCTTCTCATTGCCTTGGCACTACAGAAGGAGCTCTTCTGGGGTTACTCGCTCCTAGATCTCTTCATGCAAGTTTCCTTCAGAGAGCAGATAAATTTTCCCTTCCCTCCACCCCATCAGTAGTGATTTTGGATTTAGTAAAGTCTGGAGATGGTTAATGCTAGCAGGACAGGAACTTGTGGTCTGGAGGAGAGGTGCAAAAGCTTTAAAGGCCAGGGGCTGTTTGTTCCCCTCATACTGGAAGGACCTGTACATGGCAGAGATCTCTGGGCTGATCTATGGGTCCATACCCAAAACCAGCTCATCAGCACTTCACATAATAGCTGATGCAATCAGATCAGTGCTGCAGCTTCATCAGATAATTCCCAATTAGAATAAGAAATGTTGCTGCTTGGCTGAATGAGCTAAACTTACTGGCCCAGCTGAAGCAGCTTAATTAAAGTCCCTGGCAGGAAGCTGTGCTCATCTTTCCTGTGATTAGACGTACGGTTCACAGCTTACCATTTCAGATAGAGGAGAAGAAGTTGATGCATTTAGAGCCCTGAACTGAGCTGCCAGAAGACCAAGACACATTCAGTCCTCCTCCACCTCCTGCCCAGTGGTAGTCACACAATCTCAGAATATATTTGGTTGGAAGAGATCATCCAGTCCAGTCTAACCTTCAGCCCAGCACTTCAAGGTCACCACTAAACCATGTCCCTAAGCATCAGGTCTACTCACCATTTAAAAACCTCCAGGGATGGTGGCTCCACCACTGCCCTGGGCAGCCTGTTCCAATGTCTGAGAATCTTTTTAGTGCAGAAATATTTCCTAATACCCAGCCTAAACCTTTTTCATTTCCTCTAGTCCTGTAACTTGCCACCAGAGAGGAGGCTGCCCCCTTCCTTGCTCCAACCTCCTCTCAGGTAGCTGTAGAGAGTAAAAGGTCTCCCCTCAGCCTCTTTTTGTCCAGACAGAACAATCCCAGCTCCCTACAAAGGATTGCTCATTTAAATTACCTAAGTCACTCAAATCAAAATCAGAGTCACAGCCTCACAGCAACAAGCAGGTTGGCAAAGCCCCTCAGGAGCACCAAGTCCAACCTAGAACCCTACTCTACAGGATTCACCTTAAAGCATATCCTAAGCACCACAGCCAAACCACCCTTAAACACATCCAGGGTGGGTGACTGCACCACCTCCCTGGGCAGCTCATTCCAGTCCCTCACCACTTTCTCTGTTGAAAACTTTTTCCTAATATCCAGTCTAAACCTCCCCAGCCTCAGCTTGAGGCCATTCTCCCTTGTTCTGTCTGCAGTCACCTGTGAGAAGAGCCCAGCAGCAGCTTCTCCACAATGTCCCTTCAGGTGGGTGTAGACAACAGTGAGGTCTTTCCTCAGCCTCCTCTTCCCAAACTAACCATCCCCAGCTCCCTCAGTCACTCCTCATATTCTCTAGTCCCTTCCCCAGCATTGTTGCCCTGGTTTCTCAATCTGTAAACACAGTGCTTGACAAAATTTTGTCAGCAGGTCTTATCAGCTGAGCACAAATGTTCAAATTATTGTCATCAGCTGTGGCCCAGCATGCTCCACACAACAGCGGCACTGCCTCAAGTCTTGCCCGCGGCTCCAGGGTCGTGCATCTGTGGGGCTCTGCAGAAGACCACTTGTGCCTGCCTTGTTTCCAGAATAAGCAGTCATAAAGTGCAAAAGGACCAACTCCTACTTGGACTCAGTTCCAGCTGCATCTCGGTCTCTGGTTTGTCAGCAAGGCACCTCGGAGCGTGCACGTTGCTCCTGGAGACATCTAGTGAGTAGGCAGCGTAGTGCAAACTCACGTAGCCACCCAGGAGCACTTCCGAGCAGCCTGCCTCCAAATCGTCTATGAACGAGGACAGCCAGTTTCCAGCTTTCTTAAAATTCAATCCTTCATCTGCTGTGCTGAACATCAGATCTGTTAATCTTATGCTTCAACATGTGAGAACCTTGACTTCTCTGGCAATGGACTGCCCAGGGAGGTGGTGTAGTCACCACCCCTGGAGGTTTTTAAGGAAAGATTGGATGTGCATGGTTTAGCTGATGTGGTGGTGTTAGCTCATAGGCTGGACTTGATCTCAGAGGTCATTTCCAGCCCCGGTGATTCTGTCATTCTGTGATTCTGTGATATGGTCTACTGCATCAGTTTGAACATCCACCAGGGCACCTCATCAAGACTCAGAGGTCTTCACTGCGCTGAAATCCTGATGCTTTGGGAATTGCTGCCCAGTCTGTGGCACACACAGTCTCAGAATGCAAGCATAAACCTATTCAAAATGTAAAGAGAGGAATCCCAAACAAGGGACCAGAACTTGTGCACCAGGGAGCCTTTGGGTCGCCCCTGCCCATATGAGTAAGTAGCCTGCTCAAGGGCCACCAGAGCTGCTCCTCTTTGCATACCAGAAGACAGCAGCAAGAGAATGAGGTGCAAGTAGTCCCTGCAAATTGTCTGCCTTTGGAAGTAAGATGAAAGGGAGCTCTGGCATTCTCATACTGCACTTTCAGACGAGGGGACAACTCAGATCAAACGTTGTGGTGACTGCAGCAGGAAGCTGAGGAGCAATCTGCAATTCAACCTGGAAAGATTGAGGGCGGGATTCAAGTGCAGAATGGGAGAGCCCTTGGGCAGGAGAACCTGTCAGTTTCTCAGCCAATCAGTTCCATGGCACTGGCATTCCTTGCTGACACAGAAGGGGCTGTTTGGATGTCTGCTGATAGAACAAGTGCCAGCACTATCCCCATCCTCTGCAGAAAGCACTTCCCTCTGCCCAGAGTGCGCGGACTTCAGTTGGAATGACTTGGATAATTTAAACGAGCAGCTCTTCATAGAATTCATCTTGATATATGGTGGTGGTTTGTTGCTTGTTTTTTTTTTTCTTTCAAGCTATAGAAAGGGCAAGTAATTTGCCATGATTTTCTGTAACTTGCCATTTCCTTTGAGTGCAGAACAAGGAGAAGAGTAAGTTTATGTAGGCATATTTAAACCATGGCCAATTGTACCCATTAATTGTGCCCAGATTAAATGAGTGTGAAACAGCTTTTAATTGTTAAAAACTAGTCTAAAACCTCCTTGCATGGACACATAGCAGCAAGTTCATCAAAATATCTTCTGCCTTCCAAACAGATTGATTACACCAAAGCAGAACACAGCTGTTAAACATTACTAGTGAAATAGATCACAGAATCACACAGAACCACAGGAAATATTCTTTAGATGTCATCGGACAAGGATGATGCTGTTCAGTCCATGCAGTACTTCCCATGAGCAGGTCCTTATCCTCTGAAGAGCTGTGACATTAAAAAAAAGCAGGAATAGCTACTGCCAAGGGAAAAAAAAACAATACTCCTGCACCTGTAAAGAACCTGTGCTGGGAAAGCATCAGAATCAGTCCCTGCATCTACTGGGGAGAAATCAGTAATTTATGGTGAGTTAACCCTTAATCAACTAGAATTTGCACTAATGAGTCAAGTGCCTTCCATGAAAGACAGCACTTTGCCATCTGCTGTGTTAGCAATCACTACTGGAAGGCAGGGCAGCCACAGCACACCTCATTCTATTGGCAACTTAGCCCCAGCTGTTGGCAGTGCTTAACAACCTGCCACACAGAGGCCATCTGCAGTCAGTTACTGTGAATCAGGACAGTGTATTGGCTAAAAGAACAAGCACTGGGTTTTGAAGGCAGGAAGGACCATGAAGCCCTCCTTTCTCAGCTGCCCCATGGAGAGCCCAGCAAATCAGGGCTCTCCAGGGTTTATTCCTGGACTGAACATGTGCCAGCAGTGTGCCCAGGTGGCCAAGAAGGCCAATGGCATCCTAGCTGGTATCAGGAGTAGTGTGATCAGCAGGACCAGGGAAGTCCTTCTGCCCCTATACTCAGCCCTGGTCAGGCCACACCTTGAGTGCTGTGTCCAGTTCTGGGCTCCTCAATTCAAGAGAGATGTTGAGGTGCTGGAAGGTGTCCAGAGAAGGGCAGCAAGGCTGGGGAGGGGCCTGGAGCAGAGCCCTGTGAGGAGAGGCAGAGGGAGCTGGGAGTGTGCAGCCTGCAGCAAAGGAGGCTCAGGACAGAGCTCATTGCTGTCTGCAGCTCCCTGAAGGGAGGCTGTAGCCAGGTGGAGTTGGGCTCTTCTGCCAGGCAACCAGCAACAGAACAAGAGGACACAGCCTCCGTGTCCTCTGCGTCCCTGGCTGTGCCAGGTGAGGTTCAGGCTGGATGTTAGGAATAAGTTCTTCATGGGAAGAGTGATTGGCATTGGAATGGGCTGCCCAGGGATGTGGTGGAGTCCTCATCCCTGGAAGTGTTTAAGAAGAGGCTGGAGGAGGCATTTAGTGCCATGGTTTAATTAATTAGAAGGTGTCAGGTGGTAGATTGGACTCGATGATCCTAGAGGTCTTTTCCAAACTGCTTAATTCTGTGATTCCTGTGGCTCCTTATGCATGAAAGAAACCCAACAAGTAGTCATCCCAACAGCACCAGCAAGGAAAGTAAGTCTTCCAATTATATCCAGAAAGTAGAACTTGAAGGATAGCAAAGCAAGTTCCAGGTGGGTACACTTCAAATTGCCTCCCAATAGACTGCATGTTTGCCTGAGTGTGTGCTGTCTTTCTAAAGGCTCTGAGAAAGGAAATGAAGCAAACCTCCTCCAGAGCATGACTTCATTTCTCTAAATTCACAGATTCATGGAAGTGTTTGAGTTGGAAAAGAACTTAAAGATCATCCAGTTTCAGCCCCCCCTGCCATAGGCAGGGACACCTTCCACTAGCCCAGGTCACTCAAGGCCTCACCCAGCCTGGCCTTGAACACCTCCAGGGAGGGAGCAGCCACAGCCTCCCTGGGCAACCTGTGCCAGTGTCTCACCACCCTCACTGCAAACAACTTCTGCCTAACATCCACTTTCAATCTCCCCTCTGACACTTCAAACCCATTCCTCCTCATCCTGTCATTCCCAGACCTTGTCAGTAGTCTCTCCCCAGCCCTCCTGCAGCCCCCTTCAGATCCCAAAAGGCCACTCCAAGGTCTCCTGGAAGCCTTCTCTTCTCCAGCCTGCAGAGCCCCAACTCCTGTAGCCTGTGCTCAGAGCAGAGCTGCTGCAGCCCTCTCAGCATCTTGGTGGCCTCCTCTGCACTGGCTCAAACAGTTCCATGTCCTTCCTGTGCTAGGAGCTCCAGAACTGCACACAGTGACTGTACACACTTCAGGGCCCATCAGTCAGTCACTTTTGTGGGTTTAACCCTGCTGGCTCTCTCCACTGCTAACAAAGCAAGGTGGGTTAGAAAGCAGTGCAAGCCCTTGCCTAGACAGGCATGCTCAGAAAAATAACAACCTAAATTAAGTCACTGCTTGACTCTAAATGGATTAGTTAAACTGTGTTCAATCCCTCGGTACAAGTCCATATATAGGAGCAAAATGACCTAAATTTGATTTACTTCCAGACATTTCCAAACTTAAATAATATTAAAGCCACTTCAGAGTAGAGCTGACCCCGTGGAAGTTAAATGCAGTTTATGCAATTCACTTACACAGACACAAAAAAAATCAACCCAACAAAACCCAAAGTAGTCTCAAAAGCTACTGGAATTAAACTGGTAAGTGATGGAAGCAGTTTGTTATTTCATCCTGGCTCTTAACTGCCATTGTTTTTGTGGCACTGATTGCCTGAAAACAAAGTGGGGCCTGGGCAATCAGGAGGGAAAGTCAATTTTCTGGCCAGCATCTTGTTTCGTTTAGTTCGAGGAAGAAGAAAGGGAAGGGTCATCTGTTTCCCACGCTCAGGAACTTAATTAGGAGGGCAGACCTCCATCAGCTGAGGTGGATATGTGGTGTAGTCCCAGCTAAACCTCCACTCCAGAACAGCAGAAGCAGAGATGGGGAGAGCAGTGGCCACTGAAGAGCTGCACCATCAATAAATAAGGACTACCCTTGGCTGAGAGATACCTTTGTCTACACGTCGCTGTGAGGTTACACCATGCAAGTCCTGTGTGCTGGTTTGAGGCTGACTGAAATATTTTAATGAGAGAAATTAAATCGTTGGCTGTGAAAAGAAAGTAACAGTGATGTCTGTGTCACCCGTTCATTCTGCTGGGACACACAAAAACAAGAACACAAACCAAGGCAAGGGCAGGCTGTGGCTGCCTACTTGCCCTGTTAGCTCCTCTGCCTGCATCTGTGTAACTCCAACTAATCATTCTTCTTCTAACACCTCCTGCTGACCTTTCCCAGCTCTCCCTGCACATAAGGGGCATTCTGAGACGAGGGAGAGGGTGGGAAGAGTTGGGAGGCTGGTGGGGAGCCTCTCTTGGGCAATCTGGTTGCTCGGGAAGGGGATTTGTACTCCTGTATTCCTTTTAACTTGTGTATTACTGTAAAGAGCTGTAAACAGTTGTGTATACTGTATACATACCTGCCAAGATATAAATACAGCTTTATTCCTTAGATTCCAGCTGTCTGAGTTGGTCTGGTGAATTCCTAGCGGGGGGGGGGGGAGGGGCAGGTAATACCCAAACCTGCACATCCTGTTAGACCCTACCAGCAGCTAAGTGAGAAGAGGCAGCCCTGAGAGGCTGTGGAGTCTCCTTCTCTGGAGCTACATTCAGAAGGCACCTGGACACATGCCTGTGTGACCTGTCCTAGATGCTGCTGCTCTGCAGGGGGGTTGGATTGGCTGGTCTCCAGAGGTCCTGTCCAGTCTCTGATATTCTGTGGTTTCTTAGGATAAAAGGAAGCCGCAGCCTCTGACCCATGTTCAGCCCTGTCTCCAGGGGCTGAGGACGTGGCTCCCTGCTGCAGGCTGCAGTAGAGGCAGGGAATCCCTGGTTCCTGAAGGCCACCATCAATAGCTAGTCCTTCACACGCTGAGTCTCCCATGAAAGAGGAATGAGATCCCTCCTCAGATAAACACCAGAGCTCTTCTCTAAATCTGGGGATGTGTGGGAACCATATTCCCTGCCCGTCATAAGTGTTACTGCCTCCCTGCAAGGTGTTATTATCATCATTATTGACAGAACAACAGGACACAGCGTCAGGCTCTGCCAGGGCAGGTTCAGGCTGGATGTTAGGAAGAAGTTCTTCATAGAAAGAGTGATTGGCATTGGAATGGGCTACCTAGGGAGGTGGTGGAGTTTCTGTCCATTGAGGTGCTTAAGAGGAGACTGGGTGAGGCATTTAGTGCCATGGTTTAGTTAATTAGAAGGTGTTAGGTGATAGGTTGGACTCAGTTATCTTAGAGGTTTTTTCCAAGCTGGTTAATTCTGTGATTCTGTGATTATAGCAAAGTCACCACCAACACCTGATCCAGAGTGAGGTGTCCCTGCCCATGGCAGGGGGGTTGGAACTGGGTAATCCTTGAGGTCTTTTCCAGCCCTGAGGGTTCTGTGATTCTGTGAATATTCTGCACAGGACTCCCTCTGTGACAAAGTCAGAGAGCAGAACTGGGTCACCCAGGCTGTGCTCCTACAGAAATCACTTTGCTGTGACAAATTCACCTTGCCCATCCAGAGCTCCCAGATGGGCAGCCAGGTATCCAGCCACCTGCTTGGAACAAGTTCTGTGATGATCTTCCACAGTGTTTTAGACAATTACAAGCTATGCTATTAATTAGTTAGAAAATGAGCTCTCTGTCTCTGCCAGTGGTCAGGCATTGGAACAGGCTGCCCAGGGAGGTGGGGGAGTCACTGTCCCTGGAAGTCTTAAGGAAACGTGTGGGCAAAACACCTGGGGACATGGTTGACGGTTGGACTTGATGATCTCAGAGGTCTTTTCCAACCAAAGCAATTCTATGATTCTGCTCCTAGAGAAGATGTAGAGTTGCAAAGGCAACAATATGTTAAGTAAACAACCTTTGAAAGAAGACTCTCTAGTGCACCAGATACCATTTCAGTCAGTTAATTAGCCACCGTGCCAGCCTTTTATTAGCTGCTAATTCAATAGAAGTGTGTCCAGCAGGGCAAGGGAGGGGATTCTGCCCCTTGGCTCTGCTCTCCTCAGACCCCACCTGCAGTCCTGGGTGCAGCTCTGGAGCCCCCAGCACAGGAAGGACATGGAACTGTTGGAGCCAGTGCAGAGGAGGCTACCAAGATGCTGAGAGGGCTGCAGCAGCTCTGCTCTGAGCACAGGCTACAGGAGTTGGGGCTCTGCAGGCTGGAGAGGAGAAGGCTTCCAGGAGACCTTGGAGTGGCCTTTTGGGATCTGAAGGGGGCTGCAGGAGGGCTGGGGAGGGACTACTGACAAGGTCTGGGAATGACAGGACAAGGGAGAATGGGTTTGAAGTGTCAGAGGGGAGACTGAAAGTGGATGTTAGGAAGAAGTTGTTTGCAATGAGGGTGGGAGACACTGGCACAGGTTGCCCAGGGAGGTTGTGGCTGCTCTCTCCCTGGAGGTGTTCAAGGCCAGGTTGGATGAGGCCTTGAGTGACCTGTTGTAGTGGGAGGTGTCCCTACCTATGGTGGGGGGCTGGAGCTTGCTGAGCTTTCAGATCCCTTCCAACATAAACCATTCTATGATTTTTCTCTCCTTTTATATTCTCCATTTCAGAGCAGAATCTCAGGTAAACTTCCCCCAGCACAACCTGAGGCCATTTCCTCTTGTCTTCTCGTTCCCTGGGAGAAGAGACTGACTCCCACCACCCTCCAGCCTCCCTTTCAAGTAGCTGTAGAGAGCAAGAAGTCTCTCTTCACTTGGTCTTTGGTGGGAGGGTGTCCCAGGCCAGTGGTGCAGATCTGAGCTTGTTTCAGATTCACTCTGCTCCCAGGCACACTTGGAAGGCTGTGTGAGGCTTGCTTTGTGTGGCCGGAGCTGAAACCAGACCAGCCTTCAGCAGCATACAGCTGGAATAGAGCCAGCTCAGCCCCTCTGCTGTGTACCTGCTGATCTGATTGCAGCACACTCATGTGCTCTGTGCAGTCCCAGTCCAATGGGTCTGGCAGTCACAGGGCACAGTCACCTCTTCCCATGACTGCTGTGGGGAGGGTATCCAAGTGCCATGGTCTTGCAGCAGTCCTGCCTGGCATTTGCCTAGATCCTGAGATCCCTGCATCTGTGGAAGCCCCTAAGATAAAGTGTGTAGGCACTTCTAAAAAACATTTGCTGGGTGGAGGTGAGTGACTCCAGAATAAACCACTCCAGTGTCTGAAAGGGGCCTACAGGAGGCCTGGGGAGGGACTATTGACAAGGTCTGGGAATGACAGGATGAGGAGGAATGGGTTTGAACTGGCAGAGGAGAGATTGAAACTGGATGTTAGGCAGAAGTTGTTTGCAGTGAGGGTGGTGAGACCCTGGCACAGGTTGCCCAGGGAGGTTGTGGATCACAGAATGACATTCTGGAATCACCTGGAGGTGTTCAAGGCCTTGAGCGACCTGCTCTAGTGGGAGGTGTCCCTGCCTATACTGGGGTTGGAACTGGCTGAGCTTTGAGGTCCCTTCCAACCTAAACCATTCTATGATTTTTCTCTCCTTTTTTAATCTCCATTTCAGAGCAGAATCTCAGCTTCGTGTACACAGTTTCAGCAGTGAAGGATGTTTTCAGCTGAGGTGCAGTCATTTGAATCCAGTTGCTATTATTGTAGTCATGATCTTTAAGATATCCTGGTAAGCTGAAGGGGAGCACAGCATGGTTAGCTGAGAAAAACTGAGTCCAAAATATTTGCATGTGAGCTTTCTAAACAGCTGATGAAAAGTTCTCTGAGGGGCAGGAGGAGGGGAAAAAGGAGCGTAAAGCTGAACGATAGAGCAGCTATTTCTAGAGAGTGGTGGAGCAGGGCTGATTTTGCATTATTAAGGCTTTGTCCATGAAAATAAATAGGGATGCTGGAAGAATATACGTGGCCTTTTTATTCAGAGCAAACAATGGGGAGTGCTGTTTGTGCAGCATGAGTGTAGTGCTGGGAACAGTACACAGCCCATTAGCAGAATCTCTACTTTTAATATCACATCTCAAGAGAGAGGAATGATGTGGAGTGGGGAAGGCATATTCCTCTCCTTGGTGTTCTTGCAGTAATAAATCAGCTCCTCTGTGTCTGAGTCATTAGAAGTGGAGACTGAGGTTGCTTCTGGGTGGCTCTGTCTGCACCCAGATCAGCTCAGCTTTGTGCTTGCCCCCTGCTCCCTGTGTGCCGGGCCATGCACGAAGGTTGCAGGCAGAGAAGGTGGTGATTTTCCCAGTGATGGTAAAGGATGGCTGGGTGTGCAGTGGCTGCTGTCCACACGCTGCCAACTCAGCAGAGCTCAGAATCACAGACAATCACAGAGTATCAGGGGCTAGAAGGGACCTTAAAAGCTCATTCAGCCCACCCCCCCGGCAGAACAGGATTTCCTATACAGATCACAATGGAATGCACCCAGGATGGTCTCTCTCCAGAGAGGGAGATTCCACAAGCCCCCCGGGCAGACTGTTCCAGTATTCAGGTGTCAGAAGCAGGTGGCTAAGCTGGAGCATCTATGTCCTAGCCAGAGCAGCCCAGACTGCTTCAGTGAGTGCTTAGACACCACTAGTGCTTCTCAAAAAACCCAAAAAAACCACTGGAATCTGTCTGGGCAGTGTAAATGTGAAGAAACTTCTCTGCATCTCATCTAGGTAAGATAAAAAAAAACACCCAAAATTGCCCCAACCAAACAGAAAAAAACAAAACAAAAAACCATCCAACCAAAACAAACAGCAACAGAACCAAACAACCCAAAACTAAAAAGAACGCCACAAAAAGCCACACCCAAACAGCAAACCACCACACAAAACAATTAGACAGCAGCCAACATGAGGAAGGAAGGAAGGAAGGAAGGAAGGAAGGAAGGAAGGAAGGAAGGAAGGAAGGAAGGAAGGAAGGAAGGAAGGAAGGAAGGAAGGAAGGGAGGGAGGGAGGGAGGGAGGGAGGGAGGGAGGGAGGGAGGGAGGGAGGGAGGGAGGGAGGGAGGGAGGGAGGGAGGGAATAGAGAGAAATAAATAACTCACAGAATAGTAGAGGTTGGAAATGAACCTCCAGAGATCATCCAGTTCAACTCCCCTACCAAAGCAGCAACACCCAGGGTAGTTCTCACAGAAAGGCAACTAGGCAGAGTTTGAAAGTCTCCACAGAAGGAGACTCCACAACCTCTCTGGGCAGCCTGCTCCAGGGCTCTGCCACCCTCACTGTAAAGAAGTTTCTCCTCATGTTGAGGTGAAGCCTTCTCTGTTCCAGTTTGCAGCTGTGGCTCCTTGTCTTATTGCTGCTGAGCACCGAAAAGAGATCAGCTCCAGCCACTTGACCCCCACCCCTCAGGTATTTATAGACACTGATCAGATCTCTTCTCAGCCTTCTCTTATCCAGACTAAACAGCCCCAGGGCTCTCAGTGTCTCTTCACAGGGGAGATGCTCAATACTCCCAGTCATCCTTGTGGCTCTAAATAAATAGCTGCACCACAGTCTGTTCTGGCAACAGTTAATACAACCAATGCCAAAGGACTCATCCAGGATCCAAATGGATGAGATTCCAGCCCCATGGTTTTGAGGTTGAAATCTCAAACTTCCAGTGAACCAGAGGACTTTTGGACCTGCTCTGTGACACTGCTGTTCCTGTGCATTTCAGTGCCTGGGAGATGCAGGCTTGGAGCTCAGAACTACGCTGTTCCCAGACTGCAGATCCTGGGGAGAACACATATGGTCAGCTTGGAAATGTTCTGTTTGTTTGGCTTAGTTTTGTGGAAACTGATGGGCCTGGGATATCCATTTGGTGTACAAGCCAAATGTGCTTCTCTCACCTTCTGAAAGCTTTCAGCCAGCTGCTCAGCTCTTGCAGCACCCAGCAGCTCAAAACAGAAATGAGTTTCTAGATTTACACCCACATGGGCAAATCTGTTTGCAACCATGGTTAGCAAATGCTTGAGAGATGAGTTTTGCCCAGAGCAATGATCATGTCGAGAGCTGGACATTGCACTTTCCCAAACCACACAGAGTGAGGAGGACCAGAAATGTGTGGAGCTGTTCCTCAGAAGCCAGATAAGGCAACATCATCTCAGCCCATTACAGAGATGAGATGTGAAATTAATTTCCTCTGTCACATTTCCCTTCATTCTCATTCTTTACAATCAGATTAATTCGCTCTGTGCTTGCTGCACTTCAGTGGTATGGAGCTGTGGGAGTCAGCCTAGACTGGGGTGGACTGGTCCCAGGAACAGGGCCACATTCCAGATTTCTCCCAGACCAGCTCTGAGCACAGTTCATATTAGACCAGTGGCACTGCCAGCAGAGCACAGTGACATTGCACAACCCATCTGACAGCAGTGCAAGGCCATCAGAGTGTGCAAGGCAGGGTTGGAACCCAGCATGACAGTTTCCTACGGAAAGCTTGGGACGGGTCTGTGGCTATCACAAGACACAGCAGCAGAGGAGCTGCAGCAGCCAGACTGATAACAGCCCAGAAATAAACTACCTCTTCCCCTCAGCAGCTGTCTGTATCAGCAGCACTCTTCCTGAGAGCAAGAACTCAGAGGGGGGAAAAAAGGTAATAAAAGTCATGTATGACAGCACTAAGCAACAGGGCAGTAGCTGTTTGTGTGCTTGCATGGGAGAATGAAAGCTACACCAGCACCTAAGCTTGGTAATTTGGCTCTCAAGGGCTGTTTCTGTAATACCAAAACCACCCTCTGCACTGCAGTGTCCATGACTTCTCATGTCTTACCCTAGAGAAGCTGCACATCATGTCCCTCCTGGCTGATTCCTGCTCATGAAGCATCTCCTGGCCCGCGCTGCACCCTCCCCCTTCCTCAGCTCCCTCTTTTTCTGCACAGAGAACCCAGCTCATGTTGCTTCCAGCAATCAGCACTTGGTCATTGGAGGGACCACCAGGGCACAGCTTGAGCCCTTGCTGTCAGCACCAAAGGACATCACAGCCTGCACAATGGGCTGGTGCAGGAGTCACATCACTCCTCTGATGCCTTCTCTGCAGCCAGCACTCCGTACTTTCTGTGCAGCAGCCTCATCCTCTTGGGCTGCTGTCTCTGCAGAGTTAAGCCCTGGTCACTGGGACATGGGCCAGCAGAGTTGGGAACAGGCATCTGTGTTTGTCCCTCCTGGCAAGTGCCCTCTGCAAACTGACTGGCTACTGCTCCAGCACTGAGGGGGAGTAAATAGCCCAAGGGGCAACATGGTGGCCACTGCTTCTGTTACCACACCTGGGGAGAGCAGCAGTATCTCCATCTCTTGGGTCAACAGTAGCCTGCTGAAGGTCGATGCAAACCCAGGAATGGCCAAATATTCCTAGGCCCATATAAAGCAATGTCTTGGGTTTGATGAGGACAGCACCAGGTGCTTCAGGAAAAGCTGAAATCTCCCACAGAGATACAGGCAAGGGACAGCCTCCTCATTCCCACAGATGCACAGATTGCATCAGGTTAGAAAGGACCCTCAAAGGTCATCTTGTCCAATTCCCCTGCAGTCAGCAGGGACTCCTCCAACTACAACAGGCTGCCATGGGACCCACCAAGTCTCATCTTGAATGTCTACAGAGAGAGGGCCTCAACCACATCGCTGGGCAACCTGTGCCAGTATTTCACCACTCTCATTGTCAAGAACTTCCTTCTCATGTCCAACCTAAATCTCCCCTCATCCAGTTTCAAACCATTATCACTCATCCTATCACTACAACCCCTTCTAAACAGTCCTTCCCCAGCCTCCCTGTAGGTCCCTTTCAGACACTGAAATGTAGCTCTAAGGTATCCCTGCAGCCTTCTCTCCTCCAGGCTGAACAGCCTCAATTCTTTCGGCTGTCTTCATAGGAGAGGTGCTCAGCTCTCCGATCATCTTTGTGGCCTCCTCTGCACCCACTCCAGCAGGTCTCTGTCCCTCTCTTGTTGGGGATCCCACAGGTGGACACAGTGGTCCAAGATGTTACACAGAGTAGAGAGGTTTACATCCCTTCCTCTGTTGCTGTGTGTGATGATGCTTTGTCTCTGGGGAGAGCAGTCAGCGGATGCTGTCGAACCACTCGCCCATCTGGCACCAATCAGGACCTACCCGGGGACTGCTCTTTTCCAGAGAAAAAGAGGCAAATTCCATCCAATGGGATCTGCCCGCAGGCAGTGCATTAAGACACAGACAAACAAGGATAAGGGAGTCCCTTTGGTGTGTAGAGTGCACTCATCCCTCCTTGGAGCGGCACTGGGGAGCTTCCCGGGGCAGCCACTGCCCTGCGCAGGGATGAACACCACAGCTGCGTATGTGCACACAGTTAAACCCTGACAGAAAGAAACCAAACGGTTTGTGCTTTCCCCAAGGGGAAGAAAGGTGTAGCACAGATGCAGGAATAAAAACTGTGAGCTGTTTTGTTTGTCTCTAGTTTGGTTTTTTGTTGGGGAGTTGTTCCTGGGGTTTTCTGTTGTTGGTGGTGATACTCTTTAAATTAAGCAGAGCCCAGGCCTGGGCCAGCATGGCATGTAGCAAAAGAAGTAAGAGCCTCCTAAAGGCAGATGTCAGAGATTCTTCTTCCAGTTAATTTTCACCCGAGTCTTTCAGTATTAGCCTATTTTAAATCCTGCTTCATGAGCTTCAGTGCCTAGTGGAAAGTGGGTTTCTCATTAATTATATTCACTTAGACCTTGCTATTCACAGGATTCCCACTCCCTTTTTTGGACCTTGCCAAGACCTTTGTCTGGAAGAGCATCCTTCTTCTGCATGACTCTGCCATCCAAAAAGCCAAGAGAACACTGTTGAGTGGTTGCAGTGGCAGCCACACTCTTTCCCTGTGCTAACACATTGGGCTCCAAGGGGAGTTTACCATGGGCATGGCTGTGGATGTTTCCCTGCACTCACCCACAATGAATGCTTCTCTCCCATCCCCAAGTGGGGCTCAGACTTCTCTGAAGAGCTTTTCCAAATAGTGGCTCTCCCCTCCACGTCCCCCATGGGCTCCTTTGACCATGCAGGCACGCTGAGGGGTAGCACAAGACACCTGACGTGTGGTGCTAAGCCCCTAGCCCTCAAGGCTTGGCTCATCTGACTCAACTTCCAGACCCACAACAGGAGGAGAAGAGCAAGGGTTAAGTCAGCCTGACAGGATTTATGTCCTACCAGAACACTAGGTTGGAAGAAACCTCCCAGCTCATCCAGTCCAACCTAGCACCCAACCCTGTCCAATCAACCAGACCATGGCACTGAGTGCCTCATCCAGGCTCTGCTTCAACACCTCCAGGGATCTTGGCCAAGGGTAGTGCATGTAAACTGTGTCTGGTCAGCTCAACTTCACTTACTCATAGATTTACAGAACAGTTTGGGTCCTTAAAGATCATCCAGTTCCAATCCCCATGCCACAGACAGGGATGCCTTCTACTAGTCCAGGGATGGTCACTCTACCACGTCCCTGGGCAGCCCATTCCAATGCCAATCACTCTCTCTGCCAACAACTTCCTCCTAACGTCCAGTCTAGACCTCCCTGGCACAGCTTGAGACTCTGTCCCCTTGTTTGTTGCTGGGTGCCTGGCAGAAGAGCCCAACCCCACCTGGCTGCAGCCTCCCTTCAGGTAGTTGTAGACAGCAATGACGTCTGCCCTGAGCCTCCTCTGCTGCAGGTTGCACACCCCCAGCTCCCTCAGCCTCTCCTCACAGGGCTGTGCTCCAGGCCCCTCCCCAGCCTTGCTGCCCTCCTCTCAACACCTTCCAGCACCTCAGCATCTCACTTCAATTGAGGAGCCCAGAACTGGACACAGCATTCCAGGGGTGGCCTGAGCAGTGCTGAGCACAGGGGCACAAGAACCTCCCTTGTCCTGCTGCCCACACTGCTCCTGAGCCAGCCCAGGATGCCATTGGCTCTGCTGCCCACCTGGGCACTGCTGCCTCCTCTGCAGCTCCTCTCTCCCAGCACCCCCAGGGCCCTCTCTGCCTGGCTGCTCTCAGCCACTCTGTCCCCAGCCTACAGTGCTGCTTGGGGTTGTTGTGGCCAAAGTGTTGTGGCTGAATGGGCAAAGCAAAATGTCTGTTGTGTAGTACTTTGTCCACAGCATGGTATGAGTTAGAAGGGATCTTCAAAAATCATCTAACCCACCCACCTGCTAAAGCAGGTTCATTAAGATCAAGTTGCACAGAAACGTGTCCAGACAGGTTTTGAAAGTCTCCAGAGAAGGAGAGTCCAGAACCTCCTCTTGGGTTTCAAGTGAGTGACCAAATGGGCAAGGGGTGGGCTGATCAGCATCACAGAGAGAGCCACAGTCCACCTGATTCCTTGCCAGGTTGTGGGCACTTTGTTGTTGGCCAAGTGAATGTCCGAGCTCTCAAAAGTTGAAGGGTAAGAAAGGAAAGCAATGGGGAAGTGGTTCCAGGCCAGTTTGTTATGGGAGCAGGAGAAATGAGTGGCAATCATCAAGCAATTAAAGCACTTACTACACCACTGAACGCTGCCTTGGCTAATTATACAGCACTTCTGCCACAGTGCAGCCACTAATTTGGTCTTCTATTATCTGCTGCAAGCCAACTACACAAGAAACAACCACCAACTGCGACACAAATGGTGGAAGTATTAATATAATGGTGCAAGCATTCATGAAAACCCAAACCCAAGTGCTCATTCTGCAGAGCACTGCTGCCATGCAAGGACCACCTAGCACCTGAGGCCAGCCCACATCCTTCTGCATCAAGCTCTCTTTCTGAGCTGCCTGTTCTGGTGCCAGCAGTGGTGACAGCCACTTCCAATGTTTTGTCACCTCCGTCCTGCCAGGCATTGCTATGTCATTAGGTCTGCCGGAAGAATCACTTACGTGACCCACTCCACTTGCAGAAGAAAGGGTTAAAAGCTCTTCACCTTTGAAGCCTCCTCTGAGGACAACTCTTCTTCAGGGACAGGACAGGCAGGCTTGGGGCTGGGGAGCCTGGAGAATGAGTTTCCCTTTCTAGGTCTGCCATGGCCTGACTCTGACCTGCACCACAGGTCCTTCCACACTTTCCTTTCCTGCAACTGCTCGAGGCCAGGGCTGGCCTCTCTTGATGTGCTCAAGCTTGATGGTGGCTCAAGAGCGCTGCTGTCATGCAACAATTAATGATCCTGATTGCAACACACCCACCCACGGTCAGCACAACCCTTGCTTCATCACTGCCTCAACATCACAGGCAGAGGAGAAACAGCAAGAGCTTGAGAATGAACAAACAGTTCATTAATGGGAGGACAGAGCAGCCACCCAGCCTAAGACGCTGCTCAGCAGATCCCAGCAGTGCAAGGGGGAAATGTTTATTCACTATTGATAAGAATGCCATGGCCTGAGGTGCTTAAGTTGAGGTAGCCGTGTCCCAACAAGCCCAGCACTGACACCACGTAGCACAAGAGTGCTCTTCTACCCCAGCTCCTTCTCTTTTGTGTAGGGGGGGGGAGGGAAAGCAAGGTAGAAACTTACCCCGAAGTGTCTTCCCCTCTTTTCCCAGAGCTCATCTAGTTCCTGCTCAAAGTGGTCTGGCTTTAACTGCTTTATTGGGGTGCAGGAACACCTTGGCAGTTAGAAGGCATCTCAAGGTTTTCCTGAAAACACCTGCGGAGCAGCCACCATGGGTGGGCAGCTCCTTGCAGGGGCCAGGACCCAGCAGGGCAGGCAAGCCTCCACTCCCTCTGACACATAAATCATGAGCTCAGCAGCCTCAAACCCCAGGAGCACAAAGTGACTGCCCAGGCTTGCCTATCTCTGTGCATCAGCAGAGATCAGCATTGCTGATTGCTCCACAGCTGGGGAGCAGGAGCAGCTTTAGCAGCTGTGAACTGAGGTGTTTGAAAATTAGAAGGAAATAAAATGGGAGAATTTGTTCTCACTCAGCATCTTGCTGGCTGCTTCTTTTCAGTCCATTGCTGTTTTCTCACAGCACATGCCAGTTATCCATTCCCTCTAGCCTAGCCCCAGCATCTCTGTTTTTTGGGGGGGTTGTTTTGGTCCTTTAAAACTTGTTTGACTATTCAGAGATCCTTACACAGGGTGAGCTGATGACTGAGGGGTCTGGGCACCATGTGCCAGCTGTGTCCAGCCCCTCTGTATCCCAAGTAAAGCAATGTCTGCACTGCCATCAAGGAGTGGGACAGCAGCACAGGTAGGAGACCTTTCCTAGCCCTGAGGAATCACAGAACGTCAGGGACTGAACAGGACCTCTAGAGATCATCCAGTCTGCAATCCCTCTGCCAAGGCAGGATCACCCAGGGCAAGCCATGCAGGAACACATCCAGGTGGGTTTGAATGTCTCCACAGAAGGAGACTCCACAAACTCTCTGGGCAGCCTGTTTCAGTGCTACATCAGCCCTGCAGAAAAGAAGTTCCTCACGTTGAGGTGGACCCTCCTGTGTTCCACCCCATACCTGTTGTTCCTTGCCCTATTACTGGACATGGCCGGAAAGGGACTGACACTTTCATCTTGACACACACTCCTCAGATCTTTGTAGGCAGAAGGAACTTGTGAACCAGGTAACGTGTCAGAGCTGAGGTAGTTCTAAGGCCTGACAGCCACCAGGCTGGGCAGCAGCAGGAGCTGAAGGGTTCTGTAGTAATGAATCAAGCAGTAAAATCATGGTTTTGATTTAAGAGAGGAAGAGGATTCTTTTCTTTGCCTCCTGCCACTGAAGTATGTGCTCAGTCCCATTTCCATGTGTTATTCTCCACCAGAAGGGGCAGACAGGACTGGGGAATAGCAAAAAGAAAGACAAAATAGAGTTTAAATCCTCTTGACTACAAGAGCTTGGGCTTTAAAGCTCCCTGTATCTCCTGAGATACAAATGCAAGATTTAACAAGTCCATGAATGTTTCAGTAGGAAGAAGCCCACCCAGGTTCTAATTTCTATGCACAAACACACACACACACACACACGCAGCAGCTGAAACGCACTGCCACTTCCCTTGCCTTATGCCAGCTGTCCACGGCCAGCTTCAACTCTGCTTCTCCGTGAGGGTGGAGAGCTGGTGGAGTCCTCTCTGCAGATGCCACCGCGTTGTTTAGCGTCAGCCAGACATTTTCAGAGCCCCTCGTCATGCCAGGCAAGTCTGCATGCCTACACTTCTCATCCCAAAACTGCAGCAGAGATGTGCTCCTGGGCGCCAGGCAGCTGCTGGCCGGCGTCCCCAGCATGAGGAGGACTCGGTGTCCTGGGGTGCAGGACACGCCGGCGTCCCGTCCCGCCGCGCTCCGAACGCCAGAGGAAAGGCGCGAAAGGGCCGCGGCTGCCTGGCCTGGCCTGCCGGCGGGAAGCGCGGAGCCGCCCGCGCCGCTGCCCGCGCTGCAGCCGCGCTGCTGATTGGCTGCGTGCTTCGCGCCTGGCAGCGGCGGCTCGGCGCTGCGTCGGGGCGGGCTAAGGCGGCGGTGCGCCCCCGCCTGCGCGGCGAGCGCGGGCCGCGGGCTGCTGAGGGGCGGGCCGGGCCGGGCCGGGCCTGCTCGGGACGGCTCCTCACCTTGAGCACCCTCTTGTGCGCGCCCAACAGGCTTAGGAAGCCTCGGAAGGCTTTTGAAAGAGAGAGAGCTGCCGAGCGCCTGACCGCCCTTCCTCTCGGACGGCCTGGCTCACCAGTGGCATCCTGGCCTGCATCAGGAATGGCGTGGTCAGCAGGAGCAGGGAGGTCATTCTGCCCCTGTACTCTGCACTGGTCAGACCTCACCTTGAGTACTGTGTTCAGTTCTGGGCCCCCCAGTTTAGGAGGGACATTGAGATGCTTGAGCGTGTCCAGAGAAGGGCGACGAGGCTGGGGAGAGGCCTTGAGCACAGCCCTACGAGGAGAGGCTGAGGGAGCTGGGGTTGGTTAGCCTGGAGAAGAGGAGGCTCAGGGGTGACCTAATTGCTGTCTAGAGCTACCTGAGGGGTGGTTGTGGCCAGGAGGAGGTTGCTCTCTTCTCTCAGGTGGCCAGCACCAGAACGAGAGGACACAGCCTCAGTTTAGGAAGGACACTGAGATGCTTGAGCGTGTCCAGAGAAGGGCGACGAGGCTGGTGAGAGGCCTTGAGCACAGCCCTACGAGGAGAGGCTGAGGGAGCTGGGGTTGTTTAGCCTGGAGAGGAGGAGGCTCAGGGGTGACCTTATTGCTGTCTACAACTACCTGAAGGGTGGTTGTGGCCAGGAGGAGGTTGCTCTCTTCTCTCAGGTGGCCAGCACCAGAACAAGAGGACACAGCCTCAGGCTGTGCCAGGGGAAATTTCGGCTGGAGGTGAGGAGAAAGTTCTTCCCTGAGAGAGTCATTGGGCACTGGAATGGGCTGCCTGGGGAGGTGGTGGAGTCGTCATCCCTGGGGCAGTTCAAGGCAAGGTTGGATGTGGCACTTGGTGCCATGGTCTAGCCTTGGGCACTGTGGTGAAGGGTTGGACTTGATGATCTGTGAGATCTCTTCCAACCTTGGTGATACTGTGATTGGACACTGGAATGGGCTGCCTGGGGAGGTGGTGGAGTCGCCGTCCCTGGAGCTGTTCAAGGCAGGATTGGACATGGCACTTGGTGCCATGGTCTGGCCTTGAGCTCTGTGGTAAAGGGTTGGACTTGATGATCTGTGAGGTCTCTTCCAACCCTGATGATACTGTGTGACTGTGATACCTGTGAGCTCCTTCTGCTCAGCCTGACCGGTCGTGTGGAAGCTGTGCCTATGGCTCAGCCTTTTCCATTCCCTGACTTCGGAGACAGACGAATTTATCTGTAGTATCCTTTGCAAGAGATTCTCAATTACCTGAGTCTGCTAATTAAACTAATTTCTGTACATAGGTTGGGGGTGGGGTTTCATGGAAATAAAACTATTCTAATTTTATATATATTCCTGATTTGGCCACCTTAATTCCCTGCCTCCATAACACATGGAACAGTTGGAGAAAGTCCAGAGGAGGGCTGCAGAGATGATGGAATGCCTCCTCTATGAGCACAGGCTGAGAGAGATGGGGTTGTTCAGCCTGCAGAAGAGAAGACCCTGGGGGGACCCTAGAGCTGCCTTCCATTACCTGAAGAAAAGCTGGAGAAGGACTTTTCATAAGGGTGTCTAGCAACAGGACAAGGAGAAGTGGTTCTAAGCTGAGGGGAGAGTAGGGTTCATCTGGAAGGTGCTGAGACTCTGGAAAGGACTGCCCAGGAATGTTGTGGATATCTCCTCTCTGGAGCATTTGAGGCTAGACTGGATGAGGGCTTGAGCAGCCAAGTCACAGAATCACAGGATTAACCAGCTTGGAAAAGAGCTCTGAGATCGCAAAGTCCAACCTATCACCTAACCCTTCTCATTAATTAAACCATGGCACTAAGTGCCTCATGCAGACTCCTCTTAAACACTTCCAGGGATGGGGACTCCACCACCTCCCCAGGAAGCCCATTCCAATGCCAATCACTCTTTCCATGAAGAACTTCTTCCTAACATCCAGCCTGAACCTGCCCTGGCACAGCTTGAGACTGTGTCCTCTTGTTTTGTCACTGGTTGCCTGGCAGAAGAGACCAACCCCACCTGGCTGCAATCTCCCTTAAGGTAGTTGTAGACAGCAATGAGGTCTGCTCTGAGCCTCCTCCAGTCTGAACACCCCCAGCTCTTTCAGCCACTCCTTGTAGGGTCTAGTTGAGAGGTGTCCCTGCCTATGGCAGGGAAGTTGGAGCAGGTGATTCCAACCTAAGCCATCCTATGATTATGTCCCAGGCTGCAAGGTCCCATCACTGAGGTGGTGAGGTGAGCAGAGACCCAAAAGGTGTGATGTATCAGGGGCAGCTGAAGGAGCTGGGACTGCTTCATCTAGCCAAAAGACAGCTGTGGACCAGGAGCAGTAGAGGGAGTAGAGATGGGAGGTTGCATTTCCAAGCTTTAAAGACATAGAAGTCTGGGAAACCTATAGGTAACTAGGGGTGGGGAAGGCAGAGTGGTAAGACGTTTCCGGTCCTGCCCAGATCCATTCTTCTGGGATGTTAGTGGCAGAGCTTTTGTTGGCTGCAGTTAGGTATCTGATGTCAGCTTTTCAGGGGAAAGGAGCACACATGTGCCCTAGACCAAACTGCAGAGCCAGCAGCCAAGTGCCATTCATAGAATCAACCAGGCTGGAAGAGACCTCCAAGATCATCCAGTCCAACCTAGCACCCAGCCCTGTCCAGTCAACCAGACCATGGCACTAAGTGCCTCATCCAGTCTTCTCTTGAACACCTCCAAGGACTCTGCCTCCACCAACTCCCTGGGCAGCCCATTCCAATGCCAATTACTCTCTCTGGCAAGAACTTCCTCCTAACATCCAGCCTATGCTTTCCCTGGCACAACTTGAGACTGTGTCCTCTTGTTCTATTGCTGGTTGTCTGGGAGAAGAGCCCAACCCCATCTGGCTACAGCCTCCCTTCAGGTAGTTGTAGACAGCAATGAGGTCACCCCTGAGCCACCTCTTCATCTAAGCATAGGTGCCTGTTCCCATGTCCCACAGGATCAATCCCACTCCAGTCTCAACTGCTGAGCACAGACCCAAGAGATGGTGCTGCCTTGGGCTGGGGGCCACACGTGCTGGCTGCTTACATCAGTGAAATTTAGCAGACAGGGAGGAAAGGGAAAAGAGAGAAGGCAGTTTCAGACAACCTGTCAAAAGGGGTTAAGAGAGCCTCTGTGTCCTGTGGCTGGAGATCAAAAAGCTAGGCAGATGAAGATGAGGAGGAGACTCTGGCTGGTACTGCTGTTATGGAGTCCATGGACAGATGAAAGGATAGAGTAGCTCCTTCCTGGGCCCTGGCTTGGGGCTTTCAGACAAAGGTCAGGAAAAGTCCTGATGATGCTCTGGACCTGCTTTAGACAGCAGAGAGGAAGAACTGAGAGGGAAAGGCAAATGAGGTGATGGGGATAGCTGCTGCAGAGAGGAAATGTCACATCACCTGTGGTGCTGTGACAGTTATCTGTGGCCGTGGGAGGAACTGAAGGATCTTGCCAGCTTCTTGAATAACTAATGATCCTGATGGAGCTGATGTGGCTTTGGAGAAGGATCAGATGTGATGACCTAAATGTGACCAGATAAAAGCAAGTGTTGCTTTGAAAAAACCCTGGTTGGGACCTGCCACATGAAACCTGGCATAAAGCAGCAGATCCTAGGGCAGGAGAGGACTGGAGCACCTTCCACACCACAGCCAACACAGCTAGGGGCATGGACCTGCTCCACTGCCACCACCCCGTGCACAAGGGCACTCGGTTTAATCCCCCTTCTCCCAGAGCTGCCCTCCAGTGAGGAGCTGTTACAGCACATGGCTCATCACACCAGCTGACAGGGGCTCTTTGGGCCTTCACCTTAGTGAGGGAAGCAGCTCATTCCACCACCACGGGAGAACATCAGATACCAAAGCATCCAGCTGCACACACAGAAGAGCTCTTTGATCTCTTCCCAGAGCTTTCTTCCTTCTCTCTACCACCACATATTTTGATGTGAATGGAATCAAGCTGCATACAGAGTGTCCCACGAGGAGCCCATTGGCCTGTCCAGGAAGGGCTGGGTTGCTCCAGCACCTGCAGCACCCCCAGGATGGCAGATTGCTCCCTACCTGGCAGCAGCTGTGTCACTCTCTGAAGTGGCCTCTCCTCAGCTTGTCTGCTCCTGGTGCCGTCTGTGCTTCTCCTGAGACACTGTGTCTCAGTAGCCTTACCTGGTGTCTCCTCCAACTTGCTTTTCTATTGAGAGATCTTTGCACACGGTGAGCTGACACCGAAGAGGTCCAGGCACCTGGTGTTAGCACACTTGAGAAGAAATAAACCTGATTTGTGTTTATTTGCCTCACTACCACTACTGCTGGGTTTGTGGGGTTTTTATCCCCCACACCTTTTATTTATTTGGCCAAGGTACTAAAGCAGAGAGTTCCTCCTAAGCCCAGGAAAGCAGGGTCTTGCAGAAAGGCATTAAAATATCATAATATCACAGTAAGAGTCACACACAACGTTGACAGCTGTATCCCTGCTGCCAGATGTGAGTTGGGGTCAGAAAAATGTGCTGGAATCTTGCTTGTTCATTTGTCTCAAAGAGAGAAGACAGATAAGAGGCCTGGCCGTGGCCATATTTGGGTCTGCCTGAAAACTTGCTGCTCTGTTTGCTGAAACAAACAATGAATGCCACAGAAATTTAAACATGCCTTTTTATAGTTAGTCAGCCAGGCAGAAGGCCAATGAAGGCAGAGCTGCCAGCCCTAGCTGTTCATAAATCAGGAGTCAAGCCCCCAAAATCCTAAAGGTGACCTCAGAACTGGGAGACTTCACAGAACAGTCTACTAGCTTCAATGATTCAAAGAATGGCTTGGACTGGAAGGGATCTTGAAGACCATCCAGTTCCAACACCCCTGCTCAGGGCAGTAACACTACCCACTAGCCCTGGCTGCTCAAAGGCTCATCTGATCTGGCCTTGAACACCTCCAGAGAGTGGGTATCCTCCTTGGACAACCTGTTCCAGTGTCTCAACACCCTCACTGTAAAGACTTTCTTCCTAATATCCAGTCTAAGTCTCCTCTCCTCAAGCTTCAATCCATTCCCTCCCGTCCTGTTACTGGACTTGTCTAGACAATGCCAAGAAAGTTGTACCAGATGACCCCTGAGGCCCCTTCCAGCCTAGGATTCTGTGGATACAAGCACAGTTTCAAAGTGTCTTTGCAGTCCCAAGCAGGAAATGACCTTGTTTAAAAGGCAGCTGAATGTGGTACTCAGTCCTGTGGCTCAGGGACCAGTGGATTTTGTGGCAGCACTGGCTGGGCAGGGAACATGAATGATGAGGCATGGCCATGTGCTGGTCCCACTGCTTGACACCACCTGTGGCTGAGCAGATGCTGCATGAGCCACATCTCCGGGCAGAGTTGGCTCCTTCCGTCTACAGTGTGAAGCATGGGAAGTCTTCTGTCATGCTCTGAGCTGCTTTGCAAAGCAGAGAGGTCTGTAAGGTAGCATCAAGGGTTGCAGGCAGATAATGTTAATCTTGCATCTCTCTGCATGGAGACCCCATGGGCGCTGAGCATCAGGGACATGAATTAAATTGCTTTCACGTGGCAGGTTGCCATTCTTCAAGCCTATCAGCCCTGTCCTCTCCTGCCCACCAATCAATGTCACTGCTGGGCAGGTGTGGACCTGTTTGATGTGGAGGGTCAGCTCTGCCTGTTTCACCTAGAAGAGGCTCTGGTGCAGGAGATCTGGCACAGAGAGCAGCCTGGTTGGAGGCTCCCTGGGCTTCCTTGCTAACATCGTCAGAGTCCTTTCACTCTTCAAAGCAGATGGCATAAGAGTAGCCTTTTCTGGTAAGCAAAGCAGAAATGTTCCTTTCTGCATGAATACCATTTAGAGAGATATTGTTGCAGTGAGCAGGCAGCACAGGGATGGGAAGGCAAGCAACAAGAAAACAGCAGAGCTGCAGCAGCCCAGGGCCAGGCACTTGCAAGAGCTACTGCTACTTTTAGGCACCAGAACCAGTCTCTACCACTGTGTCCCACAGACTCCACTCAGGGTACTTGTAGCTGGCGGAGACAGCCACTGGGAAGGTCTGAAGAGGAGCAGTCAGTGAGGAAATCAGTGAGCAGCATCCACAGAATCCCAGCGTGATGAGAGCTGGAAGGGACCTCTGGAGGTCAGCCAGTCCAGCCCTCCTGCTGAAGCAGGATCACCTAGAGCAGGTTGATCAGGATTGCATCCAGGTGGGTTTGGAATGTCTTCAGAGGTGACGACTGCACAACATCTCTGGGCAGCCTGCTCCAGTGCTCCAGCAGCCTCACAGGGAAGTGTTTCCTCCCTTTCAGCATAGCATCCTTATGCTTTTCTTTACGTTCAGCAGAACACTTTGTTCACCCACAGCATGATCTGTTCCACCTGGGCAGGGCAGGCAGGAGAGCAGGGCTGTGCCTCCAAGCCCACTCACCTCCAAGCAATGCTCAGTATTTGGAGCTCACATGAATTGCAAAACAGCAAAGTTACTTCACTCTGCACATCTGCAAGCTGTTATTTACAGAGGCAGCAGAGATGCCCATAGTGGTTTCAATAATAGTTTTGCCTCTTTTAGTAGTTTTGGTTTTCTAATTCCTTGGTTTGGTTTTCCAATACAATGCTAGCTGCATCAGGAAAGAAGGCAGAGGCTTTTAACAAGGCTCCACGTTGCTTTGTTGCACAAAGCTGGGACCTGAGAGTGCACCTTCTGTTGTGATAGAGGACCAGGCCTGGGAAGAAGGAAGCACCAAGCCACAGTGCAGCAGGTATGGTCAGGAGGCTGGCACAGGGTACCCTGCGGCTGGCACAGACTGAGCTGTGCTGGCCGTTTTTCATGTGGGCAGCTGGCTCAGGCAATTCTTCCACTCACAGGACAAACAGATCCCAGTTACGAGTCAAACAGCAGGATGCTTTGACTAGACACAATCCTCAGCCCAGTCTGCTGTAACAGGGATGATTTCAGACTATTGCTTGACCTCAGGGAGATCAGGGCCAAACCCACTTTGTTGTGATTAAGCTTTTCACATTTATGATTTATCCATTAGCCTTGGGCACAGCTGCCTGGCAGTGACAAAGTCATGGTGGCAGAACTTGGAAAATAAAGTTAGTACCTACAATTACCTATAAACAGAACCACGAACCTGATACATCTGACACTGCTGTGTTTTACAGCCATCACAAATGAGCTGGACAAACAGGAGGAGGAAGAGGCATCCCAAGACAGAAGCTGAGCTGCCTGCTGGCCAAAGGGCACCAAAGCAGGCACCTCATCAATGCTGATAGATACTTAAAGTGTGGGCATCAGAAGGATGGGACTAGCCTTTTTTCAGTGGTGCCCAGTGACAGGGCAAGGGATGACAGGCACAAAGGTGAACATGAGAAGTTCCATCTAGACATGAGAAGGAACTTCTTTAAGGGTGACAGAGCCTTGGAGCAGACTGCCCTGAGGGATGATGGAGTCTCAGTTTCTGGAGGCATCCCAAACCTGCCTGGACATGTCCCTCTGTGACCTTTAGGTGAACCTGCTTGAACTTGATGATCTCCAGAGGTGCCTTCAAACCCCTAGCATTCTGTGATTGTGTGATATGAAACCCAGGATAAGCCATGGCACACTCATTACAGAAACATTCAGGTTGGAAAAGACCCTCAGAATCACCAAGTCCAACCAACAGCTGTCTGCAGGACACCTATCCACCAGCCTCAGTTGTGTGCTTGTCACCTTCTGAGCTGCAGCCTGCTGCCTGCAACCACTAAAGATGCTGCTAATGAGAAGAGGCTCCTCAAATGGGTTAAGCCTGCATTAGCGTGTGGCCAGAGCTGGCAGCGGCTGCTGGAGCCAACCAGCTCAGTGCCTGCAGCCATGGAGCAAGCCACAGCAACGCCTGGCTCGGCGCAGCGCTGGGAACGCAGGTGGGGCTTAATCGAAGCCATGCCACAGGCCTCTGCATCTCCAGCATCATGCTGCTGCTTCCTAAAGGCGTGTGTCATGGAGCTGGCAAGGCTGCTGGTTCCTCTATGCTGGCTCCATGCCTGCTGCCCCTCACTGTTGGGCTCTGCCGAGGTAGCCGGGCTCTGCCGCTGGAGAGCAGCACGGAGTGGTGGTTCCCCAGCAAGCACACAACTTGCATTTCTGTCTTAGAATCACAGAATTGTCAGGGCTGGAAGGCACCTCAAGGATCATCCAGCTCCAATCTCCCTGCCACAGGCAGGGGCACCTCACACTAGATTAGGTTGCTCAGAGCCCCATCCAGCCTGGCCTTCTAAAAATCCAGGGATGAGGCTTCCACCACCTCCCTGGACAGCCTGTGCCAGTGTCTTACCACCCAGCTTGGATCTATTCTCCCCAGTCCTACCACTACCCGACATCCTAAAAAGTCCCTCCCCAGCTTTATTGTCGCCCCCTTCAGATACTGGAAGGCCACAGTAAGGTCACCTCAGAGCTTTCTCTTCTCCAGGCTGAACAGCCCCAACTCTTTCAGTCTGTCTCCAGCCCTCTGATCATCCTCGTGGCCCATCTCTGGACACAATCCAGCATGCCCATATCCTTCTTCACCAGAGTGGAGTAGAGGGGCAGAATCACCTCCCTTGGCCTGCTGGCCACACTTCTCTTGCTGCAGCCCAGGATAACAGTTGGCTCTCTAAGTGCAGCACCATGACATCATGAGGGGGGTTTTGGCAGGCCTGTGGCAGCTGGCTGGACAAGGGAACACAGTGAGAGGCAGGCTGCTGGTTGGGATTTCAGGCTCTGTGGGGATTATTTAAGCACAGCACCTTCCTCCTTCTCCTCTTTTGTAGGGTGGCCTGGGCACACCACCTCTCTCCTGTGCATTGCCCATTGATGCTGTGAGGTACTTCAGCAGCTTTGGTCTCAGACTGCTATGAGGAAGGCAGTCACCTGACACTGTCTGTGGACTGAATGTTTCTAAACTGGGGGCTTTTGCCTCTATCTTAAATGAGCAGGTTCCTTCCACCCAGTGAAGCACTGAACATCTACTTCTCCCTTGATCAGGCATTATCTACAGCAGTGATAAAACAGCTTTCTTTGACTCCTCTTTACAAGCCCGTCACAGTCTGTATTTCCCTTGGTGATACATTGGTTTTAACTAATTATAAACACAGTCATAATTATTCTCTTTTCAACTCATATGGGTGCAAAGAGTAAGAAAGTCTGCACTGGCCACAACATCTGTAACGAATACCCAAGCCTGCAGCTCCACACCTTTTCCTAGGGAAGGAGATCTTGGGAGAGCAGGCAGGCTTTGGGTTTACACCCAGTGCTCAGTTAAAAGCCCAGTGTGGCTGGGTGAAGCATGGGAAGAAATGTAATGAAATTCAGTAAGGGCAAGTGCAGAGTTTTGCACCTGGGAAAGAACAACCCCAAGAATCAGTACAGATTGGGACTGACCTGTTGGAAGGCAGCAAAGGGGAAAAGGATCTGGGGGTCCTGGTGCATGGGAGTTTGAGCATGAGCCAGCAATGTGCCCTGGCGGCCAGGAGGGGAAATGCTATTCTGGGGTGTGTTAGAAGGGCTGTGGGTAGTAGGTCGAGAGAGGCTCTCCTGCCCCTCTACTCTGCCCTACTGAGGCCACATCTGGAGTACTGTGTCCAGTTCTGGGACCCCCAGTTCAAGAGGGACATAGAACTGCTTGAGAGAGTCCAGCACAGAGCCACAAAGCTGCTGAAGGGAAAGGAACAGCTCTGTTAGAGAGCCTGAGCGAGCTGGGGCTGTGCTGCTGGGAGAGGAGGAGACTGAGAGGTGACCTCAGCAGTGGTTATCAATATGTGCAGGTGAGTGCCAGGAGGCTGGGGCCAGGCTCTACTGAGTGATGCCCAGTGCCAGCACAAGGGGCAGTGGTGGAAGCTGAGGCACTGGAAGTTTTATGGAAACATGAGGAGGAATTTTTTCCCTGTGAGGGTGACAGAGCCCTGGCACAGGCTGCCCAGGGGGGTTGTGGAGTCTCTCTCTGGAGATATTCCAAGCCACCTGGTTGCATTCCTGTGTGATCTTGTATAGGAGATCCTGCTCTGGCAGGGGGTTGAACAGAATGAGCTTTGGTTGTCTCTTCCAGCCCCTGACATTCTGTGATTTGTGTTTTTCTACTCATTACCATTCAGCTCTGAAAAGGTTACAAAGCTCTCAAGGGCAGAGGTAATCCAAAGATGTCCTGCAAGCATCGAAAGGCTTCAAAGTGCTAGCTGAGCTCAGGCATTTACTAGATTCCTCCTGCTCTTTGCCTTAGATTTTGTAGTCTGAGGAGCTGCAAAACAAAAATAGATTATTCCTCTTCTAGATATGGGATGCTGACACAAAGAATTTGGAAAGCTGTCCCTGATCTCACTGTGATCATAGGGCTGGCAAAACCAGCAATAACAGCTTACAGTATCTGAATCCTCCTTAGCACTCTGACTGCAGTGGGAGATGTCCCGAGTGAAGGACTCTGTACTTGCAACCTCAAGTCACTCGAAATAAGAGCAATGCAAGGAACAAAGCCTTCTCTCTTACCTTTGTAACAGAGTAGAGAAGAAACAGAGTTGCCTTTCAGATATCAGACCAGTGAAAGGAATCAAAAGACATCCTGACGTGCAGCTGCTGCAGCAGCATTCTCAGCACATGGGTATCATCATATTTAAACAGCATTGGAGAATGCCTTTTTCAGAGGTATTTCTTCAGCTTTGTCCTGTATGAAGGTAGTCAAATGATAGCTTCAGGCCTCGCTAGAGTACCTCTGGTCCCCTCCTTGATACTGGGAGACTGGATGCCATGGAAAACGGTACCACAGGTCAGTCGTACCTTGTACTCTGGTATGAAATGGTTTGTTCTGCCTGGAGAAGAGAAGGCTTAGGCGGGACCTTATTCCTCTGCACTAGCATAGAAAGAGTGGCAAACAGGAGGATGGAGACTCCATTTTTTTACAAGGTGTCATATGGAAAATACAAGGAAGAATGTGGGTAGTGGGTACAGGATACTGCTGGTGAGATTCCCATTGGACTCAAGAGGAATATATTTCACCGTGATAACAGCTATGGATTGAATCATCCCCCAAAGGAAGTTCTGGATTCTCCTACATTGGCCAGTTTAAAGCCTCAGCTTGACAGGCTGCTGGGCCAGCTCATTTCAACTGTACTATCACCTAGAAAGGTTGGAACAATTGATCCTTGGGGTCCCTTCCAATCTGGCATTCTGTGATTCTGTGTACTTCTGTGATTATCCAGGGGAGCAGGGACACTAGTTTCAAACCACATACATCAATGGAGTCTTACTACTGCTGCCTTTTTCCTGGTGAAAGCAAAAAAAAAAGAAGAGCTATCCCACCAAGAGACAAAAGCAAAGCTGTGCTGTACTGCCAACTTATTTGTGATGTCTAAAATGCATAAATAACCAATTTAAGAGCAGCAACAAGAGAGGCTGTCAGAATGCAATGGCGCAAGTGCAAGAGGAGCCTTGCAAAGTGTTTCAGATGATAAACTGACACTTCTTGTTCTGCAGACGTGAGACTTCATGCAGAAACAGGGCTTTAATCCACCTGCCTGTGCTGGCATTTCAGAACAAAATGCAGACGTGGTGCAGGGTGTCCTACCCCAGGGTAGCCCAGGGCTCCTCTGCTACTGATGTGGAATGCAGCCCCAGCAGCCCCAGCACAGCCCTGGCCGTCAGACACTGCACGCCACCTGCTTCCTGGGGGTTTCGGGCAGCTGAAGATGGAAAGCCATTTTAATTATCTCTGAGGTTAGCTGGAGGAAATGAATGGCTTTTAATGAGTGCAGGAATTGGTCACTCCTGAGCACACAGACCTGCTCCATTGTACCTGGCTGGCTGGCAAACTCACGCTGATTTGTGGAATCAGGGGGAAGCAATATGTGTCCTGCTCCTGGGAATTCAGAGCCTGCTCTGTGCTAAGGAAAGCTGCTGCCTGCTGCAGCCGGTTAGCAACACAATTAGTTGTGCTGGCATAGGACTTACTTTATAAGACCCTTCTGGTGCCTTTGTCCATTCAAGATACATCAGTCACTAAGGAAACGGCAAGTCTGTGGCTCAGCAGGTTGTGATGGCCAGGAATAAAGTGTGAGCAGGCCAGACACCAACACCACATCCAGCTCAGGGACAGCCTCTGCTGCCTGGCCACAGCCCATGGGTCAGAGCCTGGCTCTGGGGCAATGTGGCCTCCACAGGGAGCTTGGGCGATGGCCCTGCTGCAGCTCTCTGAAACACCTTTGCACTGCTCACCAGCTTGAAGCTCAATCTGAGCTGTCAGTGTGCTCTTGCAGCCCAGAGAGCCAACCAGAGCCTGGGCTGCTTCAAGAGCAGTGTGGGCAGCAGGGTGAGGGAAGTGATCTTCCCACTCTGCTCTGCACAGGTGAGACCCCACCTGGAGTACTGCATCCAGCTCTAGAGCCCCTGGGACAAGAGGGATGTGGAGGTGCTGGAAGGTGTCCAGAGAAGGGCCAGGAGGATGAGCAGAGGGCTGGAGCTGCTCTGCTGTGAGCAGAGACTGAGGCAGTTGGGGCTGTTCAGTCTGGAGAGGAGAAGGCTCCCAGGTGACCTTTCAGTATCTTAAGGGGCCTACAAAACAGCTGGGGAGGGACTTTCTAGGCTGTCAGGTAGTGATAGGACTGGGGGGAATGGAGCAAAGCTGGAAATGGGGAGATTCAGACTGGACATGAGGAAGAAGTTCTTCACCATGAGCCTGGTGAGACCTTGGAACAGGTTGCCCAGGGAGGTGGTGGAAGCCTCATCCCTGGAGGTGTTTAAGGCCAGGCTGGATGAGGCTGTGGGCAGCCTGATCTAGTGTGAGGTGTCCCTGCCCATGGCAGGATGGTTGGGACTGGATGCTCTTTGTGGTCCCTTCCAACCCTGACTGGTACTATGAACAGCAAGTAAAGGAGATGTCTGCACAGCTGCTTGCCTTCTGTAATACAGAGTCCAGTGTTCAGCGTGCAGAATAATAAGAAGGAAATAAAGAGACTGTGAGACAAATATGTCGCTGGCCTAAGTGCCAGGATGAATCCAGTACAGGAGCAATTGACTTGTGCTCACTCACAGTTTAGCCCTGTGAATTACACTGATGATTTTTCTTACTCTTAATCTTCTTTGCCCATGTGAAACAGCCCTCAGAAAGAGCAGAGTGTCTGTTTTGTTTAGCACCAAAGAAGAGAAAGCAAATCCTTTTAAGAAGTATCCTGAACCAAAGTCTCCACTACACCCCATCTCAAACAAGCCCACAAAACCTCGTGGTGGTGTTACAGATGCCCTGCAGCTCCACAGTCCCACTTGGCTGTCACGTTTCCCAAGACATAATGCGCTTGTGTAGAAAGGAAAAACAAATGAACTCAGGCCAATGCATTTTTCCATTGCCAGTAGGCACTGCTGGAAAAGTATATGGAGGAGATCAAAGTGATAGGGCCAGGCAGGAGAGCATAAATGTTTATACTCTGCTAAAAGGAACAAACTGCATTTCTACTGCTTGGGAGCACAGGGAGAGGGCCAGAGGAGTAGCTGGAGCCGGATGATAAATCTCCCCCAGAGCAACCTTCCTCGTAAGGCTCTTTGCACTGCGTTTTGTGCAGTGGCCGTATTTGTATATGCCAGCCCTTTGTCTTGCTCCTAGTGGTGCCTCCAGGCCCTGCTGGGGCTGCAGCACTGCCTGAGGGGTCTGGCACATGAGTCCTCTGGAGGCTCAGCCCTTCACTCCTGGTGGGAGGGACTGAAGGATGGGAACGGAGAGTGCCTGGGCAACACAGGGCTCTGCGTGGGCAGCTGCCTCCCTTTCTTGCCTGTGCCACCTTCCCCACCACATCCCCAGAGTGGGGCCATCCTTAAGTAGGTGTGGTAGCCCAACACTTCACCTGGGTAACAGTGACCAGCGGGCAGTGCCCATTCTGTCCAGAGTGCTCCAGATGCCAAGCAGCAGGCTTGGGAGAAAACACTGCACAGGCATTGTGCTCGTGTGGGCCAGTGTGCTAGCTTGAAGCAGGCTGGAATGTTTTGGTGAGAAGAACTAGACTGCAGGCTGTGAAACAATGGAGATGTCTGCTTCGCTCACAGGCTTGCTGAGAGTATAGGAACAAGAAACAAAAGCATAGATAACCACTCTCACTGGGGCTGCTGCCTGAGCTGCATCTTACCCCCTAACCTCACCCTCCATTTTGGACTAATCCACTTTGCTTCCTAACCCCCTGGCCAAACCTCCATTCTTCCTTAGGACTGGGGTAAGGTTGAGAGGAGTAGGGGGAAGGTGAGGGCGTGGTTGGGAGCCCCTCCTGGGGACTCAGGTTTCTGGGAGGGGAGTTGTGTTTCTGTGTTATCTTTTACCTTGTCTATTTCTGTGTATAACTGTGCATACTGTAAGTATCTGCTTGTATACTGTGCTAGCTGTAAAGATAAGCTTCATTCACATTCCCAGAGCCAGCTGAGTCTAGTCTGGGTGATTTCTAAAGTGGGAGGGGGGAACATCCAAACCATCACAGCCAGAAATAAGCAAGTAAACAAATATGTCTGTTATTTGTTACAAATGTTATACTCATGAACTGAATCACAGCATGGCAGGGTTTGAAAGGCACCTCTGAAGATCAGCCAGTCCAACCCCCCTGCCAGAGCAGGTCCAGGTAAGCCTCAAAAGTCTCTGGAGAAGGAGACTCCACCTCCTCTCTGGGCAGCCTGTTCTCATGCTCTGCCATCCCCAAACTCAAGAAGCTCCTTCTCATGTTTAGATGGAGCTTCCAATGTTCAAATGTATGGCCATTACCTCTTGTCCTGTCACTGGGAATGACTGAGAAGAGTCTGGTCCCATCTTCCTTTCACCCACCCCTCAGGGATTTGCAGGCATTAATAAGATCCCCCCTCAGCTTCCTCCTCTCCAAGCTACCCATCCCCAACTCTCTGCCTTTCCTCGCAGGAGAGACGTTCCAGTCCCCTCAGCATCTTGGTGGCCCTGTGCTGGGCCCTCTCCAGTAGTGCTTCTTGATCTGGGGTGCCCAGAACTGGACACAGTACTCCAGGTGAGGCCTCACCAGCACAGATAAACAATGGCACTCAGGAGGCAACTTGCAGAGCTGTCCAGATAAATTAATATTAGAGAAACGAGGAGAGGCTGAGGGCCCTGGGGCTGCTTAGTCTGGAGAAGAGAAGACTGAGAGGGGATCTAAGGAATGTTTATAAGTATCTGAGGGCTGGGGGTCAGGAGGGGGGGACAGGCTCTGCTCACTGCTCCCTGGGACAGGACAAGGAGCAGTGTTTGATTCTATGAAGCTGCAGCACAGGAGGTTCCAACTCAGCACACAAGGGGGAACTTCTTTACTGTGAGGGTCACAGAGCCCTGGCACAGGCTGCCCAGAGAGGTTGTGGAGTCTCCTTCTCTGGACTTTCAAGGCCCATCTGGATGCTTTCCTCTGTGACCTGAGCTAGATTGTATGGTCCTGCTCTGGCAGAGGAGTTGGACTTGATGATCTCTTTGGATCCCTTCCAACACCTAATATCCTGTGGTCCTGTGAAATGCTTGGCCTCAGACCTGCCCTGACCCTTTACCTGAGCACCAGGCACAGGGTACAGCTTTCCACCCTGGTGATGGAGAGCAGCTGTAGGAAAGGCTGCTCTGGTAACACCACACAGACCATCAGCAGTCTGAAGGATTTGTACTGAAGTCTCTTTGAAGCCAGAGGAACCTGCATCAAGTGATGTGGCTGCCCTGGCTGATGGAAATCCACTCTCTGCTCACAAAGCTCTCCAGCATGCTGCTGTTGGATCTACGGCACTTCACCCTGGCCTCTGAGCAGAAGCTCATCCTGCCTGCAGGCTCTGCTGTCTGGTTATCAGTCTGGTGAGAGAAGCATTTGCTCCCTTTCACCTGGCAGAACAGACAGGCAGTGTGGGCAGCATTTGCATCAGATGCTGTGTGTGGACGTTGAGCCCAGGCCATCCTTCACCCTAGCATGACAGGCTCTTTGGGACCTGGAGCCTCCCTGTCTGCTCCCCCCTCCTCTTCTCTGCAGGCACTGCTGCCACCTTCTTAAACAAGCTGGAGCTCTGCCTTTCCCCTTCCAGTGGCTCTCTGCTGGGTCTGAACAGTGTCCTGGCCACTGCAGGTGTAAGGAGCTGCTGGGTGGACTCCCAGGTGTGGGCACTGCTCACCACCACACGAGTGCAGAGCCATGCAAGCCCTGCTTGCCCAGCTTCAGGGCCACCACAGACCCACCAAGCAGGTGCTCACCTGCTCACACCAAGCAAAGAGTTCTTTGCAGTGAGGGTGGTGAGACACTGGCACAGGTTGCCCAGGGAGGTTGTGAGGTGTCCCTGCCTATGGCAGGGGGTTGGAACTGGATGATCGCTGAGGTCCCTTCCAAGCTAAACCATTCTATGATTCTGTGAAGTTTCCCTCTTCAGGAACACACTGCTGCACACAAACTGTCCTGGTGGAAACTCCTTGCCAGATTGGATGACCTGCCTAAGAATGTTCCTGAACCAGGAACCAGTGGAACCAAGCTGTTCTCACAGAGGGGGACACAAAACAGCAGTCCTGGGGAACAGTCCCAGCAGGAAGAGCCTGGCTTCATCACCACCAGAGCTGTCACCTCTGACAGCTGCTCCATGTGCTGATCTTCCTCATTTAGGGCAAAAACTTTGTTCTTCCTCTACATTTCCCTCAAGATTCCTACAGCAGAATTCAATTCAAAAGTCATTTCAGACCCACAAACTCCCTGCAGCACCTGCTCATGTTCTGACATTCTCCAGGCATAAGAGCAGGCAGGGAGATGTGCTTTCCTCCCACTGTGGTCAGAACAGGTCCCCAGCTGTTCATCTCTCCTGCTCACCAGGACACCAGAGTGCTGCAGTTGCGATGACATGCTCCAGAGCCCTGGAGCAGCAGCAGAGCACTGTGGCCCCAGCCTATTCCAGTGCCCACACTCACAGGTTTGCTTCCCAAGCACTCAGAGATGCTCAGGTTCTTCAATCTCAGGTCTCTGTTCAGCTGACAGCACTTTCAAGCAGATGGAGGAGTTCCCTTGTGGACCCTCCTTGTATACTGGGCAACACGAGAAGTTCTCCTTCCCATTTGCCCAGTAGAGAGAGACGGTGGAGGCAGATCCCTGCAACAGTCAGCATGCTAAGGATGCTGGTGCCCGTGCTGGGGTGCTAGA
This sequence comes from Pogoniulus pusillus, assembly GCF_015220805.1. NCBI lineage: Eukaryota > Metazoa > Chordata > Aves > Piciformes > Lybiidae > Pogoniulus > Pogoniulus pusillus. The sequence goes on from NC_087270.1 coordinate 42,975,139, forward strand.
GTCAGCAGAGAGAATAAACCACTTGCAGAACCAAGGCTGCTGTTTCCCTTCTCTTTGGGGAGACAAACTAGGGAAGGGTTTATCAGCTCCTCTGTTGTCATTCAGGGGCAGGTACCTCCCTGCACCCTGTACCGCCTCAGCAGCTGATGCACCATTTTCCAGCGTACACGTGGAAAGGGTTGCTGCTGTGGCTAGCATGGTTACAAGGACAACCAGGGATTCTCTGCACATAGCTGGAGTCACAGAATATAGGGTGAGCTGGGACCCATCCATCCTTTTGCCTGAAGGCAGGGTAAATATAGCCCAATGCTTGCAAAGAATTACTGACGTTGCTCCTAATTTCTGCCACAAGCTTTATTCCTTTTGTTTACAAACCTTCTCCTTGTCCCTAAAAAACTGCCTCAAGCCAGATCCCAGATCATCTGATTTTTTTTCCCCTACCCACAATAATAAAAGAATAAATATGGAAACCAGCAGTGTTTCATTCTGGACCTATTCTGAACAGGAATGTAACCTCTATGAAACCCCAAGGAGCCAAAGTACTGTCAGAAAGTGACCCAAAGAGCACAACAAATTACACTCTCAATTTCAAAGCTGTCCAGGGCGTTCTGCAGGCACACAGAAAAAATACAGATACATTTGAGAAATGACAGCCCTCTTTATTTATGTTCCACAGCTCAACATCTCCAGCCAGGGAACCGCTTGCCAAGAACAACCTCGGCAGTTCAAGCAAAGGAAAGGTGACAGGAGATGATGGCCAAGTCCTGCCAAAGCTCCCAGGAGGATGCCTTCTGCATCCCTTTGTGGTGGGGAGGAAGCACAGGTCTGCAGGCACAGGTAGCAGGTATCATTTCCTTAGATTGTTTTTCACAGAACCACAGAGTGCCAGGTTGGAAGGGACCCCAAGGATCATCTGCTCCAACCTTTCTAGCTGATAGTGGAGTTGAAATGAGCTGGCCCAGCACCCTGACAAGCTGAGTCTTGAAACTGACCATTGTAAGGGAATCCTCTCCTTCTCTTAGGTGATGATTCCAGTCTCTAACTATTCTCATGGCAAAACATTTTCTTCTCAAGTCCCACAGGAATATCCCCAGCAGTACCTTGTCCCCATCACCCCTTGTCTTTTCCATGGACTTCTTGTAAAAAGGGAGTCTCTGCTGTGTCCTGGAAGCCACGCTTTACATACTGGTCCATGGTAATAAGGTCTCCCCTAAGCTTTCTCTTCTCTCAGCCTTCCCTCACTGCCTGCTGAGGCTGGACCAAAGCTGAGCCACAGGAACATGCTGCTTTCTAAGCCAGCACTGCTTCTGCCAGTCAGAGGCTGAGCCCAGTGTTGAGGTACCAGACATAAAAACAGACCTTGTACAAAGCGGTACCAAAATCTGACTGTTCTCAAAGCTATTATAAGCTATTATTGACACTCAAAGAGCAGGTTTAGGAGACTATGAGCACCTAGGTGGGAGGCACACCAATGAAACAGGAGGAAATGAAGTTACCTAAATCCACAGAATCAGGGAATGCTTTGGCTTGGAAGGGACTTTTAAAGCTCATCTAGTCCAAGCCTCCTGCTGCGTGCAGGGACATCGTCAACTAGATCGGGTTTCTCAGAGCCCTGTCCAACCTGACCTGCAATCTTTCCAAGGATAGAGCATCTTCCACCTCTCTGGGCAACCAGGGCCAGTGCTGCACCACCCTCATTGTGAGAAATGTCTTCTTTGGCTCTAGTCTAAATCTCCCCTCTTTTAATGTAAAACTGTTGCCCCTTCCTTGTCACAACAGGTGCTGCCAGAAAGTCTGGCCCCATCTTTTTTGTAAGCCTCCTTCAAGTACTGGAATACCATAATAAGGCCTCCCTGGAGCCTTTTCTCCTCCATGCTGAACAACTCCAAAATTCAGCAGGCATTACACTGCCTGTCCCCAGAACTGTTCTTTATGCTCCGTGGGAGAGCTTTAGAGAAATGAGCAACTTATTCACAGCCTCTTTAGCGAAAGTCTCCCTTGGGATCACTGGACAGGCAGTATTTGGAGCAGGGAAGCAGCATTATTTTTTATCAGCATAAACAAGCTTAAAGGCTGCACTCTAAATTCCCATCTGCCTGTGGAGGAGGCCCATCCATCAGGCAGCAAAGGGAGCATTGCTCTAGATTTGGAATAACCTGGCCCAGGAGCTCACTGCCTGGAGAACAGTGGTGTCTCCAGGCTACTTGTGCTCATGGAAGCATCGTCTGGGCTGAAAACCCTCCACCAGAAAATCTTCAGGAGAGGTTGGGGCTGTGATGAGCATCGTTTCTGCTGCCTTTGTTTGGCTTATTTCTTTCCCTGCTCCTGGAACAAATATTAATAGCTGGACATGCTCATCTCTACAAGCACAGTCCCCCCCAAGCAGCACTGGGACCTCACATGAACTGGAGCAGTGACTCATGTCCTGACGTTGGAGGAGACAATCAGTGCTTAACCTACCACAGCTCTAGAGCAGGGCTGCAGCAATGTGCCTCACCACCACGGGCCACTCGGTGCTCTCCCTCATCCTGCCTCCATGCTGGTTTTCTCCCCCCAGAAATCTGGAGATGGTCTAAGTTCCTAAAGCCCCCATTGCCCTGTGAACATAAAGCCTTGGTGTGACACCAGCTAAGAAAGCCTGGCTATTTATAGAATCACAGAATGGTTTAGGTTGACCAGTTCCACCCCCTGCCATAGGCAGGGACACCTCCCACTAGAACAGGTCGCTCAAGGCCTCATCCAGCCTGGCCTTGAACACCTCCAGGGAGGGAGCAGCCACAGCCTCCCTGGGCAACCTGTGCCAGTGTCTCACCACCCTCACTGCAAAGAACCCTTTCCTAACATCTAGTCTGAATCTCCCCTCTGCCATTTGAAACCCATTACCACTTGTCCTGTCATCACAAGACCTTGTCAACAGTCCTCCCCAGCCCTGCTGTAGGCCCCCTTCAGATACTGGAAGGCTACTCCAAAGTCTCCTGGAAGCCTTCTCTGCTTCAGGCTGCAGAGCCCCTACTCTCATAGGCTGTCCTCAGAGCAAAGCTACTGCAGCCCTCTGAGCATCTTGGTGGCCTCCTCTGGACTCCTCTGGGCCATGGCGGGAACAGAGCTCCCTGGGTAGTCACTGGTCCCAGGCAGATGGGATTCATAGGTTAGTAGATTTGTAGAGTGGTTGGAGTTGGAATGGAACTTAAAGATCATCTAGTCATAAGACCCCTGTCAAGGGCAGAGACACCTTCTTCTAGACCAGCTCGCTCAAGGACTCATCCAACCTGGCTTTGAACACCTCCACCAAGTGGGTATCCAGGACTTCCCTGGGCAACCTCTTCTAGTGTCTCATCACCTTGACTATAAAGAATTTACTTCTAAAATCCAGTCTAAATCTGCTAGCCTTAAACTTCAATCCTCTCCCTCTCATCCTATCACTACAAGTCTTCATCAAAAGTCCCAGCCCAGCTTTCTTGTAGGTCACTTTCAGGGACTGGAAGGCAGCTCTAAGGTCTCCCTGAAGCCTTCTTTTCTCCAGGCTGACCAGCCCCAACTCTCTCAGTCTGTCCCCATAGGATGACCAAGTCCCAGCTGCTCCTGCTGCTCTCTGCAAGCAGCCATGCTGCACACGTGAATAGAGCTCTTTCTATTCCAAGTCGCTGCTGCGCTCCAGGAGATGAGAGTCGTCCCCACCAGTGCACCAAGTTTTCCTCGAGCCCTTTTGCTGGGAGGCGTGACTCACTGGAACATCAATCAAAGTGCTTGCTCGAGGTATTTTTAGACAGCAGTGGTGGTGGTCCAGTGAGTCACGGCTCCAGCGCTGCCCATGTAGCTGTGTGGAATGCAGTGGGATCCGACTTGATGGATTGCTTTCCAGGGCTGCTCCCTGGAGCTCTGCTTCACTTGGCAGTGCCAGTTCTCACACCACCTTTGTTTCTGTCCCATCACTTTTAAATGAGGGGGTTTGATCCCTCCATGTACACAAGAGAATCAAAGCAAGCAACTGAGTGCCTCTCACCCACGAATTGCTGTGATCCATCCTCCGTCTGACTGTGTGCACCAGCGATTATCCTGCGTGCAGGAGAACAGGAGACAAAAGTCATGCTGAGGAGCGTCAGGATCAATATATGGAGAAGTAGAGAAGTGTAGGACAGGACATGTCTGCAGCCTCGAGCCAGCTCTGTGAGATACATTTGCTCCGGGGTGCCCGGGGAGGGGCCTGTCCCTCCCCTGTAAGAATCACAGAATGCCTTTGGTTGGAGGAGACCTTCAAGCTCATCTAGTCCAAATGTCAGCCCAGCACTGCAAGGTCACCACTAAACCATGTCCCTAAGCATCAGCTCCACACACCATTTAAAAACCTCCAGAGATGGTGACTCCACCACTGCCTTGGGCAGCCTGTTCCAGTGCTTGAGAACCCTGTCAGTGAAGAACATGCAGCCCAAGCTTCCCCTGGAGCAGCATGTAACCATTCCCTTTAATCCCGTCACTCGACACCAAGGAGAAGGGGCTGTCCCCTCCTCATTCCTGCAGCATTTGGTTGGGGCTGCAGCAGGCATGGACTTCAGAAGGCTTTTTCCCCCTTGAAGACATTTGTTTGCACAACTTATTTTTCACTCATTATACGCTTCCAGTTCTATGCACAGGGCAATCTACAGACAGTCCTCAGGTCACACCCTTTACTACCCAGGCGTACTAATTACATTGGTTAATTGCATCAGACCCACACACGCATTCCTTTCCATCACACCTCCATTTCTCCTACCTACCATCTGCACCTGGAGCACAGACCATCATTTCCTACTAAACTGAGCTGTAATATGTCACTCCCATACATTCCTACCTCTCTTCAGGCAGCAGTGAAGTCTCCCCTCAAGCTCCTCTTCTCCAGACTGAACAACCCCAGCTCCCTCAGCCACTCTTCACAGGACTTATGCTCAGGGCCCTTCATGAGCCTCATTGGCCTTCTCTGAACACACTCCAGCCCTTCAGTGTCCTTTCCATAGTGAAGGCCCCAGGACTGAAGACCGTATTCAAGCATGCCATTTCCCCTAGCTACACACTGCCCTGCCTGCAGCCAAGCACTCAGAGCCTTGCTCCAGCCCAGAGGGGGTGTCACCCACAGCAGGTAGCTTTAAAGTTGGAGAAGGAGCAACCTGGATCTCTTCTGAGCCTGGCAAGTTCAATTCTTCAGGCACCCAGAGTGCTGGAGGCTTGTACTAACAAGGGGGAAAGGCCAGGTACGCTTTGGAGAGCCTTTGCTATTTACCTACAATAAACCTCACACTTGAAAGGGCTGAAGGAACCTGGGGGGAGAACAAGCATGAGGAAAGATTGCCTTGCTATCTCCTGGCACAATCTAAATATATTCTCTAACAGCAAGAAATCCAACCAGAGATTTTTGTTTGCTCACCTCAAGTGTGCCTATCAGGAGATTGGTTCCTGCCTGGAAATCGAACAAAGGAATGTCACTGGGAGCACTGCGCCTGAACTTCTGCTGTTCGGAATGCCCCTGGCACTTACTGTGCTGTGTCATCACCGGGGGCACTCTTCTTCCTCTACTCCCTTGCCATAAGGCAGGGCTAGGGCAAGCCACTGATTCCAGCAAGGTTGGGGTTTTATTTGTATTTTCATTTGTACACAGGGCATGAGGCACAGCCCAGCCAGCAGCCAAGTACAAGAGACTCGATGAAGACACAGGTCCACTTCGTAACACTGAAGTGCTGGGGAGCTCTGGCTCCTGCAAGTACCAATCTTAAAAAGTGGAGAGACAGACTTGGCTGCTTTCCTACCTGCAGATCTACCTGACAGGATGGGCAGGGCCGAGATCCTGCCTCCTCAGGTGGAAAGCTACCAGGGCCCGGACACACGAATGCTCTACGAACCCAGCAGCTTCATCTCTGGAGCTCAAGGCCCCCAGTGGCAGTGTAAGGACAACAGTGGTCCTGTTAAGATGTCCCAACATGGGGGGAATGTTTCCAGCCACGGCTTGGCAAATAAGGAAAGGACAGAGAACAAACCCAGCTTGTTGCTGAACGACGGCAGTTAGCTTGTTTGATGTGCAGGCAGGAGGAGAACCCAGCAGGAATGGGATATTCCCAGCATTTTGCACAGACTGTGAGGCCAGTTCTGGGCAGTCCTCAAGAGAGGGCCAGGGAGTGCTGGTGAAATACCCTCATGCAGCCTCTACATCGGTAAAATGCTTGTGGCTGGTCATTAAATTGATCTCAGCTGCTCTTTTCAAGCAGATGCTGGGCTGAGTCCTCCAACAGTCCCTTTGCACCTGTTATTCTGGGACCTCGTTACCAATTCTTACAGAAACTTGGATTCCTGCCTCTGCAAACACCTTTTGCTTTGACAGGTGCTGCCTTTATTTCTGCCATTAGAAACGACCAGGGGAAAGGCACGGGAAAGGATGCCGAGGAGGCAGACAGAGTGCTTTGGGTGCAGTTTCCTCTACCCTATTGCACCAGACCATATGCATTCACTCACTGCTGCCCTTTAAATGAAAGAGAATTTTCATCTCAAACAGAGAACCCCCCAAATATGTGGCTGGAGCAGAGCAAGTGAAGCCTGGGTGAAGTCTCTCTTCCCACTTGTGCTGGGGCAGGGAAGCAGTCAGCTAGGCTGGCAGCTGTTTAGTGAAATGTAGGCAGAGTGCTTCAAGCAAGCTGAGGTGCAGAGCTTCTGCTCTCCTTTCACAGAGCTTTAAGAGGATTTGCAGAAGGCCCTAGCAAAATACTCCATCTTGGGGCTGTTTATGCCAGCACCCCTCTCTATGCTGCTGTCAAAGCAGAGCTGCTTTCACTCTGCAAAATTTCCTTTTTGTGTAGAGGAAGATCTTCCCTGGCTCCAGTAGCATCAGTCAGGAGGAGAGTCCTCCACTGCTCCAAGCCATGAACACTCCAGACACAATTCAGATGCAGCAGCAGTTTAAGATTTGGTGGTGGTCAGAAATGGATCAAAGGGTTGGAGTCTGGCAGCATTTAATCCTTCACCAATTTAATACTAAGAAGGTGCTTCAGTGGACTATGTTATAATCAAACAGTAACTGCCACAGATTCAATAATGACAAGACTCAAGTATCCTAAATGAAAGTCTCTCTGTGTGTACGTGCATGGATATAACCACAAACCAGGCAAACACAGGGTGCCCAAGCAGGGAAACACACAAACATTTGCAGCTGTGGAAGCTAACTGAAACACAGGAGGTTCCACTGCTACAGGAGGAGGTGTTTCTTTTCTAGAAGGGTGATGGAGCACTGGAGCAGGAATCTCCTTCTCTAGAGACAGTCAAGACCCATCTGGACGTGTTTCTTTGTGACCTGCTCTAGGTGGTCCTGCTTTGAAAGGAAGCTGGACTTGATGGTCTTCAGAGGTTCCTTTCAACTCCTACCATTCTGTGATTCTATGAAATGTGTCCCTTCAAACACATGGGTAGGCAGAAAGGTGGATGACAGAGAGCTACATTTCCTCCTTCTCAAGTTTACAGCAAGTACTCACAAAGCTTTGCTGTTCTCAATACATGGTAAATGAATTTTGAGAAGTCTGACCTCATCCTAGTCCCTTATGGAGTATATAGCTGAGAGATGTCTCGCTCAGGGGATATGCTAGACACAGCCCACTGTGAACCAGCAGAGCTCCAAGGGTCTTGCTTTAGGATCACTGTTTACAGAGTTTGAGATAAGTGACTTTTGCCAGGTATTTTTCCACTCCAACCCACCTTGAATGCTGAAACATTCTGATGCTTTCTGCCACTTATGCAGACCCAGATCATGCTGATTTCTGAAGTTTGATGTTGCCCTACTGTTGGCCACCACCCAGGTACAGATGGACTGGGCTGCCATGAGCCAGGTGTTAGATGTACTGGGCTGGCACGACCAAGGTACATGTGGACTGGGCTGCCAGCACCCAGGTGCAGGTGGACTGGGCTGCCAGCACTCAGGTGCAGGTGTACTGAGCTCTCAGGATGTGGCTGATTCCTAAGCAATAATAAGAGCAGTGCTTACCTGGGGTTTGTGTTCAGGAGTACAGGAAAGCAGAATTCTTGTCTGTTGGAAGGAGCTGGAAAAGTGGTCACAGAACATGTGTGTGTGTTTGACACTTTTTTTCACTGAGATAAGGCAGTCTGGAAGAGGAAAGTCATCTGCTGTCAGAATGGGAAGAGTGAGAATCATTTGTGTTTACCTGTTGGCTGCATCAGGATTTCTGCAAGCCACAAGTTCCCAAGTAACAGCTCCCAGGAGGCTGGGAGCTGTCGTCGATGGAAGCAGCATAGACAGAAGTGTTGCCACCAGATCTGTATTCCCAGCAGAGGAGATGCAAAAAATCCCAACCACCTCACAACAACCTGTCTGCGTAAAGAAGAGAGCAGGAGGCCAGTGCTAAAGGAAGAACTAAAGGAGAAATCAGCTAATTGAGCACAGCAGACTTGGGACTGAAGGTAGTGCTGGGGAGGAAAGAGACCAGCTCCTGGCTCTGGCTCCTCTTTGCCAGTCCTATGGCACATCCTGAAGCACACCAGAGTTTCCCTCTGCACTGCCACCCAGGCTTGAAGAGCCTAGTTTTAGCAAGATAGTCAAGTGTGCTTTAAAGTGGACTAAAAGCCACCCTGGTTTATGGGAACACTATGCAGAAGAGGAATTTAGAGGGTAGATTTAGACTGGAGATCAGAAAGAAATTCTTGACAGTGAGGGTGGTGAGACACTGGAACAGGTTGCCCAGGGGGGTTATGGATGCCTGTTGGAGAACACGTTCGGTGGAGCGCCATGGGAAGATGATTCTTTGTTCACCAATGTGGTTAGATGGTCAAATCCACTTTATTTCCCTGATACAATGACCTATATGCATTCCAGCAAGAGGCGTGCTCCACCAAGATTGGTTACAGTCAGAGGGTCCAGAGTTACTTCTAAGGCATCAATAGGTCAGCATACCATAACAATCTGAGGGTCAGCCTCTGGGGCTGGCTAAACTGTGCCCACCTGCAGCTGCACTCCACCCCCTGCAGCTGCATGTGGGGGGAAGCTACCCTGTGCCTGCTATCTAAACTCCCAAGATGGATTCAAGGACATTCCCAGCACGGGTTGCTCATTGTTTATCAATTCTTGTGTGCTCTGCTAACAAGAATTTCTCCAACAAATGCCCACTCGCTGAAGGTGTCCGAAGCCAGGTTGGATGAGGCCTTGAGCAACCTGGTCTGGTGGAAGATGTCCCAGCCCATGTCAGGGGGTTGAAACTAGATGATCATTGAAGTCCCTTCTGACCCAAACCATTCTATGAATCCATGAGTCGAGTCAGGCGCAGTAAGTGACTTGGAGACCAAAACTGACCTTCATGCAGCTGCTTATGTGAAATAGTAAGCTACAGCCAACATGTCCAACAGGGATCTGCTGAGAGCTGCCACCTCTGTATAAATCAGAGCGGTTTTAATTCCTTACTCTGCCTTCTAGGACTGGAAGCTGTGAGCTCACCCTTTCAGCCTTAATTATGATGCTCAGAAGTTTTTCTCTTGGGGCAGTTACGTCACTACTTCTAAGTTAAGTTTTAATCCACAGAATCATAGAATTGTTTGGGTTGGAAAAAATCTCTAAGATCATAGAGTCCAACCATCAGCCTAACACCACCATGGCCATTAAATCACATCCCAAAATGCCATATCCACACATTTCCTGAACACTTCCAGGGATGGTGACTCCACCACCTCCTGGGCACCCTGTTCCAATGCCTGACCACTCTTTCTGGAAAGAAATATTCCCTCACATCCAACATAAACATCCTTTGGCACAATTTCACTGTTGTTTACCATTAGACTAAAACTCCCCACTCATTGTCCAGAGAAGGGCAGCAAGGCTGGGGAGGGGCCTGGAGCACAGCCCTGTGAGGAGAGGCTGAGGGAGCTGGGGGGGTGCAGCCTGCAGCAGAGGAGGCTCAGGGCAGAGCTCATTGCTGTCTGCAGCTGCCTGCAGGGAGGCTGTAGCCAGGTGGGGTTGGGCTCTGCTGCCAGGCACCCAGGGGACAGAACAAGAGGACACAGTCTCAAGCTGTGCCAGACAAGTTCAGGCTGGATGTTGGGAAGAAGTTCTTCACAGCAAGAGTGATTGGCATTGGAATGGGCTGCTCGGGGAGGTGGTGGAGTCCCCATCCCTGTAGGTGTTTACGAGGAGGCTGGATGAGACACTTACAGCCATGGGTTAGCTAATGAGAAGGGTTAGGTGCTAGGTTGGACTGGATGATCTCAGAGGTCTTTTCCAAGCTGGTTAATTCTGTGATTCTGTGATTGTTCCAAGTACCTTTGGTCTATCATAGTAGCATCATTTCCTCATGTTGGCTCACCCTTAAAACTGCTTTTCAGAGCAACGTAGCCCTTCAGTTCAGAGACACTTGCAAGGTACCTGCTGGTGAAGGTTTTCTGCTGTTAAAATCCATGATTTTTCTAGGAGCCAATGCAAGCCAGCAGTACATTGTCATAGGGCCCCTAACATAATTTCTGGTTACCAAGGAGATTTCCTTGGGGAATTTTCTAGTGAGAAAATACAAACATTCAAAGTAAAATAAGGCCTGCAATAAACTGCTGGGGTATAGGCATGAATTTCAATAGACAGCACTTAGCAGCCACTCCATTGTTTGTCAGCACTTCCCACAGAGGTTAGGGGAAATATTTGTGTTTGGATTGATGTGGCATTGGCACCTGCTGTGCACTTGAAGCAGGAGGACTCCTTGTGCCTCTCTGCCACGCAGGACAGCCGCGGAGTGCCTGCTGACACCCTGCCAAGGTGGCTTGCTGTAACCTCGCAAGCTGCAAACACACAACTGCTTGCTGGAGCACAGCTACCAGAAGGTGTGGAGAGGCTGCTAAAACACGTGGGGAGCTGCAAATAACGAAAGCCCTAACCAAAGCCACACACTAAGGAGGGTTTTTTAGCTTGAAGGCTGTTGTGCTCATCCGTACTCGGTGCATTTGTTGATGTCATTGCACCGAGGGGTCCTGGGTGTGCTAGCAAAGGCGAGGGGTGGGAGGCAAGAAGACCACAGCAGCAGAAGGAACACGCAGAGGCTAGGGCACAGGCTCAAGGGGCTGCTGGAAAGCTCAAACACCACCCAAAGGCCTTACTGTAGGTCAGTGGATGTACAGGTAGGCCCAAAACCAACTGGCCCATATGTTCTACCCATGTCTCTTTAACCAGAGGGTAGCCAGCATGTGCCTGGAGATGAGACACTGCAGGGTCTTGGACAAAGGGGCTGGCAGCTTCCCAGGGCTGTCCTGTCCCCTAGAACCACAATGCTCCCTATCAGCTGCATCCCAAAGGCTGCATCCCACGGCCTGAGCTACGACGGGCAGCAGCCCCTCTCCTAGCACTGGTTGTTTGTTAAACTCTTCTCTGCTTTCTGAAAAAGACTGCAAGATGGGCGTTTTTCACATGGCAGCTGCCTGGCAGCTGACCTTTTCCATTCATAGCTTAATGCGTGTGGGAAGAGCAGGCTGCCCCATGCGGTGTGATGTGGAGGTCAAACAATAAACCAGACTACACACAGCCAGCCGTGGAAACAGGCAGCACATGGCACTGTTGACCGTCAGCCGGCTTGGGCAGCTTTCAGAACTGAAGTGTAAGCTTGAGGAAGAACCCCTGAATTGTTTTTGAAGTGGATCACATGCACCAGGAGCAAATGTTCTGCCTCGGCCTGCCTGCAGCAATCCTTTGCCCAGCAGCTGCCTGCAAACTTCTCACTGCTGACGCGAGACGTGAGCAACCCAGCCCCAGCAGCCTTGCTTGGGTCACTTCAACATCAAGCTTGCAGGGGTTTCTTGCTTCTCTTTCCCTATTTTCCATCCTTTTCCCAGAGGAATGTCACTGAGGGGGAACAGTTTGTAGGTCTCTAGTGAACGCTTCAAGGATGATTTGGGGCTTTTGTATGGGAAGCTGCTGAAGGGAAACGAACAGAAATGTTACTCTAGACAGAGGGGGAAACAAAACAAACAAAAAAGGAAAGATAAAAAGTTTCTTATTGTCACATCATCAAAGTTAGAGCTGAATTATTATTTAACACTCCCCAGACATTCAGCTTACATACTTCTTAAAGCTGATGAAAAGTTGAGACTGGTCAAAATTGCCTTTTCTCAGCACAGACCCCAGGAACAGTGGGCTGTCGCCTCCCATTTGGGAAGAGCAGGAAGAGACACAGCCATCTCCCCCAGCTCTGGAGAGCACGAGGCAGAGCTCCAAGTCTTTGCTGCATCCTAAGACCAGCATTGTGCATCCCCTGGGCTGAGCTGAAGGCAGGGGAAAAGGTTTTCACCCACTCCCAGGTTCAGGTTGCTGGCAGCACAGGGTAAAGCAACACAGCTGCAGGCAAGACTCAGGTTTATTTGCTTGCTGCAGAAGAGGAGTTACTGCCTGATAATAAAGTGCCAGATACTAGCACAGGCTCTAAGTATAGCAGGGCAAGGGGCATGAGACCAGTGATGGGGCTGGTTTATACAGGTCAGTACCAGCCAAGGTACTGAGGACCATGGTCCTGAGGGGCTGGCCAAGCCCAGTCTGTACAGCTGCATCTCACAGAGCCAGACTGAGCTCTTAGGAGAGTGACACTGGAGCTGACAAGCATGTCAGAGAGTTCATAGCTGCTTGTACATGCAGAGATGTTTGGGAACCTTTCTCTGGGACAATGGAACAGAATAAGAGGAAAACCTTCAGAGGAAACACCTCCCCTCCATCACTCTTTACATACAACTGGCTGAACACAAGAAGCTAACCCAACACAAGAGAGACATAGAGCTGCTAGAGCAGGTCCAGAGGAGGCCACAAAGATGATTAGAGGGCTGGGGCACCTTTCCTGCAAAGACAGGCTGAAAGAATTCAGACTGTTCAGTCTTAAGAAAAGAAGGCTCCAGGGAGACCTTAGAGATACATCTGAATATCTGAAAGGGATCTACAGGAAGGCTGAGGAGGGATTGTGTAGAAGGGCTTGGAGTGATAGCATGAGGGGCAGTGGCTTGAAACTGGAGCAGGGGAGATTTAGAATGGACATCAGGAGGAAGTTCTTGACAATGAGAGTGGTGAAATACTCAACAGGTTGTCCAGGGATGTGGCTCAGGCTCTGTCCCTGGAGACCTTGAAGATCAGCCTCAATGTGTCCCTGGGTAGCCTGCTGTAGTTGGGGTGTCCCTGCTGACTACAGGGGGGCTGGACAAGATGATCTTTGAGGGTTCTTTCAACCCTATGCAATCTGTGAATCTGTGCACAGGAGATGCCACAAGCCAGCACCACAGTACAGCCATTCTGAGGTCAAGAAAAATCTAGAAGGTCTTATAGGAGAAGGAGAAGCAAAAGCTGATCATGTTATCTGCCCAAACCTAGCACAAAGCTCTTCAGTGAAACAATGCAAGAGCAGAGCCACTCTTTTGTCATCAAGAAAAGCACACAAGCCCTCTGTGCAGCACATAAACATCATTCTCTTCACCTACAGGTAACACGGGGACCGGGAGAAAACCACCTTGCTCTGCAGTGCACCTCCTTGTGCTAGCAGAGCCCATGAATGCATGGCCCTCCTCTCAACTAGTCTGGGGTGCTGGTGACAGTTGAGTTTTAATGGGCTCTGGCCAGCTCAAGGATTTCCAGTGTTTTTGAAAGCAGCAGCACTGGAACATCCCTGGGGCTGAAATACAAACAATCTGAGATTCGTTCCCAGGAGAAGTCTCTGGATCGCCCTGATGAGCAGTAGGTTGCTGACTGCCAGGGCTTTTTATGCGTTTCTGACGTGAATCATCTGGCAGAATTGAAGACAAATGAGTGAAGATGCAAGAGTGTCATTAGCAAAAATTAAAGAAAAAAAGGAACTAAGTCTACTTTCGTCAGCTCCAGGGAGCTAACAAATGGCTTTAGAAGCTTGGCAGACACATGCCATCTTCTCTGCCAGCACCTATGCCTTCTGCTTTTGGGGTAGCATGTTAGGAGAGACTGTTCTGAGCCCTACTCTCCAGTCAGAGACGACTACAGCCAGGAATCTCCACTGATTATGACAAGCAGGTAAAAGCAAGTGTAGTACCTAAAATTCCCAGTTTAAATTACACCTGGAGTGCCCTGCATTTTGATGTTCTGCTTTCAGAGAGAAGCTGAGAGACTGGAACAAGCTCCCCAGGAAAGTGGTGGAATCCTCATCCCTGGAAGTGTTTAAAAGATGCAGGCATGTGGTGCTGGGGGACATTGTTTAGCACCAGACTTGGTAGAGTCACACAATGGTTGGATGCTATGATTTTAAAGGTCTGTTCCAAGCAGAACAACTCTGATCTGTGCTGTTTTTGAGCCTGAGAAGATACCTTGAGATATGACAGGTACAGACTCATTTCTGCCCCTTTCTCCTGGAGTGCACAATCCTGAGGCTTTCCCCTGAAAGGGAAATTTTGAGCCAGTGTCAGCAGAGCCCTTCCCCTCCCCATCATGTTCTCCAAAACTACAAACGCAGGAACATAACAAACTCCAAGCCCTGCTAAGAGCTTAGAGACAGACAGTGCACTGCTTGGAACTCTGCAATCAGGACCTTTAATCTTCTGCAGCAAGTTCCTTCAGAACAACCTGCAGACAGAGGAATGTGACCTCTCCCCAGCCCCACCAGATGCCCAGAATCCACAAGATTGCCACAGTTTCACCTTTTGGCCCTTCCTGGGCAATTCTCCAAGTGCTGCTTCAGAGAAGAAAGGGACAGCCACAGCTGGGGTCAGATGTGAATGTCCCCTTCCCAAGCCCCATCTGCTTCTGCTTGGTTGAGGTCCTCCTTGTCACAGGAGCATTTCTTCCTCCCTTTGATCAGAAGATGCCTTTGTTGTGATCTTTCTTCTTGGTTCCTGTTCAACAGAATCATAGCATGGTTTAGGCTGGAAGGGACCTCAAGGATCAGCCAGTTCCAACCCCAGCATAGGCAGGGACACTTTCCACTAGAACAGGTCACTCAAGGCCTCATCCAACCTGGCCTTGAACACCTCCAGGGAGGGAGCAGCCACAGCCTCCCTGGGCAACCTGTGCCAGTGTCTCACCACCCTCACTGCAAACAACTTCTGCCTAACATCCACTTTCAATCTCCCCTCTGCCACTTCAAACCCATTCCTCCTCCTCCTGTCATTCCCAGACCTTGTCAATAGTCCCTCCCCAGCCCTCCTGCAGCCTCCTTCAGATCCTGGAAGGCCACTGCAAGGTCTCCTGGAAGCCTTCTCTCCAGCCTGCAGAGCCCCAACTCCTGTAGCCTGTGCTCAGAGCAGAGCTGCTGCAGCCCTCTGAGCATCTTGGTGGCCTCCTCTGGGCTGGCTCCAGCACTTCCATGTCCTTCTTGTGCTGGGGGCTCCAGAACTGCACACAGGACTGCAGGTGAGGTCTGAGGAGAGCAGAGGCAAGGGGCAGAATCCCCTCCCTTGCCCTGCTGCCCACACTGCTCTGGCTGCAGCCCAGCACAGGGTTGTGTCTGGCTGCACTCACACTGCAGGCTCATGTTGATCTTTTCACCAGCCCAGACCCCTCAGGGCTGCTCTCAGCCATTCCCCACCCAGCCTGAAGTTGTGCTTGAGATTGTGCCCACCCAGGTGCAGGACATTGCACTTGGCCTTGTTGAATGTCATGAGGTTGGCCTGGGCACAGCTCTCCAGCCTGTCCGGGTCCTTCTGGATGGATCCCTGCCCTCTAGCAAGTCTCCTGTGCCACACAGCTTGGTGCCACCTGCAGACTTGCTGAGGCTGCACTCGACTCCTCTGTCCATGGCACTGACAAAGATGTTCCACAGCACTGACTCCTGAGGGGCACCACTTGCCACTGGTCTCCAGGTGGACATTGTGCCCTTGATCACCACCCTCTGTGTGCCACCATCCAGCCAATTCCTTACCCAGCAGTGCTCCACCACCCAGGCTGTGTTGTTCCAGTTTGGTGACCAGGATGCCATGTGGGACAGAGTCAAATGCTGTACTCGGGTACAGGCAGATGATGTCAGTCGCCCTTCCCTTGTCCACTGTTGCTCTGACTTTGTCATAAAAAGCCATCAACTTCGTCAAGCCTGTTCTGCCCTTGGTGCAGCCACTGCTGGGTACCACCAATCACCTCTGCTTTCTTTGTTTCAGTTCCTCTTTCATCAGCTATTAATAAAGCAAAGAGAGAGACAGATTATTTAATGGGATAAAGATATCACCACAGAAGGTATTTTGTGATAAAATTGGCAATTCAGACTGACAAGGAATGCATCAACAAAACAGAAAACATGACTGACATTGTCAGCTACTGGATTACCCTAAACATGGCCAACCCCTGAGTAGGAGGACTACCCTCCACCCTGCAGAGTTACTTCTCCACCCAACACAACCTGCCAGCATGGCTAAGCAGAAATACAGGGGTCAAAAGAGAGGAGCTGGGTTCTACCAAACTCTCACTCTCTTTTGCCATTGTAAAGGCAGCTTTGTCACTTCATAGTTCTCAACCCCCACATCCCAGGATCAGGAGTTCAGCACACAAGACCTTCAACAAGAACAGATTTGATTTCTCCAGAGAGAGAGATGCATGTTCCATAGCATCACCTAGAGTTTAGAGCAACCATTTCAGGTCAGGCTGGAGAAAACTCTTCTGCTGGCACTACCTGTCTGCCTGGCAGCAGAGATGCGCTCCAGGTTAATAAGCAGTGAGGCAGGCTGCTCTCAGCTGTTGTTTCCAACTTCTCTCAGGCAGCAGTACGCTTTGGGGGCACCATGGATCAGTAGCATCTTAAGTGACCATGGACACTTCACTTGGGCAGCGGATCAGCTTGGCCAGTATATGTGAGTTACTGCATTTCTCTGCTGCTCTCTCCACGATTACCCCCAGCCAAGCACAGTCATCATGAATCATTTCAGGGCCAACAGATGTCTGCAGGGGTGAAGCCTTCACAGAGTCAAATAAATTGCTGCAGAGTAAAGGAAGATTGTGGGAGATGCACACAGCTGCAGAAGGGATCTGCAGCAAGTAAGTGCACTAATATCAAGCCTTGGGAGAACATCCAGAGCCACAACATCAGACCTCCCCTGAGTAGAGGGCTTGTTGCATGCAGCTTGCTCTTACCCAGGTGTCCCAGGAGAAGTTCAAGGAAGTTGCTAGGTCTTGTAGAGGAAAAATTAGAGAGGCAAAAGCCCACTTGGAGCTCAGGCTGGCCACGGCTGCCAAGGAAAATAAAAAGTGTTTCTTTAAATATATGAATGGCAGAGAAGGGCCAAGGACAACCTCCAGTCCTTACTAGATAGAGAGGGGAACATAGTGACAAAGGATGAGGAAAAGGCAGAGCTGCTTAACACCTTCTTTGCCTCAGTCTTCAATAGTGGGACAGGTTGTCTCCAGCACAGCTGGACTCCTGAAGTGGTGGATGGAGTCAGGGACCAGTACAGTCCCCCTCTAATCCATGAGGAAGCAGTAAGGGACCTGCTGCGTCATTTGGGTCCTCACAAGTCCATGGGACCGGATGGGATCCACCCTAGGGTGCTGAGAGAGCTGGCAGCTGAGCTGGCCAAGCCACTCTCCATCATTTATCAGCAGTCCTGGCTCACTGGAGAGGTCCCTGAAGACTGGAAGCTGGCCAATGTGATACCCATTCACAAGAAGGGTCATAAGGAGGAGCCAGAAAACTACAGACCTGTGAGCCTGACCTCAGTGCCAGGCAAGGTCATGGAACAGGTCATCTTGGGTGCCATCACAAAGCACCTACAGGATAGCCAAGGGATCAGGCCCAGCCAGCATGGGTTTAGGAAGGGCAGGTCCTGCCTCACCAACCTGATCTCCTTTTATGATCAGGTTCCCTGCCTGGTGAATGTGGGGCAGGCTGTGGATGGAGTCTACTTGGACTGCAGCAAAGCCTTTGACACTGTCTGCCACAAGAAGCTCCTAGCCAAGCTGGCAGCTCATGGCTTGGACAGATTCACTCTGTGCTGGATCAAGAACTGGCTGGATGGCAGAGCCCAGGGAGTGGTGGTGAATGGTGCCACATCCAGTTGGCAGCTAGTCACAAGTGGTGTTCCCCAAGGATCAGTGCTGGGCCCAGTCCTGTTCAATATCTTTATTGATGACCTGGACGAGGGCATTGAGTCCAGCATCAGTAAGTTTGCAGATGACACCAAGCTAGGAGCAGGTGTTGATCTGTTGGAAGGTAGGAGAGCCCTGCAGAGGGACCTGGACAGGCTGGATGGGTGGGCAGAGGCCAATGGGATGAGATTGAACAAGGCCAAGTGCAGGGTTCTGCACTTTGGCCACAACAACCCCAAGCAGCACTACAGGCTGGGGACTGAGTGGCTGGAGAGCAGCCAGGAGGAAAGGGACCTGAGGGTACTGATAGATAGTAAGCTGAAGATGAGCCAGCAGTGTGCCCCTGGCATAGGCATCAATGATTGCATCGAGTTGGAAGGGACCCTCAAAGGTCATCTTGTCCAACCTCTCTGCAGTCAGCAAGGATGCTTCCAACTACATCAGGCTGCCCAGGGACACATCTACTCTTGTCTTGAATGGCTCCAGGGACAGGGCCTCAACCACATCCCTGGGCAACCTGTGCCAGTATTTCACCACTCTCATTGTTAAGAACTTCCTCCTCGTGTCCAACCTAAATCTCCTCTGCTCCAGTTTCAAACCGCTGCCTCTCGTCCTACCACTTCTAAACAGTCCTTCCCCAGCCTTCCTGTAGGTCTCTTTCAGACATCGAAATGCAACTTTAAAGTAACCCTGGAGCCTTCTCTTTTCCAGGCTGAACCACCCCAGTTCTTTCAGCCTGTGTTCATAGAAGTTCTCCATCCCTCTGATTGTCTTTGTGGCCCTCCTCATCTGCCTGACAGTGATGCACAACTGGGCAGCAGCATCTGAGCTGCATCTTGACAGGGCATTAAAGGTTTGTGTTTGTGACACAAGAGCAGACAAGCTATGACATACTGCCTGTAAGCTATGTATGCACATGTTGAGCCAGCACTCCTCAAACGCTGGTCCTTGTCACCTCAAGCTACAGCAGCCTGGAATAACACCATGTTGTGGACCAAAGAGCCTCAAAGGAGTCAGCAGTTCAGTGCTGCTTGCTCCTACACCAGCAGCCAAAACCTGCACCTCAACACTTTGGGGTCGGCAGCTGGTCTGGTGCAGGAGCATGGCAGGAGACCCAGATGGCCCAAGATATCTCAAGTGTCAAAAGCCTGTTCTCACTGCACAACAGGGCTGGTCTCAGTCTGCAGAAGACAATCTTCCAGTTCTCCCTCTGTAGTACAGACATTTTACCTCACCAAGAGCCTGCTGCTAAGCAAAGCCATCTCTGCTGCATGGGACAGGCACTTCTGGCAGAGCAACAGCCAGTTTGAAAAAGGTCAGGATTCCTTTGCCAAAATTTAGCCTGACACAGTTTAATAGCACAGAACAGACACAGCCTGGAAACTGAGTGCTGCCGTTGGGAAGCCTGGCAGCACTCAGCGGAGGCGTTTACAGAAGCAGAGATGCCACATCACTTCCATAATCAAGTTGCCTTCTGTAACAACACTCAGACTGGCAAGCACAGTTTGAAGTTGGAGATAAAAAAAGAAAGCTAATAATTCTCTGTGATTTTGGTGCAGTTTGCCTTTGCAGTCTGAGGACACAGAGACGGAGACGGACCAAAACAGGGTGGGATGCAGGGACAGCACCGCTCTTTAAGTGGTAAAAGGGGTTTGGGGTTTTTTTAAGCTGTGGAAGTTTATATTAGCAATGAATGTAAAAAGAAAGAGTTTCAGTCCCCCTTTAGATGGAACTCACAATTTTCTCCGTTCAGAAGAGCTATGAGAAGGAACAAATAGATCTATTTCCTGCCCATAGCCTAGGGCAGCATGAACTTCCAAGCTTGCAAAGATTATACTGGGACTCCAAAACGTCATGCAAACCAGAAAATAAGCTAGTTTGTTTCTGCACTACTATAAACCAAACACCCCCCCAGCTTTAGACATGACACATTCCTAATGAAAAGGGGGTGGGGGTGGGTGTAACCCAAACCACATGTAATTGGATGACGTGGTATTATGGCACTACTGTGAACAGTGATGCAAAGCTGTGCAAAGATAAAACAGCTGTCAGATAATCTTCATGATTAGTTCAGTTCTATGAGATGCTAAATAACCAACCAAAAGTCACAAACTAAAGAGCCAGAGGACAAGCAGTGCAGCTCTATCCTCCTTTCAGGGGGGGAGGACACAACGACAAAAAGCAGGGTTTCTCTGCAGTTTAACCTTTGACTTCAGATTTTACTTTGAAAACCACAGGCATTTATTTCTAATTATCCACTTACTTGGTGTTTGCTTTGACTCAAGAAGGATTAAACAGACGACGGTGTTGGACTTTCAGCTCCAAAACTATGCAAATGTAGCTAGGGGTGTTAAATGTGATCAGGTCAGGGGCTGAAGTTCAGCCTCTGGTGTAAGCAGCTCCTCCAAATGAACATCTTAGCCGCAAGCCCAGAGCTCTTCTGGACATCTCTGAGCCCTTCTCAGCACTAGGAGCAGCTTGGTGGCCATCAGTCCCACATGCTGGCAAATCATCAGCAGCTCAACTCAGGTGGAGCGTGGGCAAAGCTGAGCACAGGTGTGATGCAAGCAGTGCTAGAAATCTTTTTTTCATCAGCATTTTGAAGTTCATTACAAAGTGCACCAGAAGGCAAAAAAGTTTCTGAGGCTACACAATATCTTTGCTACAGAGGCTGTTGCTACATCCCCGACTTGATCAGAAACTGTCACTGTCTCAGATGCCAAAGCTCTGAGTGGCTGAGAGATGCTGCCTCTTTCCCCAGCACCCCTCAAAGTCATGTTTTATTGCTCCAGAGGCGCTCAGCAGCAGATGAACTGCAGCTTTCAGCAGCTCGCTCATCTGCTTTATCTGAAACTGCCCAAGGTCCCCTATGGGGACAGGCTGGAGAAGGGAAGGCTCTGGGGAGACCTTATAGCAGCCTCCCAGTACCCAAAGAAGGTCTATGAGAAAGCTGCAGAGGGACTTGATGATCCTAGAGGTCTATTCCAATCTGTGATTCTATGAAATGGATTGAAACTTGAAGAGGGCAGATTTAGATTGGATATTCAGAAGAAATGCTTTATAATGAGGGTGGGGAGATACTGGATCAGCTTGCCCAGGGAGGTCATGGATGCCCCCTCCTTGGAAGTGCTCAAGAACCAGGTTGCGTGAGGCCTTGAGCAACCTGGGCTAGTGGAAGGTGTCCCTTGCCCATGGCAGGGGTGTTGGAACAAGATGATCTTTAAGGTCTCTTCCAACCCAAACCATTCCATGATTCTGTGATTCTACGATGCAATCTGCCTGTTGCTCCTCTATGACACCACCATCTGGCCCATCGACAGAGCAATTGCATCCCATGCCCTCTGTCATGACCTGTCGATCATCACTTTAAAATGTGCCACTCCCCTGATCCAACGGAAGGCATTTCCAGCAGTGCTTTCCATTGCCATCCTGCTAACCAGCACCAGCTACAAATAAGCATGGTCCATTAATAACACATGAAGCAAGCATCCAGCCTGGTTGTAAACCAGATGTATATATTGAACCATTTGATAATTTCCATGAAGAACAAATGCAGCCAAGCAGCACTGAAGCACCAATCACGAGTTCGGTGAAAGCCACCAGAAAGAGTTTTGAAACTTGGGGACGTTTTAACATCCCCCCCCTCCCCCCCTCCTTTTAAAATCAGTAGCTGTCCTTGTCTGGTTTTGTGCCATGTTAATCGGTTTTGCTCAGCATTCCCTCTGCTTTCCACAGAGAGGATGCTTGATCGCTTCTTCTCAAAGCTACCGATAAGCAAACGAAATCCCTTTGGCATCACTGCAGAGGGGGTTGCGTAACAAGCCCAGTACACACAGAAACTGCATCCTGAGTGTTTACATAAGAGCTCAGAATGACACAGACATGGAAAAGAAAAAACTAAAATGAAACCCAACTCAATTTACAAACCAGCCCTGCAGTGCTTTTGTGTCTGATGACCCAAAGCAAGCGAATCAGCTTACCAGCAGCAGACAGTTGATATTATTTTTGAACTATTTACATAACTGGAAAAGGAAGATTAAAAATTGAGCAAGCAAATGTGTTAAGAAGGGTGATTTGCTCATCTTGAAGAAGATACTCTTTCTAGCCAGAAAGGCTGCCACAGAAGATGATTTTCAAAACCGAAATGTGGTGGTAGGCCCTTTCCTGTAGCTGCAGCTGGTGCTGAGGTAAGATGATGCTTTGTTTCTAGAGCCAGAGAAGGTTTTTCTTGCAGGTGTTACACAGGTGTCCTCAGCTGCTCAGAGCACCTAGCCTGAGTGTGTGGCTACTGTCACAGGATCACAGGATGTTAGGGGTTGGAAGGGACCTGCATAGATTGTTGCATCCAACCCCCCTCCCAGAACAGGACCTTAGAATCTAGATCAGGTGGCACAGGAACGCATCCAGATGGGTCTTGAGAGCCTCCAGAGAAGGAGACTACAACCTCTCTGGGCAGCCTGCTCCAGTGCTCTGTGACCCTTACAATAAAGAAGGCCTCCCCACATCCACCAAGAGGGCCACCTGATCATAGAAGCAGATCAGGTTGGAGAGGCAGGATCTGCCCTTCCTAAGTCCATGCTGGCTGGACCTGAGCCCTTGGCCATCCCTCAGATGCACAGTTATCGCCCCCAGGATAACCTGCTCCATCAGTTTCCCTGGCACTGAGGTCAGGCTGACAGGTCTGTAGTTCCCAGGTTCCTCCATCTGACCCTTCTTGTGGATGGGGATCACGTTGGCAGTTTCCAGTCTCCTGGGACCTCTCTGGTGAGCCAGTATGAGTGTGAGGTGTTCCAGCAGAGAAAAAGCTCTCATTTTTATCTAGATGTTGAAGGATCATATGAACGTCTATGCAAAAAAGACTTTGCAGTGACCGCCCTGTCTCTCTTCCCCGTTATAGAATCATAGAATCAGCCAGGTTGGAAGATACCTCCAAGCTCATCCAGTCCAACCTATCACCCAGCCCTATCCAGTCAACCAGACCATGGCACTGAGTGCCTCATCCAGGCTTTTCTTCAACACCTCCAGGGACGGTGCCTCCACCACCTCCCTGGGCAGCCCATTCCAATGCCAATCACTCTCTCTGCCAACAACTTCCTCCTAACATCCAGCCTGGACCTCCCCCGACACAACTTGAGACTGTGTCCCCTTGTTCTATTGCTGGCTGCCTGGGAGAAGAGGCCCCCCCCCACCTGGCTACAATGTCCCTCCTAAGTAGAGCTACATAGTGTTCGGGACTACAGTTATAAACTGTGGATATAGACACTAAACACAGTGACTTTTCCTCTCTGTGTGTGGTTTTCTGCTTAAATCGTGAATGGAAAAACTGAACCCAGCCGGGCAGGAGCTGCTACCCGTCCGTGCTCAGTGCTGCCGCCTTGTGCTCAATGGCTGGCAGTGCAGTGGTGCAGCGGCGTGTGCTGCCCGTCCGTCCTCGGTGCTGCTTCCTCGCCTCAATGCCCTGAATGAAGAAACGCCTGAAACTCTTGGGGAGTCGGCGGTAGAGGAGGGAGCGACAGAATAAAACTTATTTAAACTCGCAGCCATTGGTGTGAGGAGTTAGATCGAAGTCGCTCCGTTTTTATGGCGACGTTAAAAACTTGTGTTGGTTTATGGCGAAAAGAGGATTTAAAACCAGAAAGCCCCTATCTGCTCCGCTCCAAAAAGGCTTGCAGACGACCGAAAGCCCTGCTGCAGTGGGGCTCGCACCCTCCTAGCGAGCTGCCGTCTGCACTGCCTTCCTACCGGAGCCCTCCGCGTCCGCGCTGCACAGCGGCGCATTGCTATGGCGATACGGCCGCCTCTGACGCAATGACGTAAGCTCGCAGGGATCCCTCGGGAGCTGCAGTGTCGACAGTTGAACACAGGGTGGCAGCAGCGAGCACTGGCTGCGCGCATGCGCCGTGGGGCTGTGCGCCGCTGCGGAGCCCGCGCATGCGTGCTGCGGCGCCGCCTGGTTGCGCAGGCGCGGCGGGGCGGGGCGGGGCGGGGCGGGGCGGTGGCACCGCGGGCGGCGGGCGGAGGGCTCTGCGCTGTCGGTGCGCGTCCGTGGCAGCGACGGAGAGCGCATTTCCCGCGGTGCGTGCCGCATTTGCTTTGTGGCTGGAATGGAAACACTTCTGAACAGGGCCCGGGGAGCTGCTTCCCAGGCGCAGGGCAGCGGCACCCCGAGGCTGCTCAGCGTTGCCGCCCCTCGGGAGGGGCTGTGCGGGCCCCTAAGGTGAGTCTGGCAGCGCCCAAAGGGCCTGGGCACATGAAAGGCCCTGGGAGTGGGAGGCGTCCAAGGGGCCGTGGGGCGCATGGAGGCGCCTGTAAGCCTCTGGGTGTCCCCTGTGGGCTCCGATGGTCCCAAAGGAGCTGGGCAGTGTCTCTGGAGCTGTGTGGCCTCTGTGGGCGCCGCAGGATTCGGGCGGGATCTGAGTGGCTCTCGGTGAGCTCTTTAGGGGTCTCTGTGGGGTCCCCACAGTCCGTGGGCTCTGCTGTGCAGTCTCGGGGCTTGGGGAGCTGAGGATTTGGGGCTGTGCCCCTCTGGTGTTCAGTGTCCAAGCCTGGACCTGCCAGCCACTGCCCTGCCGGCCCCTGCAGGTGAGCCGGGGGCGTCTGAAGGGGTTTTGGGAGCGACAAGGGGGTCTGGGGGCTATCGAAAGGCCTTTTGGGGGCATCTGAAGGGGTCTGGGGGCATCAGAATGGGGTTTGTGGGTACCCGAGGGGGCTGTGAGGCCTCTCAGTCTTCCCCTGGGGGCTCCTGGGGGTGTCTGGAGGATCCCAGAGGAGCTGGGGATGCTCTCAGTGAGGTTTGGGGCTCTCTGCAAAGCCCTCACAGTATCTGGGCTCGTCTGTGGAGCTGTGAGGTGTCGAGTTTGGGGTGCCCCAGGGTTTAGGGAGGTCTTGCTCTGTGTTTCAGTGTCCCCTGAGGGCCTGGGACCTGCAGCCATGCCCCCTGCGGGGTGTCAGGGCAGTCTGGGGGTGTGCAGAGGCCTTTGGGGGTGACACAGAGGATCTGGGTGCTTGTGTAGGGAGTCTGAGAGCATCTGGAGGGGTTCTGGGCTCCCCAAAAAGGGTCTGTAAGCCTGTGCAGGGGTCTGTGTACATGTGAGGTGAGTGTGGGGGTATCAAAGTGGGATCTGGGGGCATCTAAAGGGTTTTGGGGTCATATAGAGGTGTCTGGGGGTCTCTGGGGGAAGCTCTTTGGTGCTCCAAGGGTACCTCTGCAGGGTCCTGAAGGAGTTGAGAGGGACCTGGCAAGGTGCTGCTTGCTGCCAGGTGCTGCTGAGGGGCTTGAGTGGCGTCTGAAGGGGCTTTGGAGGCAACTAAAGGCCATCTGGGGGCTCCTAAGGGGATTCTGAAGGGGCCAAAGGGGATCTGGGGGCATCTAAAATGGGTCTGTGAGTATCAAGAGGTCTTTTGGGGACATGTAAAGTGGTCTGGGGGCATCTAAAGCGGTGGGGCTGGATCTAAAGTGGGTCTGGAGGCATCTAAGGGAGATCTGTGAGTGTGTAGAGGGGTTCTGGGGGTCTGTAAAGGGGTCTGGGGCTGTGCTAGAGGCTTCTGGGCTCATCTGCAGTGAGCCTGGGGGCCCTCAAAAGGGCCTGGGGACAGGTAAAATGGGCCTGGGGTCATGCAGCGGGGTTCAGGGGCATCAGAAGGGGCATTGTGGGCACCTAAGTTGGCCTGGGGTCCTCTGGAGGTTGCCTCTCTCTTTCTGTCTCTGTTGTTTGTGCCTGGGTGAGAGTTCTCTGCTGTGTTTGTTCTCTCTTTTTGCAGGGAGCTGAACTGCTTTGCCCCAGCCCAGCTGCAGATCTGCACTCAGCCTCAGCCCCAAGCCCTGGCAGGGTGGGATGCTTTGGCACCAGGCCGTGGAGCTGTTTGAAATGCAATTCCTGCTTGCAGCTGGTTCAGAAATGGATCTCCTGTGGCTGTGGGGGCAGAAATGTCTCTGTGGTGAGTTGGTGCCAAGTGCCAGCCTTGCTTGAAGCCTTCTCTTAGGCCTTTCAGTGTGCTGATGGTTGCAGAGGAGAAGCTCAGGGTGTGAGGGAGTGAAAACTGAAGGGGGTGTTCAGGTGTGGGGAGAGGCCTCTGCCCTGGAGAGGCTGCTGGGCAGTGCTGCTGCAGCTAAGGTCTCCCTCGGGGAGCTGTTCCCCTCAGGGGCACTCTGGTGGCACTGTGCAGGAGGTGGCAGCCAGAAGGCAGAGCTGCCTGGGCCTCGTTGCTGTGCTGGCCAAAGCAGTTCACTTGTGCAGCTGTGCCACTTGCTGCTCAGGGCTGTGCTTGGGCAGAGAGGTGGCTGTGTGAGCAGCCTGTGCCACAGTGCAGTTGGTGCTGGTGCAGTGGAACCTTTGCTCCTTGTGTCTTTTGTGTTGGGTTGGTTGGTTTGGCTTTGGTTGTTTTTTTCCCAGGTGCCAAAGCATCTGGGCCGTCTCTGATCTCACTGATCCCTTTTCTGTCATAAATGAAGCTTTACCAAAAAAGTTACAGTCGTGTCACTTCCAGCCTGATCTGCATGGCTTGAGCAGCCACTGCCAAAGAGCAAAGCCTTTGTCAGGGCTCTCGGAGCAGCTCGTTCGTTGTGTGTGTGAAAAAGGCAACCAAGTGTCAGGGGTTGTCTTTCCCATCTTCTGGTGGGGTGCTCTGACGTGCTTTATTTCTGTCTGGCTGTCACTGGTACGTGTCCCTGGCAGCTCAGGAGCATGTCTGCTGGGCAGTGCTGGGGGCCAGGCATCCCTCCTGTGTGTGCATGGCCTACATGGCAGCACCCTGCAGTCAGAGCTGACTGTGTGCACTGGAGGTGGAGTGTTGGAGTGGGATCAGCTCAGAGCTCTGCAAGGTCAGTGCATGGCAGTGGAAAATGAAATGCTTTGGCAGTGTTTTTACTGGGGGCATAGGAGCGTGCCCTCACCTTCACAGTGTGAGTAACTGAGCTTTGTCCTTGGTTGTTTCACTCTTGGCAGGTTTGCACTTTGCTTTCCACTCCACTGGCCAAGCCAGCCAGATGTGCAGCAGCAGCAGGATGGGCACGAGGGCCCCAGCTGCTGCGGTGAATCCGTCAGCACGGACGCTGGTGCCGCTGCAGCCTGGCCCTGCAGCCTGGCAGGGTGATCTCCTTTGGCTCGGCTCCTGCGGGCTCCAGGTAGGGTTTGTCTGTGTCTGCCAGGAGGGAAGGGTTGAAAAGGAGATTGCTCAGTCAGAGCTCTGACCTAGTAGCTGAAGATTCTGTCCCATGCAGATGCTGACAGAGCAGCTGGATGAGCAGAAAGCCTCTCGTGCAAACGGCTGTGGAGTGCTTCTCTCTGTTCCCTGCTGCTGGGAGGTGCTGACAGGTTAGGGTTTGCAGGGAGGCAGATCTCGCGGAGAAGGGCTGAACTCACTGTGCAAGGACACTGCACAATCCAGTGTGGATCAAAAGCGAGTGACAACTTTATTTAGTAGCCACACGCTTATATGTGTTACAGATAATTTATGCATACATGTAAGAAGCTAAATGGCTGAATCCCTAAATACCCCATTTGCTCTGCTTGAGTTGTCTGCTGACTCGTCAAGGACAGTGCCTCCCTGGCTAGTTATATTAAATGCTGCCTTTGTTTATTCAATATGTCTTTGTTTCTGTGTGGCCTAGCACAGCCTTAATTTAGTTCCATATACTCATCCTGCTTGCCCACTTCTAAGTCATGTCCATTTTCCTTTAGCCATTCTGCAACAAGGGTTAGTGGAGGGGTGTGAAGAATTTGCAGGGATCTCTAAGGGTCTGCAGACACCTTTGAAAGGTCTGAAGTTGTCTGTAGATGTCTCTAGGGTGCTGCAGGGGTCTGCAGGCACCTCTTAAATGTCTGGAGGGGTCTGTAGCTGTCTGTAGAGGTCTCTAGAGCTTTGTAGAGGAATGTGGGTGCCTGCAGCTGTCTCTAGGGGGGTGTGGAGGTCTGCAGGCACCTTTCAAATGTCTGGAGGGGTCTGCAGAGCTCTGTCAGGGTCTGTAGATTTTGGCAGGGTTCTGTAGGAGTCTCTGGGCAGCTTTTAAAGGTGTGGAGGGGTCTGCAGGTGCCTGTTGAGCTTTGTCCATGTCTGTGGTGGTGTGTAGGTGAGTGTGGGTGTCTGCAGAGGTGTGAAGGGGTCTGTAGCTATTTGTCAGGGTCTGAGAGAGTCTGCAGAGGTCTGTAGAGTTGAGTAGGTGTTTGGAGGTTTCTGTGTGGATCTGTAGGTGCCTGCAGGCATCAGTGAAGGCTCTGGAGGGGTCTGTAGATGTGTGCAGGGGTCTGTTAAATATCTGGAGGGGTCTGGATGGGTGTGGGGAGCTCTGTAGGGGTCTGTATGTGTTTGCAGGCAGCTGCAGGGGTCCGTAGATGCCTGTAGGGATTTGCAGGGCTCTGTTAGTTCCCTGTAGAGGTCTGCCTGGGTCTGGAGGTGCCTTTTAATGGGTCTATGGAGGTCTGGAGGGCTCTGCAGTGGGCTGCAGTGGTCTGTTAAAGGTGTGGAGGGGTCTGTAGGTGTCTGCATTCAGTGAAGGAGTTCTTTGGCTCCAGGACACTTTTGTCCAGTGTCTCTAGAGTGTGACTGTCCCAAATGAGATAGAGGTGCACTGGCAGCGTGTTTGCAGATGGCCCCAAGCTGAGTGGTGCTGGAGAGCAAGCAGAGGGGCAGGATGGCATCCAGGAAACACCTGGGCAGGCAGGGGAGCTGGGCCCAGGCGAAGCTTGTGAGGTTCCAGGAGAGCAAGGGCAGGGTGCTGCGTGTGGGCGGGAGGAAGCCTGCCTGTGCCTGCGGGCTGGGGGCGGAGGCGATAAAGAGCAGCCCTGGGGGTGCTGGGGAGAAGCTGAGTGCGAGCACATGGTGTGAGCTTGCAGGCCAGGAGGAGCCTGTCGGTGTCTGCAGGGCTGTGCAAGCAGCTGTAGGAGTCTGCCCAGATCTGTAGGTGTCTGCAGGGGTCTTCTAAAAGGCCTGGAGGCTTTTCTGAGTGTGCAGAGGTGTGCGGGGGTCTGGAGGCATCTGTAGGTACCCTTAGGGGCCTGGAGGGCTCTCTGGGTGTCTGTGGAGGTGGTTAGGGGTCTGTAGAGGTGTCTGTGGTGCTGTAGGTGTCTCAAAAGGCTGTGAAGGTCTTGAGGTGCCTTGCAAAGGTCTCGAGGTGTCTGTAGGGGTCTGCAGGGTTCTCTGGCATTCCGTAGAGGTCTGTGGGGGTCTCTAGGGGCCTCTTAAAGACATGCAGGGGTCTGCAGGGCTCTATGGAAAGGTCGGGAGGGGTCCCTAGAGGTCTCTAGGAGGCTGGAGGGGTGTGCAAGTGTCTGTAGCATTCAGCAGGTGTGTGGAGGTTTCTGTTCTGGGCCCGCAGGTGTCTGCAGGCATCTTGTAAAGGTCTGTAGGGGTCTGTGGAGCTCTGTCAGGCATCTGTTAAGTGTCTGCAGGAATCCATTGAAGGTGTGGAGGGGGCTGCAGGGCTCTGCAGAGGAGGCTGTGGCTGTGTGTAGAGGTCTTAGGGGTGTGAAGAGTTTGCAGGGGTCTGTAAGGGTCTGCAGAGCCCTTGGAAAGGTCTGAAGTTGTCTGTAGGAGTCTGGAGATGTCTCTAGGGCACTGCAGGGCTCTGCAGGGGTCTGCTGCTGCGGGAGGAGTGGGCTGGCGGAGCTGGGTCAGCAGCTGATTGGTGGATCCTGTGGGGGCTGTGGGCAGGTCACCCCTGTGCCCCGCCCCCTCATTTGCATAAATGAAGGCAGGGTCCACCTGGCGCAGTTTGGTGCTTTATTGGGGGGGGGAACTGGTTAGGACGGGGAGGGTCAGCAGCTGATTGGTGCATCCTCTGGCGTGGGCGGGGCCTGCCCCGCTCCTCCGAAGCGCTCGATGGTCTCCAGCACAGCCCCAGCAGCTCCAGGAAGGAGGAGACCTCCCCCCGCAGGCCTCCAGCCCCCCGGGAGACCCAGAGCCTGTGGGGGGAGGGCTCAGGGACCCCTAGACCCTCTCCGGGACCACCAGGGACCCCCAGACCCGCCCACTGGCCCCCCAGAGACCCCCACTCACCTCCTTGTGCGCCCCCCAGTGCCCACTCAGGCCCTCAGCTTGTCCCCGCAGCACTGCAGCCTGGCCTGGGGGCGCTGCTGAGGCCTTCCCCCGGGCCGGGCTGGGGGCTGCAGGCCTGGGCCCAGCGCCCTCAGTGCCATCTGTGCCAGGCCAGCAGGCAGCGGCAGCAGCACCTCCCTGGCAGGGCAGGTCAAGGAGCCTCGGGGGAGGGACTCCAGCACCTCCCAGCGTCCCCCCAGTCCCCTCCCACTGCTCCCAGTCCCCCCCAGGCACCCCTGGGACTCTCTATGGCACCCACAGACCATTCCCCTACCCCCCCAGCCACCTCTGACCCCCGTCAAAACCTCACCCGGGGACCCCCATGACACCCCCAGACCCTCCCTCTGCTCCACTGCCCCCTCCCCCCAGCCACCTCGGACCCTTCCCAAGGCGCCCCCAAACCCCCCCAACCCCGGGGCCGCCTACAACACCCCCAGACCCTCCCCCTACCCCCTTCAGCCACTTCGGACCCCCCCCAAATCCCCCTGCGACCCCCCCAAGCGCCCCTGGCAACCACTGACTCATCCCCAGACCCCCCACTGCTCGCCCCCCCCCAGCCACCTCATCCCCCCCCCCGGGACTCCTCAAACCCCCCTGGGGCCCCCCCGAAGCCCCTCTAGGACTCTCCAAAACCCCCCAGCCCCTTCCCCCGAGCCCTCTCGGACCCCTCCCGGGACCCCCCAACTCCGCCTAAGACCCCCCCGGGGCTGGGTACAGCCGCAGCAGCTCGCTCCGCGCCGCCATCTTGCCTCCGTGCCGTCACTTCCGGCTGGCAGGCGACGCTCTGGGCTCTCCTCTCGCTGGTCAAAGCCGCTCTAGGCCTCCGAGGCTCCTCCAGGCGCCACTGCGAGCGGCTCCTGGGCGAAAGCAGTGACTGTGCTCAGCTGCAGGGATGGATTTGCCTGCACTCAAGCTGCTGCTGCCAGAGCCCCTCCGTGTCAATCTGTGCTGCCGTTGGGTTCTGCAGCTCTCTCCAGCAAGCATGGCATGAGCTGAAGGAGCAGCAGGAGCAGCATGGCCGTTCC